>NC_133659.1:288006798-288309435 GCF_037893015.1 Macrotis lagotis
TCCTATGTTCTCTTTTCCTTTAGAAGATCAGATACCTTGCTAAATCCCAGTCCATATTTTCTCCGATGTCTGCCTCCTTGGTTCCTATTCACATGCTGTTCATTGGAATCAAAAGTCATGAAAGTGTTGACTTGTTTTATTACATAATTTTTAACTAATACTCTTTAGGATCCTTAGCACACAAAGACAGTGTTTCTCTCCTATCAGTTCTCTAGCTCACTCACCATGATGCTTATTGTAGCACTTCTTTCTTCTACCCCCTAAAATGAGGACCTTACCAAGGAGAGCCCCTCTTTTCCTCCTCTCTTCTCATGTTACTTTGACATCATCACCTACTATCACCTTCATTTCATTTTCTGATGAAACTCTTTTTTCTTCTTTTTTTTTAAGGTTTTTGCAAGGCAAATGGGGTTAAGTGGCCTTCCCAAGGCCAAAGGGCTAGGTAATTATTAAGTGTCTGAGGCTGGGTTTGAACTCTAGTACTCCTGATTCCAGAGTCAGTGTTCTATCCACTGCAGCACCTAGCCACCTCAAAACGTTGACTCTTCTTGCTAAAGTCAACCTCCTTACATGCACTCTTGAACCTGCTACCCCACTTTATTCTCCAGCAGATTGCCCTGACTAGTATATCCTTCATCTCTAATATCTTCAATCTCTCCACATTTATTAGTTCCTTCCCTTCTGCCTCCCAAGTGTGACCAAGTCTCCTCCACCCTTAAAAAACACTCACTAGCATATCCTTTGATCCAGCAATATCACTACTAGGTCTTTACCCTGAAGAAATTATGAAAAAGGGGTAAAAACATCACTTGTACAAAAATGTTCATAGCGGCCCTGTTTGTGGAAGCAAAGAATTGGAAATTAAGTGAATGTCCATTAATTGAGGAATGGCTTAATAAACTGGTTTATGTATGTCATGGAACAGTATTGTTCTATTAGAAATTAGGATTGGAATTCAGGGAAGTCTGGAAGGATTTGCATGAACTGATGCTGAGCAAGATGAGAACCAGAAGAACGTTGTATACCTAACAGGAACATGGGGGGTGATGATCAATCTTAATGGACTGGCTCATTTCATTAGTGCAACAGTCAGGCACAATTTTGGACTATGTGTGATGGAGAATACCATCTGTATTCAGGGAAAGAACTGTGGAGTTTGAACAAAGACCAAAGACAGTTTCTTTTAATTAAAAAGCCATTATCTTATTATATAATTTTCTTATCTCTTATACTTCGTTTCTTTCTTAAGGATATTATTTTTTTCACATCACATTCAACTTAGATCAGTATATTTAACATGGAAACAATTTAAAGACTAACAGACTGCCTTCTATGGGGTGGGGGGAGGGAAGCAAGATTGGGGGAAAAATTGTAAGATTCAAAATAAATAAAATCAATCTTTTATTTAAAAAAAACACCCACTAACTCTTACCAATAGGGAAAACTTTCTATTTTTTGTTCCTCCATCACAGTTAAACTTCTTGAAAAAGCTATGCTAGTAGTCTTTACTTCTTTTTGAAATTATATTTTATTTCTTCAATAACAAAAATCTGTTCCCCCCCCCCTTTCCTTCCTTCTCTGCCCTCCCCTCTTTTTCTCTGTTCTGTTTCCTTTTCCTCATGAAAGTTGAAAAAAAAACAAAAACTTTCTTTAGAAACAGTCAAGTAAAACAAATTTCAAATTTACTCTGCATCAATTCATATGAGGTTTCTCAGGTTCTCTGAAACTGTCATCATTTCTTATTGAACAACAGTAATACATTTGTATCCAATTCTCAGTTGATGAAAATTACTATTCTTTTCTGCTTCAAAAAGAGCTATAAATATTTTTATACATTCCTAGAGTTTATTTTACTTATCACTCATTATCTTTTGCCCTAAATATACCCCCTTCTTTCCAATTCACCATTTTTCCTAGCCTAGATGGAACTTTGAGTGATCTTGAATTCTTCACTATCTCTCACCCTCCCCCCTGCCCCATCCCATACAATCTGTTGCCAATGTCTATCAATTTCATCTTTGCAGCATTTTTTTTTTTTGCTAGGCAATGGGGTTAAGTGGCTTGCCCAAGGCCACACAGCTAGGTAATTATTAAGTGTCTGAGGCTGGATTTGAACTCCTGACTCCAGGGCTGATGCTCTATCCACTGCTCCACCTAGCCACCCCCTGCAGCATCTTTTAAATACAACCTCTTTTCTCCTCTGCCCACTTTAGTGCAGACCCTAATCATCTCACATCTGGGTTACACAATAACCTCTGGTGGGTCTTTGCCTCAAATCTCTCTTCCCACTCTGATCCATCTTCCACTCAGTCACTAAAGTAGTTTTTCTAAAGTGCAGATCTTATCATGTGCCTCCTGCGATTCTCCCCCTCCCCCAGTCTTCATGTAGTAAATCCCATGATCAAATACAAAATGCTCTAGTCACCCTCTCACCTTTCTAGTTTTCGTATACCTTATTCTATACTTCATAATAATCTTCAGTCCAGTGACACTGACCTGATGCTTTTACAAACAGGATGCTTTATCTCTGCCTATTATCTGACTGCCCTTTGTCTGGAAGAGTCTTTACATCTCCACTACTGGTTTCCCCTTGCTTTCTTCAAGTTTTAGGGATAGATATTTAGAACTAAGAAGCATTAGCATAGATATGAAAATTGAATCTGTGGAAGTAATGTAATTACTCAATAAGAAAGTGTTTAAAAAAAAAAAGAGAACCCAGGTCAGAATCTTGAAGGATATACCTTGTTGTGTCTTCATGATTGAAAACCCATGTAAAAAAAAAGACTGAGAAGGATTTGGTCAAACACAAAGGAGAATCAGGAAGAGGAAATTAGAGGAAAAAAGGAGGATTGAGAAAATTTGTTAATTAAGTGATCCCTCCTAACCTTAGACTGAGATTTTTGTTAAACTGTGGTATCTGAAGCCACAAAGCAAGGGATTTTAGAAATGGAGATGAAAAGAAAAGGCTAGGGTAGAGCCAAAATGATTGGAGTAGTAGGAAATAGTATAGTGAGCTCTTCCCCCCCCCCCATCTCTTTTCTCAACTTCAATCCCGCATCACCAGCTGTCTTTTGGAGGAATCAAGCTTGATATCCCAGAGCATATCAAACTATGTCCAAAACAGAACTCATCATATTTTCCCCAAAATCTCTTCTGAAGTTTCCTCTTACTTTTAGTTCTCCCAGTCACAACTTTAGGTTCACAACTTTGTTATCATCTTTGACTCCTATGTATTTAATCTGTTTCCAAATCTTTTTTTTTCCCCCTTCACATGGTAAGTCACCTTCTTTTCAGTCATTGTCCTTGTTCAGAACTTTATTATCTTTTTCTTGGACTAGCATTAAAACAACCTAATTGATCTTCCTATCTTAAGTCTTTTCTCATTCTAGTGATCTTTCTTCCACATAGATACCAAAAGATTTTCCTGAAGTGTAGTTCTGATTATCACTCCCTAAAACCTTTAGGATCAAATATAAATATCAACATTTAAAGCTCTTTGTAACCTTGTCCCTTCCTATTTTTCTAGTCTTCTTGCACTTTACTCTCCTTTTTCTATTGTTTGCTCCAGGTATACTGTCTTATTAATGTTCCTCCCATCTCCTGTATGTGTGAATTTGCTGTAGTTGCTCCCTTGCCTAGAATACTCTTCTTATCTGGCTTCTCTAAAAACTTAGTTCAAAGGCAGCCATTTCTGACTGGAGGCTTTTCCTACAGGTTTCTTCTAAGTACCTATTTTTTGAGAACAACCGCACCACCCTACTCTCCACTTGAAGGTAAACTTCTTGACCCTAGGGCTCTGATTTTGCTTTTTCTTTGTTTCTCTAGTTTCACATTGAGCTAGATTCTGAAGTAAATGCATAATAATTCAGTGGGAGGAAAGTGCTTGCATTTGATCCACCTTTTATGTCCTAGTGTCAGAATACAATCCTCTTACATACCTTTTTCATGAGTTTTTCAAAACAATGCTCAAAAAATTCTTTTCCACACATCTGAAGACTTTATTATTTTAGAAAGCAAAAAAAAAAAAAAAAAAAGACCAGATAAAAAAGCCATCAGAACTCTTCCTTTTAAAAAATACTAGTCCACTGACCGGAGGTTATTTTAAAAATTCTCTTTGGAGTAGCAAATAAAGAAAAGGAAGAACTTTGCACTTAGTTTTGTTTTAGCTCTACCTAACTCACTTCTTTGGGATTTGCTTTTTTAATTTTTATTAAACAACATTGGAAGAAAACCTGACCTACTTACAGATCCTGATTGCAGACATAAGTGAGGTGTTCTCTTGCTTTGCTTGCTTTCTGGATTTGTGTAGGCTGAATGGAAGAATGGATTGATTGATATTTCTGAGACTTTTACTTTGTTAAAGTACTGGAATTCCCTTTTTCTTGTACGGAACAAGCTGATTTAATATTCTGTATAGAGCCCAATTTCAGTATGCATTGGAAATACATATGCCATGTTTGTGCTAATGAGTCATTGTATCTATTAAATTACTTTCATGTGATTACTGAATGTGGGCCTAGGCTGAAGATCCAGTGAAGGATCTTTTTCTATTCCTTAACCCTCCTGTGTCGGACAAATGCCACTTAAATAAATTTCAGAGATCTCTCAAGGTATGAAGAGAAGGCTTTATTCATTTCTTGAGAAACAGGCCACACTCAATTAGAGAGATTGAGGCAGAAGCAAAAGGCCCAAGAATCACAATTATGCTAACTCGACCCCCCCCTCCCCAACTGACCCACCCTGGTTAATGAGGAATGTGGCATTACAATCTAAACAGGAAAACTACCCTAGGGAAAGGGGCATAGAATTCAAAGAAAGAAAACTAATCTAGGGACTAGAGCATAAAATTCAAACCGAAACCAGATTATCTCTTTAGTCCCAGGAATTGAATGATTCTCCAGACATCAACAGATAAGATGGGTTTAGTGGCTTTGTCAAGGGAGGAGGGGCACATAGTTAACCAAATTCAATCTATAATATTTTACTGAAGAAATCTCAAAACTTTATCCCACACACTCCTTTCAAGATTTTCTATTTAAATTTTTTTTAAAAAATTCTGAGCATAAATGAAAATTGCCCGTATTTCTATAGTGTTTTAAGGTCTGTGAAGCTTTTTTTTTTATTTTTGTTTTTGCAAGGAAATGGGGTTAAACTTGCCCGAGATCACACACCTAGGTAATTATTAAGTGTCTGAATCTAGATTTGAACTCAAGTCCTCTTGACTCCAGGTCCTGTGCTCTATCCACTGCTCCACCTAGTTGCCCCCCCCCCCCCGTGAAGCTTTTAAACAAATATTCATTTCATCTTCAAAAATTCTGGGAGGCAGATGCTTTTATCTCAGTTTTATAGATGAGGAAACTGAGGCAAACAAGTTAAGTGATTTCCCATGGGTAATAGAGTTAGCTTTGAGCTCAGGTCTTCTTGACTCCACATCTGCACAGCTTTTATTCACTTTGTTATCTAGCTGTCTCTTAAGAAGTAAAAAAGAGTATTATTTCTAACCACACAGCTAAATAACAAGAATTACTTTTTATATTACTTGTATATATATACTTATATATATATATATATATATATATATATATATATATTCAGAATTTTTCATGCCAGTGCTTTCTGAATTTTCTTCTGATTTCTTTTGCACAGAAAAAATGTCTATTACCCCATTTTGTTTTTTTGGCATCTTTAACACTAACCTTTCTCCCTCCCCCTACCATCCCATTTCCATTAATAACTGAGAAAAAGAAGCAAAAATCTTGAAAAAATAAGCATGTCAGACAAAGGAAGGCTATAGTTATCAAAAAAGTATTATTTCTTTCAAATACCCTAATTTCATCCTCTCAGTCATTATCTTGATCAGTGTTCTTAAGTATTTCAAAATGAATTTCATTTATAGTGTTGATATCCCTGTATAACTTGTTATTCTGCTTATTTCACTATGAATCAGTTCATATGCCCCCAGGATTCTCTGAAATCATTCCTTTTGGCATTTCTTATGACTCACTTTTTTTTTGTTTTTTGTTTTCCCTTTTGCAAAGTAATTGGGGTTAAGTGACTTGTCCAAGGTCACAGGGCTAAGTAAATATAGTGTCTGAGGCCAAGTTTGAACTCAGGTCCTCCTGACTCCAGGGCCAGTGCTCTATCCACTGTAACACCTAGCTAACTGCCCCTCTTGTGACTCATTAATAAGAAATATTCACATACTATAATCATAGACATACTCCATTTGAGTTGATTTAAGATCCTCCCCCCTTCAGTTTTTTTTTAAATTCATCTTTCAAGATCAGAACATTTATTTTGCTTGGATCTATTTCTTGCCTTGCTTTAGTCCCAGATTAGAGTGAAATTCATCTGTTACTTCTCCCTTATCTCTTCTTCCATGTTTGTATATTCTTTTTATATACCCTAATTATGAGAAATACCGTGTTCCACTTCTTTCGTAAATTAGTGTGTTTTTCCTTTACCTTTCCTTTTCTTTCTCCTCTTAAAAACCCTCTGAACAGAATTAATCCATCTTCCTTATTTAATTTCCTCTTATCTATACCCTCTGAAGATATGAAAGTTCTAAAGGGAAATTTGTTTCTTCTCTTATCAGAATGTTAGCATTACATCATCATATGATATCCCTTTCTATTGCACAAATAAATTTTACTTTTTTGGTTTCTTTTGACTCATTTTTATATTTCAGAGTAACTACCTAAATCTGTTCCTTTTATCAGAAAATGCTTAAAGTTCTGTATTCCAATGTCAAATTCACATAGAAATGGGAGCCACTAAATGTTAGGTAAGGATTCTTGTTGGTACAAATTGACTTAGAAAACCAAATATTTTTTTTATCCTTTATTATTTATTTTATATAATAATTATTATATTTTATTTATTTTGTTAATAGTTTCCAGTCACATTTTAATTTGGTTCTGATCTCATCAGGAGTTGAGGGACCACATGTTTTGACACCTCTTCGCTCTTCTGTTAAAAGCCCATTTCCCCCCTTCTGTATTTATAAATTAGTTTTGCTTGATAAATTATTTCTTGTTGTAAACCTACATCTTTTGCCTTTTCAAGTATGGCATTCTACTATATTTTCTCATATAATAAAACCTGCCAAGGCTTATGTAATCTTACTAATCCTTTCATACTTAGACTACTTTTTTCTGGATTTTTTGCATTATTTTTTCTTTGATGTGGAAGCTTTATATTTTGGCTTGTCATTCCCAGAAATCATTGGGCTTTTTCTTTTAGGAATTATCCCAAAGTTTATTATTGTATAATGTTGCCCTTACTGTGGTACAATGTTCTCTTGGTTCTGTTCACTTCACATAAGTTTTTCCAGGTTTTCTGGGATCATTATGCTCATCGTTTCTTATAGTACAGTAACAGTTCAATAATAGTTTAAACTGGCTTTTGTACCAGGCCCTGACTGTCCCGGGCTATGTTTTTGGGTGAGGTCATCTTCCCTGCTTGTTCTTGCTCTGGGTTCCTTACCTGCCCCACATATGTCACTTAAAAATTTTTTTTTTATTAACTTTTAAAATTTTATATTATTACAATAATCTTGTTGTGAGAGTAATCATACCCCCCCCCCCCGAAAAGGATGAGAAACCTCAAGAATAGTGAGAGAAAAACATGTACTTCAGTCAGTGTTCAGATTCCACCGTCTCTGGGATGAGTTGCCTTCTTTATCATAACATAAGTCCACCAAGGAAGTTGCTTCAATACTTTTCTCACATTTGCTATTACTAGCTGTATTTCCCTCCACTCTATTCCTTCCCACTCTCATTTATTTAATTCTCTCTCTCTCCTTTCACCCTGTCCCTGTTCAAAAGTATGTTGTATCTGAGTACCCTCTTCCATGATCTCTCTCCTATCACCTACCCCCATTCCCCCTTATTTCATGTCTTTCATCTCATTTTGACCTCTAACCTTAAGATGCTTCCCCATCCTTCCTATGAAGATTCTTCCTGGTTAGTACCTTCCTGAAATGTGCTGAAAACAATCCTATAGATAGGGTCTGACCAGACATAGTAGAATGGGATTAGAACTTCACTCTTTTTAGATCCAGTGCTTCTGTCAACATAGCCCAAGATTTAGTTTTTTTTCTCCTCTGCCTCATAGAATCCAAGAGTTCTTTAAAAATTGAACTTAGGTGCCACCACCATTTGAATCCCCCCAACTCTGGTACCTTCTGCTCTGTATATACATTGTTTTCTCCCCAATAGGATGTCAGTTCCTTGAGAGCAGAAGTTGTTTTATTTTTGTACTGTCACAGTGCTGGGCACAGGCATAGTGCTTCAGAAATGCTTTTTTGAACGAAATTGGCAGCCAGGCCCCTCTCTTTCTAGAGTCAGATGACTTGATAGAAATTCACTTAATTCCAGGTGGGGAGTAGTAGGTACTTGATGTTGATCAGAAATCTACTTTTTATGCTCTTGTGTCTTCAGTGATTTTAGAAGTAATAATAAGACCACTATGCAACTGTTTTTCCTTCAATAGAAAAATATAAATGGTTTTTCCCCAATTATTTATATAATGGTTTTAAAGTAATATATCTCTATTGGCTGATAAACTGGCCTTTGAGCTTTATTCTTTAGACCTTCAGAATTGTTTTATCAGTATAAAGTTACTAATCTGAATTTAAAATAATAAATTATTTGTGAATTGTTCATAATTGCCAGGGATGGAAAGGAACTAGCAGGTTAGGGGTGTCTTGGTTGCATTTGTTTTGAGTGGACAGTAGTTTTAAAATAAACAAGAATCCTTGGGGCAAGGAACACCTGTCAGGAACCTGTCAGCTCATCAGGGTGGATCAGCGGGAAGCTGTGATGGAGGTGACATTGTCACCACAGAGAGTCCTTTGCCTTGGATTTACTGAGCCTCTCATTAAGGGAGCTGTCATAGCCATTATCCTAGAGAGAAGTCAGACTAATGGCTCAGGATCAATATAACTTGAAAATTATTTATTTTGGAACGGGAGTTTCTTTGCCATTTAAGTGACCCATTGAAAATAATTCTTGGCTATTTTTAAGGTTTGTTCTTTGGGCAACTAGAGGTTCTTGTGCTTCTCTTAAGTAAATTTAATTAACTGTCTTGATCCCCTTGCAAGTTAATTTATTAGAACTGTGGTTTCTATTTTATTTGTTTTTCAAAGTAGTTTACTGATTATAACAATAAAAACTCAGAAGTGGCATTCTGTTGCAAAAAATAAATATTGATTTGTGAATACTGCTAGTTTGTAAGCACTACAAAATATCTGTCTGGCTCCAGCAGAATTTAGTAAATCCTTGTTCCATACTTTTATTAGATTGCTCACTAAATCTACGCGTTTTATCATCAGGTATTGTATGTTATTTGTAATTGATATCAATTAAAAATTATTTTTATTATGAATTTGACAAATATAAACAAATATGAATATTACTACATAGAATGGATAAAAAAGAATTTTCTAAGAGATTGTGAAAATTATATAAATTTTCTTTTTAAGGTATATTAAATTTAACTTGGTCCTTTCGCATTGTCTTACCTGTCTGTTTCCCCTTTCAAATTCCTTCTACTCTCTTCTGTGTGGTTTTTGTAGACACTCTTTGTTATTAGCCAGTCCCCATTCCAAAAGAAAATCCTTTTCTTAAAGATAGTCAAACAAAACAAATCTACACATTGTGTTTAAATGTGTATATCTTATTCTCCATCACTTCTCTGTCAAGAACTAGGAAGTATAATTGCTCATCATTTTTCTGGAATCATATTTGATTATAACATTAAAGTTTTAAAGTCTTACGGTGTTGTACTCATTGTTTAAATTGTTCTGGCTATTCTGACTTTATTCTTAATCAGTTCATATTAACCTTCCCATATTTCTTTGAATCTATTCTTTTCTCAGTTATTTCTCAGTAACATTTATTTATGTGTAAATGTCATAATTTATTAATTTTAAAAATTAAAACTAAACTAAATTTAAAATTGTGTAAAATTCCACATTACTTTTTTAAAAAAATCCCTCTTACGAGCTTCCTTTTGAATGTCTGTTCCTTTTTATTTCTTTTTTAAAATAGTTTTTCAATTTCCCAATTGATGGCTCTCTATTTCCATTTGCTTACTGCATTAAAAAGTGATACTATAAATATTTAGTACATGACAGTCCTTTCCTCTGTCTTTGATTTCTTGAGGAGTATCTATAAGGGTATCACTGCATCAAAGGTATAATAGCAGTTTAATGACTTTTTTTGGTGGGGTATAATTCCAAATTATTTTCTAGAACCATTAGGCTAGTTCACATTTCCATCAGATAGGCATCATCATGTTTGACCCTCCCATGCTCTAGCAATTTCATAATCCTTTTTAATCATCTTTGCTAATCTCATGAGTGTGAGGTGAAACCTTATAGTTTATTTCTATTTGTGTTTAGTGATCAGAGTATTTTTTAATATGGCTGTTTATAGCTTGAATTTCTTTTGTTTTGTTTTGTTTTTAGATTTTGGCAAGGCAAATGGGGTTAAGTGGCTTGCCCAAGGCCACACAGCTAGGTAATTATTAAGTGTCTTATACCAGATTTGAACCCAGGTACTCCCGACTCCAGGGCCCGTGCTTTATCCACTGCCCCACCTAGCCGCCCCCAATAGCTTGAATTTCTTAATTTTATTCTGAATTTAAATACACAGCAGGACATCCAAAGAGAATTTTGTATTGAACTAAAACTACATACTGTGAGCTTTAAAAATCTAATTATGTAAAATTACATGTTACTTTTTTTTTTTTTTTGCAAGACAATGGGGTTAAGTGGCTTGCCCAAGACCACACAGCTAGGTAATAAGTGTCTGAGGCTGGATTTGAACTCAGGTACTCCCGACTCCAGGGCCAGTGCTGTATCCACTGTGCCACCTACCTGCCCCACACATGTTACTTTAAAAAAATTTTTTTTATTGATTTTTAAAATTTTAGGAGGCGGCTAGGTGGCACAGTGGATAGAGCACGGGCCCTGGAGTCGGGAGTACCTGGGTTCAAATCTGGCATAAGACACTTAATAATTACCTAGCTGTGTGGCCTTGGGCAAGCCACTTTAACCCCATTGTCTTGCAAAAACTTAAAATTTTTTTTTAAATCTTATATTATTACAATAATCTTGTTGTGAGAGTAATCATACCCCCCCCCCCCAAAAAAAAAGGATGAGAAACCTCAAGAATAGTCAGAGAGAAAAAAATGTACTTCAGTGAGTGTTCAGATTCCACTGGCTCTGTCTCTGGGATGAGTTGCCTTCTTTATCATAAGTCCACCAAGGCAGTTGCTTCAATACTTTTCCCACATTTGCTATTACTAGCTGTATTTCCCTCCACTCTATTCCTTCACACTCTCATTTATTTTATTCTCTCTCCTTTCACTCTGTCTCTGTTCAAAAGTATGTTGTATCTGAGTACCCTCTCCCACTATCTTCTTTCTCTTCTAACACCAACCCCCCCCCCCCCATTTTCCCTTATTTCATCTCTTTCATCTCGTTTTTCTGTAGGGTAAAATAGATTTCTATACCCTATTAAGTGTGTATGTTATTTCCTCTCTGAGGCATTTCTGATGGGAATTGAAGTCTCACTCATTCCCCCTCGCCTTCCCATTTTCCACTTCATTGTAAAAACTTCCTCTTGATTCCTATGTGAAATATCTTAGCCCCTTATTTCACTCCTTTCCCTTCCTCCCAGTACTTTCCTTTATCATCCACTGACTCTATCTTTATATTATACCATTATATTCAGCTCCTTCCTGTGCCTTGTCTATATATGCTCCTTCTAAATGCTCTTATGAGAAATTTCATATGAGTTATCAGTATCTTCTTCCCATACAAGAATACAAACAGTTCAACATCATCGAGTTCCTCATAATTAGTCCTTCTTATAGAAGGGGTGAATAAACCCCTTCTATGGTTACCCTGGGTCCTGTACTTGGAGATCAAACTTCCTGTTCAGCTCTGGTTGTTTCAATAGGAAAGTTTGAAAGACCCCTGCTTCATTGAAAGTCCATCTTTTCCTCTGAAAGAGGATGTCCAGTTTTGCTTGGTAGTTGATTCTAAGTTGTAAACCAAGATCTTTTGCCTTCCAGAATATCATATTCCAAGCCCTATGAACCCTCAGTATAGATACCGCTAGATCCTGTGTAATCCTGACTATAGTGACATGATAGTTGAATTGTTTATTTCTGGCAGATTTTAGTATTTTCTGTTTGACTTGGGAGTTGTAGAGTTTGACTATAATATTCCTTGAAGTTTTTCTTTTGGGATGTTTTAGGAGATGATTGGTGAATTCCCTCAATTTCTATTTTGCCCTCTGCTTCTAGGATCTCAGGACAATTTTGCTTTATTATTTCTTGAAAAATGAAGTCTTGGCTCTTTTCCTGGTCATGACTTTCAGGTAGCCCAATAATTTTTACATTATCTGTCCTGGATCTGTTTTCGAGGCTAGTTGTTTTTCCAATGAGATATTTCACATTTTCTTCTTCTTCTTTTTTTTTTTTTTGCTACAGTTTTATTTCTTCCTGGGTTCTTGCAAAGTCATCTACTTCCTGTGGATTCTGCATTTGAAGGAGTTACTTTGTTTTAGGTTTTTTTTTTTGCAAGGTAAATGGGGTTAAGTGGCTTGCCCAAGGCCACACAGCTAGGTAATTATTAAGTGTTTGAGACTGAATTTGAACCCAGGTACTCCTGACTCCAGGGCCAGTGCTTTATCCACTACGCCACCTAGCCTAGCCGCCCCAAGTAGTTACTTTCTTTAGAGAGCTTTTGTATCTTCTTTTCCAGCTGACCAATTCTGCTTTTTAAGGCATTCTTCTCATTTGCCTTTTGTGTTGCTTTTTCTTTTTCTTTTTTATTAAAGATTTTATTTATTTTGAGTTTTACAATTTTTCCTCTAATCTCACTTTCCTTCCCACACCCCCACAGAAAGCAATTTGTCAATCTTTACATTGTTTCCATGTTGTACATTGATCCAAATTGAGTGTGATGAGAAAGAAATTATATCCTTCAGGAAGAAACATATAAAGTATAAGAGATAACAAGCTAGACAATAAGATATCAGTTTTTTTTCCCCTAAATTAAAGGAAATAGTCCTTGGACTTTGTTCAAACTCCATGGTTCTTTATCTGTATATAGATGGTATTCTCCATTGAAGAGAGCCCCAAATTTTCCCTGATTGTTGCACTGATGGAATGATTGAGTCCATCAAGGTTGATCATTGCCCTCATGTTGCTGTTAGGATGTTTACAGTGTTTTTCTGGTTCTGCTCATCTCACTCAGCATCAGTTCATGCAGATCCCTCCAGTCTTCCCTGAATTCCCATCTTTCCTGGTTTCTTATAGAACAATAGTGTTAATGACATACATATCCCTGTGTTGCTTTTTCCATTTGGCCTAAACTGGTGTTTCTTTTTTTTTCTTTTTTTAGATAACAAACAAATAGAAAACCAATTTTATTCATTTTTACAGAAAATCACATTTGCTTATATATGCTTGTATACATACATACATATATGTCATTATATGTTTGTATGCATAAATATACATGTATACATATATTTTAAAATCACAACTGGAAAAATAGGGCTATATTTTATTTAAATCAAACTGGATACCTAATAGAAAGCAGATAGTGACAATACATAAAGCAATAAATGAGTCTGCTATCCTGGCATCCAAGGAATTTTTCTTCATGTAAAACAGCACATACAAGTGCTGATAGGGAGCATACCAAAAATCAAATACTCCTCCAATAAGACTATATGTAGATTCGTGATAGATTTAGAATAAAATACTTATCATTAAAGGCTCTCTTTTAAGACATGTTTGTTCATATTCCATGGGGTTTTTGACATGTCAATCCATCTCATGAGATGGGCAAGCCCATAGTTTGTTTTTTCTTAAAAATAGTCAAAAGGCTGTGTTGTGTGGACACTGGTCAAATGAATCATGATGCAGAAACATATTCACAAAGATGTGACCCAATTGTCAAGACATTTTATTTAAACATTCAGTTCCTTGATTTAAAAGAAATATTTAGATGGAAATAGGTAGGTAATCTTCTCTTGTGAAGCTCCAATGACATCAAAAATTTACCTTTCTTATCCATTCATATCTTTTACAGAATGGTGCTTCAGAAATATTAGCTGAATGAATATATGAATGAAAGCACTCTGGGAGGTAGTGGGTGTGGTGGAAGGAACACTGGATCTAAAGTTGGAGGACATGGATTCAAAACACTTACACTTGTTAGATCATAGGTAAATCAGGACAACCTTAAGTTTTAGTTTCCTCATCTGTAAAATCAAAAGGGTTGAACTCTCTAAAGCCCCTTCCAGCTAAGAATCCTATAATTTTACAAATGAATGAATGAGTTCATCTTTGCTGCAAAAGCAGTGTCTAGATATTCAAGAAAATGGTTAAAATTATTGAAGTTTTTGTTGTCACATTCATAAGTCTAAAGCCAAAATTTATAAAGCAAAAACAACCCCCCCCCATTTTGTGAGAAACATCATTGTTCCTCAGTAACATTTTGAGTCAAAACAAGCTAACTGCTTGATGATTTATACCTCACCCAACATATTTTTCCACCTTCCAAAGGCATTAGAAAGGGAAGATTTCTGCCAGAGGCAATTGTAAACATATTGCCGAGAACCTGGCCACCTTGTTTTTCAATACAGCAGGCTTCTTCTTTTGGCCCTTGCTAAGAAGTCAGCTTCCCAGAACTGCTAAGGACAGAGAGAACAGCCATGATCCTGAATTCTTGGATGAGTGTAACCATCTGACCTTGTCCTCCAAAATATGACCAACCAGAAAGCACAAAAGTTCTCTAAGAGCATCAAAAGGCCGTCAAAATCTCTGCTATCACAAAGTTCCAAACACTGTCCCTCCTTAGCATTTAGTCCAGAGTTATACAGTTGGAAGTACAGGAATTAATAGATCAGGAGGTACTAAGGCATATTATGGCAGAGGCCATCTTGCTGAGCCAGGTGAGTTTTATCTATTTGACTCTAGTGCTCTATTCCAGTAGTGCAAAAAAGAGGGAGAGTTGCTTACACCTATAATGATCAGCAATAGCAGCTACAGGGGCATCATGAGAGTGAAGTGATGGTTAGAAATCCAGGAAGGCTGGCTTGAGACCCTCTTAGATTGTTTCTGAGAATAAACTAACAGATATTGTTGTTGGTAACAACAAAGTATTTGGGTGGGACATCTAGTTCACTATGTTTGGCTCTTGTTCTTTTTCAATCTATTTCTTCTGAATCCTTTTTCTTGGTTTGGCACTTGACATCTGGATGGTTGATGATCTCACATAATGCCACACAACTTAGGATAGGACCCAAGAGGCTCTGTTGCCACCCCATGCCATGAGTACTGTAAAGAAGAGCCAGGCTTAAGTCATTGGTAAGGTAGGTCCCTTCACCAAACAAGGATGTCTCGTTTAAGTGGCAGTGTAAACCATTATGTGAGATGGAATGGAAGTTTTCCAGGCAGCTCCCATGGAATGCATAGATAAGGTCCCTTTCTTCTTTGGACAACCAAAATATACTGTTTCAAACAGAAAGTCAGGTGCAGGGACACTAGTGCCTGAAATTCCCATCAATTCTCGGATCTTCACATACTGTTTTCCCTATGCTGTGTAGTGTAAGAATCTTTGATGATAAAATCCAGCTCACCAAATTCCATGCTCTCTTATCTTTGTCATCTGCAGACTGGAGAAGTTCCTTCAGGTTCGATAGCGTACTGGCATCTTCAAGCAGAGCCTCAAAGTCCTTGTTGTCTTGGCTAACATAAGAGGCTGGGAATGGCCTCAGCACAGAGTCCTGCTTGTAGCTCTGCAGAGTAGAGGTAAAGAAGCTGCACTGGAGATCTGCTGCCAGCACATCCCTCTGGGCTGCTTCCCTGGCAGCCTCCAGACTGAAGGGCTGCATCCCCACCACAGAGGTGTAAGCACTCTGGAGTGGTGATCAGTCACTTGGATGAAAGAGCTGGGGTGGTCATCCCAATGGGGCAGTGTGATGGAGGAGTATATAGGGATGGGCAAAGTCAGGGAAGCTGGAGGCATGTGAAGTGGGGAGTGGGTAGAATGGAACAAAAGGGTCAAGAAGGCAGTTCTGGATAGCTGGATGAGGAAGGGTATGTGGGATACTACCAGAGAGGGGAGGCCTGGAGACTAAAGTGTCAGGAGGCAGACCAGGAGACATGGGGGGGTGAACCCCATGAGGTGCCCGGATGAGGAAGTCTGTAAGGCTGTGGGGCCCGGAAGAACAAAGGGTCAGGAATGGAAGGGGTTTAAGTGTGCTGGGTGAGGAGCACATGGGGAGAGCACAAAGAGCAGGGGCTGATGGGGATACAAGGAAGGGGCTCCAGGGCCGGGGTCCCAGGAGCCTGGACAGAGGGCTGTGTGTGATCCCCCCAGGGCGCTGGGTGGGGGCCCAGGCAGGGGCCTGGGAGCCCTTTGTTAAGCGGACTGCCCAGTGCCCCTGGATTGGAGGCTGCTTGTGAGGGATCTGCGCTGCGGGCACTGGGGCAGAAGGGCAGCAGTGCAGGCTCTTCCGCCAGGGGTGCCCTCTGGGGGGCTGCCCCAGCCCTGGCCGCCAGGTAGAGAAGGGAGGGAGGTGGCTTTCCCAAACCCATCAGCACCCCTCCTCGCTGGCCACTGCACCTCTGCAGGCTGCACTCTCTACTGGCTCCGGTGCCAAGGCCCCGCCGGGAGGCTGCCCCTAAACTGGCTTTTAACCTATTGTTTTCTTCAGTATTTTTTGGTATTTCTTTCACCAAGAGGCTGACTTGGTTTTCATGATTTACCTGTATCGCTCTCATTTCTCCTCCCAATTTTTCCTCTACCTCCCTTATTTGCTTTTCTAAGTCTTTTTTGAGCTCATCCATAGCCTGAGCCCATTTCCTATTTCTCTTGGAAGTTTCGAATACAGAAGCTTCAATTTTTGTCATCTTCTGAATCTTACATGGGATCAAAGTAATTTTCTATGGTCAGATTCTTCTTTTTCTTTTGTTTGCTCATTTCCCTTAGCCTATTATTGATTTACCTCACTCCTAAGTCTTTGAGCGTTTTTTTTTTTTTTTTTTTTTGGTAGTCTACAGGGATCTTAATTTCTCTACGGTCTTATGAGAGGCTTCAGGCCCTCCCCTCTGTCTTGGAGCTGTGAGGAGGGTCTCTGCTCATCTATGGTGGTATAGAAGCCTAAACTGCAACCTGGATCTGAGTGTGGGCAAACTGCAGAGTCCTGCCCCAGGGAGAGCAGAGAGATTTCTGCAGTCTTCCCCGACCCCCTTACAGTCTATGGGCAGAGAGCTCTGAACATGCTGGGTGGCTCCGGAACTCCATTCCACACTCACTCTGGGGCAGCAGAGTTCTCTCACTGCCCCTTCCGGCTGTTCTGGATGATTAAACTGGTCCCTGTGGTGCAGTGCAGCAGCAGCTGTGCTGCAGCTTTTTCCAACCCTCATTCCCAGTGAAATAGACCTGTCCCGGCCATCTTCCAAGTTGTCTTGGACTGGAAATGTATCATTCAGTCTTTCTGTGGGTTCTGCCCCTCTAGATTTTGGCTCTAGTCAAAATTTGACGGCTTTTGGAGTTTTTTGGGCAACAAGGAAATTCCTGCCTTCACCCCCCCACATTACTTTTAAAAGTATCCTGCTTATATTTCCTCTTAAATAACAATTCATTTTTTATTTTTAAATTATCTTTTCCCAATGAAAATCCACTTTACTTGTCTCCCACCACTCACTTTGAGAGAGAAAAATAACGTCTTTTTTATAAATACATAGTTAAACCCCCAAAAGTATCTCAGTTTGAACCCTAAGTTCAGTATCTCTCTTCTGAAGTTGGCTGACATAGTATTTAAAGGAGTCCCCTGGAATTATTTATTCATTACATTGGTTAAAATTCTAAAGTCTTTCAAAGTCTTCACATTGTTATATAAATCTATTTCTGTTCACTTCATCAGTGCATACAAGTTTTTCCAGATTTTTCTGAGATTACCCCCTTCATCGTGTCTTATAGCACAGTAGTATATACTGTTATGTTCTAATCCTATAATGTATTCAGCTATTGTCCAATCTGTAAACTTCTTAGTTTACAGTTCTTGGACATTATAAAAAGAGCTGCTATATAACTATATATATATAAAACTATATATATATAACTATATATATATATATATATATATATATATATATATATATATATATATATGGTTTTTTTTGCATATGGGTCCTACTTCCTTTCTTTGGAGTGTAGACTATATTATATTGATATCCCTAGTTGGTGGGTATAGTCATTGTTACAAATTATTTATTTTTCTAATAATTAAGTGTTCTAGATTTTTTTCTAGGTTTTTGCAAGGCAGTGGGGTTAAGTGGCTTGCCCAAGGCCACACAGCTAGGTAATTATTAAGTGACTGAGGCTGACTCCAGGGCCGGTGCTTTATCCACTATGCCACCTAGCTGCCCCTAGATTTTTTTTTAAAACAGAACTAATCTGTACTCCAACACCATTATCTTTCAGACAGTGGATAGTATGTTTCACCCTTGATCCTCTGGCATGGTTGGGATTGCTCCATTTCTGGTCATTATGTATCGCCCACAATAGCTCTGGTTATGGGTCTGGACGTGAATTTCTGACAGTCAGGTTGGGTAGACAAACATATGCAAACATAAAAGGTTGGGTAGTGAAAATCTACCAACTTTATTTTTGGGAACTCAGACTTTTTTTATAGCAAAAACTTATCCCAGTAATGACTGGTTAAAGGAGAACCAGTTTTACAATTAATTAAATAAATTAAATTTACAATATTTTTTCTTAGAAATATGCATGCTTCTCTATCAAAGAAACCTTTTACAACCATCCTGGAGCCACAGATTTATCCTAGGTTAGGGTTCACTGGTGAGCCAATGGATCCATACGATAAGCAATAATCCATACATACGTTTGATAAAGAAGATCACCAAGAATATGTGAATATCACTCCCTGGGGCTGGCCCTCTACAATTATTTGAATTGTTCTCTTGATTTAGCTCACTTAATAATTCAAACAGGTTTTCTTGATTAATTTAGCATGTCATTTTTTTTATATCACAGATATTCCATTACATTCATATACTATAATTTTTTTCAGCCATTATCTAATTGATGACATCCCTTTAGATTCTAGTTCTGATTTCTGTTCATAATCTTTGACCATTTTTCTTACTGAGGAATCAATGACTTCTGTTCTCAAAATAATATTTGTATCAGTTACCAATATATATCTCACATATCTGTTATTTTTCAGTGGAAATAGCTACAAATTTTTTTTCCTAGTTAACTATTCCTCTTCTAATTCTAACTACATTCATTGTTTGTGAATATACTTTTTGTTTTAGACTGTCTGTTTCTCCTATAATAAACCCTCTTTATCCCATCTTTAATGAATTGCTCTTTCTTATTTTTATTTTATTTTATTATCACTAGTTTTTAAAGTTTTTGCAAGGCAGTGGGGTTAAAGTAGATTGCCCAAGGTCACAATCTAGGTAATTATTAAGTGTCTGAGGCCAGAATTGAACTCAGGTCCTTCTGACTCCAGGACCAGTGCTCTTATCCACTGTGCTACCTAGCTGCCCCTGCTACTTTGTTTATGATGCTCCTTTTTATATAGGTCATGTATCCATTTGGAATTTATCATGGCATATGGTGTGACTCATTAAACTAAACCTATTTTCTGCCAAACTTTTTTACTTTTCCCAGCAGTCTTTGTCTATTAGTGAGCTTTTATATTAGAAGTTTACCAAACACTTGCTATTTGCTTCTAGGTCTTGTGTACCGCTGATTGACTTATTTGCTTTTCAATCAGTACCAAATAGGGTTTTTTTTGCGGTTTTTTTTTTTAGGTTTTTGCAAGGCAAATGGCGTTAAGTGTCTTGCCCAAGGCCACACAGCTAGGTAATTATTAAGTGTCTGAGACTGGATTTGAACCCAGGTACTCCTGACTCCAGGGCTGGTGCTTTATCTACTATGCCATCTAGCCGCCCCCCAAATAGTTTTGCTAATACGTTTTGTAGTATAGCTTTGATATCTGGCATTGCGAGGTCCCTTTCTTCTTTTCCCTACCATTTTCCTTAAGATTGACCATTTTTTTCCTCTAGAGATCAATTTTGTTATTATTTTCTTATTCTATAAAGTAACTCTTGATAGTATTATTGGTGTAGCACTGATTCTATGAATTAGTTTTAATTTGTATTATTGTCATTTTTTAAAATCATATTGACAACCAGGAGCAATTTAACAAAGTTCTCTTGAGTTCTGAGGTCCTCTTCCATTTGCAGAGAAGGTTAATAAGACCTTTGGAGACAGTTGCCTGAGAGAAAATTGGATTTGGGCCCTTTAGACCCAGAGAATAGGGTTGCCAGTTACATTTTTCTGGAGCAAACATTCGGTTGTGGAAAAGGTGAAAATGTGGTAAAGTGGTATTAAAGGGGAAAAATAGGGTCTTATCTTATGGACATAAAAATAGCTAGTGTTTATACAGCTCTTGAAAGATTTGCTCTGTGTCTTTGTGTGTGTGTGTGTGTGTGTGTGTGTGTGTGTGTGTGTGTTTGTTTTCTCCTTTGATGTTCACAATAACCCTGTGAAGTAGATACTACTTTTATGTCATTTTACAGATGAGCAAACTAAGACCTAAGAGGTAAGGTGATTTGCCTGTTAAATTTAATCTGAATGACATAAGTCTTCCTATTCCAAGTCCAACCCTGGCAACAACTACTGTTCAGGTACTTAATGAAATTTTACCCCAGAGGGGAAGTATTCAGCATTCTACCACTTCTCTAGTATATTTACTAAGACAGTTGAATGAATAATGTTGAGTATGAAGATTTTCATGTGAACTTTTTTTTGGAGTGGGGTAGGAGGGAAGCAAGAAGGGGAAGGGGAAAAGAAACTTGTTAAATGCTCTTTTCCTTGATTCTTCAAGCATTTTCCCCTTTAACAATTTTTTTGTTTGTTTTTGCAAGGCAATGGGGTTAAGTGACTTGCCCAAGATCACACAGCTAGGTAATTATTAAGTATCTGAATCGAGATTTGAATTCAGATCCTCCTGACTTCAGGGCCAGTGCTCTATCTACTGCTCTACCTAGTTGCCCTCCCTTTAACTATTTTTTTAATGCTACCTTTTTTTTTAAACGTTCTTCAGAGCTCTAAATGGAACATAGGACCCTAAAAGAAAACACAGTTAAACTCCTCACAAGGGTTTCCAGATTTAGGAAAATCTGTTAGCTGAGTTTATAAAATATGTAACTTAGAAGTTACTAATGGGACAAAATATAAAGGTACCTATTTCTGCCCATTGAAAAATTTAAAAATGTGGTTATATTGTCTTTTGGGTTGACTGTAAATTTAAGGGGAAAAATATTTGGTATTTCAAAACATTTCTTGTTTTACAAAAAAGATTTGTGCTAGTATTTCTTATAGTTTTCCTTTAATGCATTTAAATTTAAATTTTCAATTCTCTAATGAAGTGTGGAGGGGAAAAGCACAGAACTTAAAAGAATTAGATTCAAATTTTAGCTACTACTTAGGAGTTGTGTAACTTGGGGAAAGTCACTTATCAACATGAATTTTCCTCATTTGTAAAATGGGGAGCAGTATTTGCACTTTTTACTTGATATAGTTGTGTGTGAATATATATACATATATATATATAGAGAGAGAGAGAGACAGAGTGACAGAGTGACAGAGTGACAGAGTGACAGAGTGACAGAGTGACAGAGTGACAGAGACAGGGACAGACAGAGACAGGAAGGACTACTTTGTAAATTATAAAACTGCTGCTGCTATAGCTCTTCTTCCTTCTTTACTATAACAAATATTGGTACATGACAGACTAGAGATCCTAAAAAGATCTTCATAGTCTAGAATGATGTGTTAAATCTAATAGATTAAATTAAAAATGGATAAATGTAACATATTTTACTCTATTCAAAAAAAATCAGCTATTTAAGTAAAAATGAGGAAGGAATTGTTAGCAAGTCGTGTGAAAAAGATAGCCAGTTTTATTGAACCATAAGTTCCATAGTAGGTAACAGTTTGAGCCAGTCAACAAACAAGATAATTAAGTTTCATAATGGACAAATAGAAATTTAGGCCTGGAACAAAGAAGGTAACTTCCATCATTCTCTGCCCTAATCATATCACAATTAGAGTTTTTTAATTTTGGGTACCATATATTTGGTACCCAGTTGGAGGCACAATAAACTGGAGAATATTTAGAGGAGATTGCCTTGGATAGAAAATGAATTTAAATCTGTGTTAGAGAAGAACTAATTGGAGGAACTAGGGATTTTTAGTTTGGAAAAGAGAAGTCTTCATGATGGAAATATTCATGTATTTATTTGAAGGTTTGTCATATGGGAAAAAAAAGTTAAATTTTTCCTTCTTGACCCTCAAAAGCAGAAATTAAACCAGTAGCTCAGTGATGTAGGAAGGCAGATTTTCTTTTCAAGTTTAAGACAAAAAAACTTCTTACCAATTAGAACTGCCCAGAAGTATTAATATGACCTTTTGTGTATAGTGAACACTGCTCTAACTTTGGTTTTGAAAATTTGAATTTATAGGGGCAGCTAGGTGGCGCAATGGATAGAGTACCGGCCCTGGAGTCAGGAATACCTGGGTTCAAATCCAGCCTCAGACACTTAATAATTACCTAGCTGTGTGGCCTTGGGCAAGCCACTTAACTCCCATTTGCCTTGCAAAAACCAAAAAAAAAAAAAAAAAAAAAAAGGAAAATGTGAATTTATTCCACTGGGATTGCTGTATTAAGGAAAATTTTGAACATAATACTGATTTTAGTTTGCTTATGCACAAATGAGAAATAGTGAAAATGCAGAAAATCACACCATTTCACAATTGCTCACAAATTATCATCTTTCCAATACTCATTCTACAAGCAAACTGAATCTTTATCAAGGTAAAAGGCTGCTTAGGTGGTACAGTGGTTATAGCTGGGTCTGAAATCAGGAAGATTTTCCTTTTCGAATTTAAATTTGACCTTAGATACTTACTTTGTGACCCTTGACAAGTCATTTAACCTTTTTTGCCTCAGTTCTTCATGTGTAAAAATTAGCTGGAAAAGGAAATGGCAAACCACTCCCTTAGCTTTGCCCCAAATGGGATTATAAAGAATTTGATACAACTGAAAACATCAGCTAGGACTGTGCAGTAGAAGCTGTGGGTGGGGAGGGGCTGGAGCTGTGACCTGCCCAACTGGTTTAAGAGATTTTGTCAGCCTGAGGCTATGAACACTTCCACTATGATTGTAATAGGATATATGTATTTCTTTTTTTTTTAGGTTTTTTTTTTTTTGCTAGGCAAATGGGGTTAAGTGGCTTGCCCAAGGCCACACAGCTAGGTAATTATTAAGTGTCTGAGACTGGATTTGAACCCAGGTACTCCTGACTCCAGGGCCGGTGCTTTATCCACTGCGCCACCTAGCCGCCCCCGATATATGTATTTCTTAACCATTGAACATATGTATAATACTCTTGCCATTTTGATTAGGTTCCAGTCTTTTTTTATAAATCATTGACAAAGTTTTGAGCCTTGTAACACTTATTTTTTTCAGAAGACTTGCAGTTTTTATTAAGTGTTTTAATATAGCATGATTCTTTTTGGGAATGCATTTATACTATTGACTGACTGCTTCCTTAAATTACTACTGGCAGTAAGGAGATTTCAGAGTGTCTCCCACTCTCCAGTGAAGTCTCTGAAAAATGAATATAGTACCTTTGTTATAATGTAAGTTAATGTAAAATAGTATTTGATTCATGAAAATTTAGATTTTAAGTAAATATTAAGGAATATATTTATAAATGGAGTTAGGCATCTGGTCAAACTTCCTTGGTGGCCTTAGTATTTGCTGCAAACTTTACAAAACTAAAGGTCCTTTTGGTACCATCTTATCTATGCTTAAGAGTACTCACCCAAAGCCCAATGCAGTATCTGCTGTTCTATTTTTATAGTGTTTTTTCCCCTCACCTTTTCCTTTCTCTTTTCTTAGAATTTTTCTTTGAAACAGCAGAAAATCTCAATTATTGCTGGTGAATGGAAAAGAATGAGGAGATCAGAGAGAGAGATAAAAATGGAGCTCAATCCCAAAACAATAATCCAGTTGTAGATTTGCATTGGAAGGGAACTTAGAGGATACCAAGTCCACCTTTCTGATTTTACAGTTGAGAAAATTGAGGCAAAGAGAGATTCACTTAGTTTTCCAAGGTCATAGAAGTTAAGGCAAGATTTGAAGCTATCACTTATTGTTCCAAGACCAGTATCTTATGTTTCTTAGCATTTTCTAAATATAGGTATTATCAGAATTTTGCAAATTAAGTGAAGATAGACTCATGCTAGAAATCTGCAAGTTGTGATGGATGAACATAAAAATGAGTATCAAATGTATGCGAAGGGGAATGGGAACCACATGAACTTCACTCTTCTCTGAACCAGGTAAAAGAAAGTCGAACACATGCATGCCAAATTTCCTATGTATACATGCTTTTAAGCACATACACAAACACAAATTGTGTAGAAATACATTAAATTTAACGGGGGAAAAAGATGGAGAAGGCAGAATGGGATTTAAGAAGGAGGTGAAGGAGGGTAGAAGTAGGAAGGGAATAATTGTAACCAAAACAAATTCAAATTTTAGAGGATAAATTAATTCTAAAAGTGGGGATTAAAAAAAGGAAAAAAGGAAGTGTAAGAATTATGTTATGGTTTGGATGAGGAGAAGAATAAAAGTGTAGTGAACTAGAAGCAGATTGTTTTGATGATGGCATATTTATTGCACTCATCTTTTTAACATTTTATTTTTTTACAATTGTACACAAAGATAGTTTTCAGCAATCTTTTTTTTTTTTGGGGGGGGGTGTAAGGCAGTGGAGTTAAGTGACTTGCCCAAGCTAGGTAATTATTGTGTCTGAGGTTGGATTTGAACTCTGGTCCTCCTGACTCCAGGGCTGGTGCTCTATCCACTGTGCCCCCTAGCTGTCCCCAGCTGCCTCCAGCAATCATTTTTTGGTAAGATTGAATTCCACTTTTTCTGCCTCCCTGCCTTCCATCCCCTCTCCTCATGACAGCAAATAATCTGATATAGGTTAAACAAGAACAATTTTGTTTGACATATTTCCATGTTGTAAAAGAAGAATCAGAAAAAATGGGAAAAGAACTATTAGAAAGAAGAAAACATAAAACAAATTTTAATAATTGGAAATACTATGTATGCTTTGGTATGCATTTAGATTATAGTTTTTTTTCCTCTGAATGTAATTTATATTTTTTTGTTTTTGTTTTTGTAAGGTGATGGGGTTAAGTGACTTGCCCACAGTCATACAGCTTAGTAATTATTTCAGGTCTTCCTAACTCCAGGGCCAGTGCTCTATTCATTGCGCCATCTGGCTGCCCCTGTAATTTGGATTTTTCATCACAAATCTTTTAAAATTGTCTTTGCTCATTAAACTCCTGAGAGGAATTAAGTCTTATCATAGTTGAGCATCACTCAGTATCACTGTTTATCACACTCATCTTTTTCTCTCTTTGTAAAGAAGGTGGCAGATATAAAAGGATATATGTATGGAGGGAAATAGACAATTGATCATTAGAACCATGAATGTAAATGGGATAAATTTCACTTATAAAATTGAAGAGGATAAGATTACAAAACAGAATCCAGGAATATTTTGTTTCTGGACAGCCATGTAACAAAGATTTATACAGAGTTAAAATGAAGGATTAGAACAGAATTTATTACCTAAATTAAAGATGAATTTTTTTAAAAAGCAGGGATAATTACCATGATGTCAGACAAGAATACAATAATACTAGACATGGTTAAAAGATCAACAGAAAAAATACTGTAAGTGATAAATAATATCACTAACATGTGAACTAAATGACAAAAAATTTACAAGTAGAAATAAAAAGAAAAACTACTTGGTGACCTTAATGTGTCCTTTTACACATACAAACACACACATACTGACTATTCAAAAATCTGAGTAGAATTTTTGAAAAGATA
The DNA here is from genome assembly GCF_037893015.1 of Macrotis lagotis. NCBI lineage: Eukaryota > Metazoa > Chordata > Mammalia > Peramelemorphia > Peramelidae > Macrotis > Macrotis lagotis. The sequence continues at coordinate 288,032,853 of NC_133659.1, forward strand.
GCTATTTGACATCTCTGGGGATTATAGATGAACCTGTGAAGAAAAGATTATCAATTAAATTGAGCTTGATTTAATTTTAAAAATTGGTAGGTCAAAGAAGATGATAACAATGAAATGATATATTGAAAATTTGTGATTGTGACCAAAACAATCCTTAAGGAAAAATTTTTATCTCTAACCACTTTGATAAATAAAATAGAGGGGAAAAAACAGATCACTGAATTGAACTTGCAGATTACAAAAAATTAGAAAATTTCCAGGAAACCCAACTAAAGTTCAAAATAGATTTTCTGACATTTAATAAAGAAATTTAACAAAATTGAAACTAGAAGATATCCATGAAATTGATAAATAAGAATAGGAGGTGCTTTTAAAAAAAACCAAATTATTTTAAATTGGGTAAATCATTAGCTAGTATGATTAAGAATTGAGAGGGAAAAAATTGCCAATTAAAAAAACATGAAGGAGAATTCACAGGAAATAAGCAAGAAATAAAAAGAAGTCATTACAAACATTTTCATGCAATTATTTTCCCACAAAATTAATATATGAAATAGATATTTTTAAAAATAAAATATTTAGATGATCAGAACAAGAAATAGAGAATTTAGATAATCAGAAATACTAAATTGGGAAACATAAATTTAACAAGCCATAAGATTAAAAGAAAAAACCCAGAACTAGAGTTTATCAATTAATTCTATTAAATATTTATATATATTATATGTAAATTATTTGTAAAAAAAATCAGAAAAGAATCCTTGTAAATTTCAATATAGGTATAGTCTTGATACCTAAACTCAGAGAAGCAGAGAAAGAAAGTAAAGATCAAGATTCCCTCCTGAATAATAAGGTTATAAGGCCTCAAGGTGACTTAGTGGAGAGAATGCCACCTAGGTCAAGTGTCAGGAAGACTTACATGCAAAATCAGCCTCAGACACTTCGAAGCTGTGAGACACTGGGAAAGTCTTACCCTCTGTTTCCTCCTCAATAGAGGAGGTGTAGTAATAGTGCCTGTGTAGTAGTAATAGTACCTATTTCCCAAGGTGGTTGTGAAGATCAAAGGAGATAATAATTGTAAAATGCTTAGCACTGTTCTTGATATCTAGTAAGTGCTAGATGAATGTTAGCTAGTATTGTTGTTAGTAATAATAATAAGGCAGCATGCAATGGTGGATAGTGAACTAAATGTGGAATCAGGAGAACCTGGGTTCAAATTCCACTTCAGATACTTAATAGTTATGTGAACCTGGGCAAGTCACAACCTCTCTGAACTCTATTTCCTCATATCATAAAATAAGATAATGGAATTTGATGGCATATTAGGTTCCTATATGATTCTGTTATCCTACAAAAACAAGCAAAGTATAGGTAAAAAAGAAATAAAAGGATTGAATTTTGCACATAATATGATGGTCCATTGAGATAATAATATCAGATCAGATATTTATAAAGTACTTAATCTTACTTTTCCTATAGTAGGCCCTTAAAAAATATGTATTTTCTCCTTCCTTCAGTTTTCTGGTCTAACCAGAGACTTAATTGAAAATTAATTGAAACACCCAGCAAAGTAGCAATCTATAAAATAAAATGTTTATAAAATCCATACAAATCATTAGTTTTTCTGTAATGAACAGAATTTCAACAAGAGAAATTCCCTCCAGACTAGCTACACCTTGTATAAAATATTGCAGAGCCTACCAGAGAACAAGAGCATGTAATACAATTGAATACAATATGAATTCAGTTGAAATAAAGACAAACATAAATAAATGGAGACATAATAATTACATTTGAGCTGTGCTAGTGTAGTGAAAATGCTGATACTATCCAAAATAAGTTATTCCATGCCATCCCAGTTAAACTGCCAAAAGGTTGCTTTATATAGTTAGAAAAGTAATAATAAAATTCATCTGGAGGAACAAAAATTCAAGATTCTCAAGGAAAATTATGAAAAAAGAGAGAGAAAGAAGGGGACCTAGCCATTATCAAAATTATTTATTGCTGGTTGTAAAGCTGATGACTGGATCAGTAGAAATCGGCATCAGAGCAAGAGTATGGTAGGTAGAGTGATGATAACTATGATGAACTTGATCATTTTTTTAATTAAAGATTTTATTTATTTTGTGTTTTACAATTTTTCCCCCAAGCTCACTTCCCTCCCCCCACCTCCCCACAGAAAGCAATTGGTCGTTGTTTCTATGTTGTACATTGATCCAAATTGAGTGTGATGAGAGAGAAATCATATCCTTAAAGAAGAAACATAAAAGTATAAGAGATAACAAGCGAACTTGGTCATTTCTGCAGTACAATAATCAAAGACAATACTAAAAGACATGATGGAAAATATAGACATAGAGCCTATATTGCATTGTTTTTTGTCAGGGGGAGGGTGAAAAATATTAAAAAAATTGTTGAAAACTACAATTACATGTAGTTGGAAAAATAAATAAATGGGAGAGGGAAGAGAATTTTAGGATAGAATTTGATAAATTCTTAACTTATGGAGAAAAGGCTCACTTAACATCAAAAGCTGCTGAGGAGACCAGAAAACAGTTTGACAAAAATGTGGCTTTACTATCATATGACAGTAAACCTTAATTGAATACATGACTTAGATATAAAAGGTAACATAAACAAATTAGAGTAACAAAGGAATCACTTTTCACAGTTGTGTGTAGGAAAAGAGTTCTTGACCAAACAAGATCAGAGGTGATAAAATGAATGTTTTTAAATTACATAAAAAAATGAAAACTCCTACATAAACATAATGCAGCTAAAATTCAAAGTGGGCAAGTTAATTGGTAAAAATAAACTTTGTAGTGAGTTTTTCTGATAATGATCAGATGTCTAATATATACATACATACATACAAACATATATATTACCAATTCAAATACAAAAAAAGAACTATTTTCCAGTAGATGTTAAAAGCAGATGAACAAATGTAAATTATCAGTTATGTATACAAAAAAAGACTCCAAATCACTAATAATTAGAGCAATGTAATGAAAACAATTCTGAGATTCCATTTCACACTTATGAGATAGTTAAAAAAGAAAAAATAATGATTCTTGAAAAGCAATGTGGAATTATATCCAAAAAACCATTAAATTGTTTAAACTGTTTTGTTCCACTGATTCCCTTGCTAAACATATATCCCAAATTATGTTGATGATTACAGCTCTGTATAATTTGAGATCTGATACTGCTAATATCTCTTCTTTCCTTCCTATTTTTTCCAGTTGTTTCTCTTTATATTCTTGATGTTTTATTCCTCCAGACTAATTGTTACTATTTTTTCTCAGCCCAATTAAATTAATCTTTGGTAGTTGTACTTGATATGGCACTGATCAAGTAGATTAATTTAAAAATTATTGTCAGTTTTATTATGTTGATGACCCATCAGTGAGCAATTAATTAGACTTCTGTTATTTAGATTTGTCTTTATTTGTGTGAAGAATGTTTTATAATTTTGTTCATATAGTTCCCTGTGTGTCTTGGCAGGTAGACTCTCAATATAATTTCTCATTTTATGTCTTCTTGTTGAATTTTCTTGTAACATGTAAAATAATAAATGCTGATGCAATTTTGCTGAAGCTGATTGTTTGAGTTTGCTTTTTAGTTGATAGCACCAACTAAAATTAACTTACTGTTCTCCAGGTAAACCATCATATATTCTTTCAATTTTTTTCATGTCTTATTGCTATAGCTAGAATTTCCAGTACAAAATTAATAGTATTGTTGATAATAAGACATCTTGACTTCACCCCTGATCTTTTTGGAATGACTTTCTAGTATATTCTTATTATAGTTAATGCTTGTTCTTGGTTTTAGATAGGTACTACTTGTCTTTCAGGAAAACTTCTTTTATTCTATAGTGTTGTTACTGTTGATTCTATTGAACTTTTTTATCAGAATCAAAATATTTTCTGCATCTATTCAAATTATAATCGTTTTTGTTATTGCTATTGTCAGTTATGTTTATACTTTATGTACTGTTTAATCAATTCTGCATTCTGTTATAAATTTAGCTTGGACATAGTATATGATCTTTGTAATATTTATGATAGGATCCTTGCTAACTTTTTTCTTTATAAAAATTTTGCTTTAATATTCATAAGGGAAATTAGTCAATAGTTTTCTTTCTCTGTTTTGACTCTGGTTTAGATATCAAATCCATGTTTGTGTCACAGAAAGAATTTGACAGTATCCCTAGTTTACTTATTTTTTCAAATTTTTAGGTATTAAATGGTTGATAGAATTCATATGTCCTGTTCATACATTCATCTAGTCTTGGGGGTCTTATCTTTGGGAGTTTATTTATGGTTAATTCATATTCTCTATTTTTTCTTTGTTGATTATGGATTTACAGGTTTCATTTGGGTATACATAGAGCTTTTGGTTTTCTTTTAAAAAATCAATATGTTAATAGTGACTTATCTTTTTTTACCTAGTCCCTAGTTTTATTAATTCAGTGAAATTTTTTTTAAATTTTAAATTCTGTTTATTTCTCCTTTTTTCTTTTTTTAAGGATTTCAATTTTGTTTAATTGGGAGTTTTAAATTTATAGGTTTGCCTAGGGTATTTTTTTTTTTTAGTTGTATGCCCAATTCGTTGGCCTGTTTTATTGATAATAAAGTTTAGTAATAAAGATTTCTCTTTATGTACTATTTTGATTCTTTCCGAAAAATACCATTTCATTGTTTTCGCTATCTATCAGTTAGTAAATATTAAGTACCTAAAATGTAACAGACATTGTGCTAAACACTGGGGTTACAAAAAAAAAATAAAAAGAAGTCAAATTCTCAGACCTAAAGGGCTCTCATGCTAATGGGGGAGATTAAATGAACGTGTTCAAACAAGTTATATAAAGAAAAACAATAAAAGAGGGAAAGCATTAAAATTAAGACCAGTTGGGAAAGGTTTCCAGTAGCAGTTAGGATTTTAGTTGGGCCTTGAAGGAAGCCCATAAACCTATAGGTGAGATAGGCAAGAAAGCATTCTGGGTCTAGGGATCAACTAGAGAAAATGTTGGAAACAGCAGAAAGGGACGTAGGCACAGATTCAATACCAAGCGGAGGATTTTGTGTTTAATCTTGGAGGCAATAGCGAGTTACTGGAATTCCTTGTAGTGGGGCGCCATGGTTGGACCTGTGTTTACGAAAAGCACTTTTTTTTATTTTGGCTACTCTAGATGATTATTGTAGCTCTTTCCCTCATTCTTCTACTTCTTTGGGGTACCTTCCCTTAAGGTAACACCTTGTTGACCTTTAATGATGATATCATTTATTCTCTTTTGCCCTCCCCCCCTTTTAACCTTGCTCTTTTTTTTTTAATTTTGCTTGGAGGATTCTGATTTCTGATCTGGTTTCATTTATAATATCTTCTATTCAAAGTTTTGTTTTGCTTTGGAACCATATTGGAATTTATTGTTGTAATTCTATAATCTTTAGGAAGTCTGTAGAATTATATTTTTCATCAGGGAATTTTAGTTCAAATTGAACCAAACTATTGACATGATACCTATTGTATTTTGACCTGTCCTTGAGTTTTTTTCCATATTTTTCCTTCCATTTTTATAAGCCTTTATAAGCCTTTTCAATTATTTGCTTTTAAGCTAGGTGATATTTGGACTTTCTCCTTTGGATTTTTGGTCTTTCCATTTTTGTCTTGTATTTGCAGTACTTTGTCTTGTTTTCCTTCTCATGCTTTGGCCCTCCCTGCCTGAAACTCATACAAAGTCCTCTGAACCTCCTGAAGATGAGTGGTTGTGTAGGATCTGCCTAGATTTTTATTTAGAGGAAACTCAGGAAGGAACACATCCCTGGTTTTCATTTCCCTTTCCCTAAGGTCCAGAAGCTCTTTCCCTTCTGTCTGGCTCTGTTCTTCCCACACTTTTGTTTTTCCTCTCACATTGCTCTATTTTCTTAATGTGACTAGATTCAATCATTTCTTCTGCAGTGTAGGTTGACTGAGTCTCTATCTTTTATGGATCAGATAAGTACTTATATAGCTGATCACTTGAAGCATCAACCTCAGGAGATTCTTTAGAGTAATTTTATAGCATCATAGATTGGAGGGTGTTATTTCATGATTTTTTTTTAGGTTTTTTTTTTTTTTTGGTAAGGCAAACGGGGTTAAGTGGCTTGCCCAAGGCCACACAGGTAGGTAATTATTAAGTGTCTGAGACTGGATTTGAACCCAGGTACTCCTGACTACAGGGCCAGTGCTTTATCCACTACGCCACCTAGCCGCCCCCATTTTTTTTAAAATTGGAATTTCTGTGTCTTATTTTGTGGATTCAGCTTTATCTGGTATAAAATCCTTTTTCTAAGGTTTTTGGGCTTGAAAAGTTTGGTCAAAAATAACTTGCCATGTTGCTCATAGTATAACTATCTCACTTTTGAGGCAAGAACACACAGATTGACTTGAGAGAAAATTGGATTCAGAAAACCAGTGAGTCTAAAACAAGTTGTTGAGAGAATGAAGGTAGGGGATATGACCCAGGGTAAACATTCTTTAGTCATTGAGAGGATTGAAAAAAATAATTTTGTCCCTTCAGTTTTCTCTTTTTTATCATTTCTTACCTTGTTGGGACGTTATAGGATTAAAGAGTTGCAATGAACAAATAATATGGTTCTTGAGCCATAAAACAATCTTTTAAGAAAAGTACTATTGGGGCAGCTAGGTGGTGCAGTGGATAGAGCACAGGCCCTGGAGTCAGGAGTACCTGAGTTCAAATCTAGCCTCAGACACTTAATAATTACCTAGCTGTGTGGCCTTGGGCAAGCCACTTAACCCCATTTACCTTGCAAAAAAAAAAAAAACCCTAAAAAACAACAAAAAAAAGAAAAGTACTATTATCCCCTTTTACAGCTGAGGAAACTGAGGCAAAGAAAGGTTAAGTGACTTGCCCAGGGTCACAGTGACCTGGGATTCAAATCTTGGTCCTCTGATTCTGTGTCCAGGGCTTTTTTCACTATAGTCCTCTACATAGAGTGACTTAATTTAAGTTGCCTTTTGAGATTCTGGGAAAGACCTTCCTCTCTGAGATACTTACCATTTATACTTTATACATGTCATACTTACCTACTTGTTTACATGTTATCTTTCCCTTTAGATTGTTTCTTGAGGGCAGAGACTGGTTTTGTCAGACTTCAGTTTAGTGTCAGACTTTATTAAGCACTTAATAAATGTTTGTTGACAATGAAAGGACTATTAAAGCTGTCTACCCTATAATGTTTTTGTGAGAGGTTTCTTGAAATATTAGGAGGTTGTATTATATAGTCTTTTTAAAAAAAATTTATTTAAGGCAATGTGATTAAATGACTTGCCCAAGGTCACACAGCTAGGCAATTATTAAGTGTCTGAGGCTAGATTTGAACTTAGGTACTCCTGACTCCATGGCAGGTGCTCTATCCACTGCCCTGTATTTGTATAGTATTAAATAACTACAGATTTAGAACTGGAGAGGACCTTAGAGGTCATCTAGGCTAACCTTTTCATTTTACAGTTGAGGAAGCAAGTTCTGGAGAGAAGATAAGTAACTTGCTCTAGGCCATACAAGTACCATATTTCCCCATATTTAAGATGGTTCCATGTATAAGTTGTACCTTAATTTGGGGGCTTGAAATTTGAAAAGAAATGTATTACATAAAGTTGTTGAACTCAAATTCAAGGACCTTCTGCTCATAGCTTTGAGTTATCTTTTAGGCTAGTCTGGTGCCACAACCCATGCTTAGTCCATTCTAATTCATGAACCTGAAGCACCCATTGTGTCCTCCTTTGAAATCAGTCACTTCTTTTTCATCTGCAATTCTTCTTGCCTCATGCAATTCCCAGTGCCCTCCAGTTGCCCTTTGTTCTTCAGTTCCCTCTCCAACTCAGGCTATTTCACTAACTTTGCCTCTTAATGGCCTTCTTCTTTCTTAGCATTTTCAGTAGGATTTCTTCTTCCCAGAGTGTCAGTCTCAGATTATTTTTTGAGTTAGAGGAGAACCAAACGTAGATTACAGCAGCACAATTTCCATTCACTTTTGCAAACTGGATCACTTTGAATTTGAATTCAGCACTGTAGGAAAATCTTTTCTAAGCCATTTCTGGGCAGAATGTGGCAAAACATAACCTAATATACCAGTGACAAATGCAAAACAATGAGTGCAAAGACAACAAGCACGGAACAAGTGGTAAATGCAAGTTAAAAAAAAAATCCACAATCACTGTATGAGATACTCCCAGTTTATAGACTCCAAATTTTTTGAAAAAGGATGCATCTTATACTCGGGGAAATATGGTAAGTGGTGTGGTAGAGCTAGGATTTCAACCCAAATCCTTTGGCACCAAAACAACATTCCCTTATGCTCCCCTTGTCTCTATTTGTTAAGAGGCAGAAGGATGAAAGTGTGTAAATTGTGTGGGAACCTGATGTAGATTCAGAGTGGTAGTAAAGAGGGCAGCTAGGTGGCACAATGGATAGGGCATCTGCCCTGGAGTCAGGAGGACCCGAGTTCCAATTTGACCATAGACACTTAATAATTGCCTTGCTGTGTGACCTTGGGCATGTCACTTAACCTCATTGTTATGCACAAACCAAAAAGAAAAGAAGATGAGAGGACAGAATGATAGTAAAGTGCTGCCTCTAAGGACAAATGAAATAATAGGAATAGGAAATTGTTATTTATTATGAGAGGGTGTGCTTAAATGAATGGGTCCACTTGTAAGTGAACCATTCTTTGTCGTCTTTGAAAGTCTTGTTTCACATCTGTTTCCAGAATTTAGGCATATTGGGAGTGAAGAGAGAACAACAGAGAAAAATCTGTAAAGTTTCCCCTTATACCAATTAGACATTCTGGTGAGGTTGTATAAGATTCTGTTGAATGACCAGTGCAGATTCAGTCAAATGTACCATTTATACTGTGTCTGAGATAGGAATAGTGCTACTTAAAATTGCTTATGTTTTAGTTTGTGATTGATATATATATAGCGAGTGAGTTCTCTTTTTATTCATTTGTTTGGTCAGAACAAAGCAGCAAAAACTATGTATTGATTTCTTTTGATGAGTATTTTAGACTTTTATGGATAAATAAGATCATTTATTTCCCAATTTGCTCTAGATATTCATAGTTCAAAAAATTCTCAACTGACAAAAATTGAAAGGTAAATGTGAAGAGACTTCTTTTTTAAAATTAATTTATTTTTTCAATTTCAACTACATGCAAAAATCGTTTCAACATTCATTTTTCTGTAAGGATTTGAGTTCCACATTTTTCTCCATCTCTCCCTTCCTTTTTCTCCCCTCCCCTGGATAGCAAGCAATCTGATATGAGTTATATATGTACAACCTTGTTAAACATATTTTCATATAAGTCATGTTGTAAAAGAAGAATCAGAACAAAAGGAAAAAAAAACATAAAGGCTATTTTAAAATAAGGGCGACTAGGTGGTGCAGTAGATAAAGCACCGGCCCTGGAGTCTGGAGTACCTGAGTTCCAATCTGATCTCAAACACTTAATAATTACCTAGCTGTGTGACTTTGGGCAAGCCACTTAACCCCATTGCTTTGCAAAAAAAAAGCCTAGGAAAAAAATTGAAAATAGTATGCTTTGGTCTATATTTTGCCTTTAGAATTGTCTTTGAGCATTTGTACTACTGTAATTCCATCATAGTTGATCATCACACAGTGTTGCTCTTAATATGTACAGTGTTCTTTTGGTTCTTCTCACTTTACTCATTGTCAGTTCATGCAAGTCTTTCTGAAGTCTGTCCTTCATGATTTCTTACAGAATAATAGTACTTCATGATACATTCTTATATCACAGTTTGTTCAGCCATTCCTTAATTGCACTACAAAAAGAACTGCTATAAATATTTTTATACGTATAATTTTTTTTCCCTTTATGAAGAGACTTCTTGCTTGTAAAAATGGACCTGTTCATCATGTGACTGATTTTGTTCTGAGGGAATCTACTTGGTTTAATTCATTTGATAGATGGTCATTCCTTCAGTTCTTACCTATATTAGCTGTGTGACCTTGGGCTGGTCACTTTTCCCTTTACTTGCATCCCGGACTATCTCCAGTCATTCTAATATATTCCCTATCTGGCTCCTGGACCCAGAGATAGCTGTGGTGAAGAAAGCAAGGCTGGTGACAGCACAGAACCTCCCTCACTCCAGTCCGAGTCCTGGGCTTGTCATGGCCTCATGTCATTCCTTCTTCTAGAATGAAGGACAGACAGCAGCAGCAGCACCTCAATTAATGATTTCTAAAACTAAGCACTCCTAGTAGTCAGATCTCATATCAGCACAGAATTTCTCTTGGGGTGAGATAAAAGTAACGAGACCTAATTGAACCCAGGATTCTCATCTATATCCCCTGTAATTATAAGCAGCTCAATTATGTACATGTATAGTTTCATGAGATGAGAAAAAAAGTACATAAAAAATCCTGAGTCTTATTGTACCCTCCATACTAAAGGCACAATCCCTGAATCAGGGTCTAAACTGAAGTTGGATTTAGAACTGAATCCTATGGAAAATAGACTCCTCATTCTTTAAAATAAAATATCTCCTTATGTCATTTGGACTTGTTTTCTCTGGGTTTTGCTCTTACTAAACCATCAGGACTTGATTATCAATTCTTTCATTATCAAGTAAGTCAAGTTCCTCAGTATAAGCCCTTTGAAACCAGGGACTGTTGGAGTGTTTTATATGGTGTCCCCGCTGATTGGATGACTGAAGAATTTTTTTTTTTGTCTAAATAGATTATAATACTGGCAACTGAGGAGCAATTGCTATAGCACCTTGCCTGCACAGGCTTAGGAATTTGTTGACATAAATTCATTTTCTCTTTGGCTTCTGATTTCCACACCCGACTCCAGCCTGCAATCTTTTTAAAATCCTGCTGCTGCGCTCTCTATTGCGGCAGTTCTTTTCTTGAATTATTTATCATTGTTTGGAGCTGTGTGCTTTTTCCACCACTGCTCATTAGAACCCACGTGTCTGTCTTCAACTCTGTTGACAGATTTGGTTCATGTCAAATCTCACTGGCCTCTTCTTGGGAAAGTAGCAAGGCATTGTGGGAACTGGGCACAATTTCTTATAATGAGAGATCTTTCAGATTTAGATTAATGCTATTCTTGTGAATGGGATGGGATTAAGAAAGAAGCAGAAAAAGCACAGAAAAAGAGATAATCTATTTCCTTCAATTCTTATAGACATGCTGATTTTTAAAAAATTATAAAATATATATATATTACTAATTATATGCAAAGGTAATTTTCAACATTTCCTTTTGTAAAGTTTTCTCCTTCCCATCCTTCCCTCCCACATGCTGACTTTTGAAGTGAAGTTTATTTATTTTTTTTGGATGATTGATGTACTTATAGAAGGGAGAAGGAAATAGCCATTTGATAAAGTGTGGCCAAAAAGAAAGTTATGGATTCATTTTTGCTAGAAACACAAATTCTCAACTGTGGAATATTCTGAACTTTCTTGATAAAAGGTTGGGTTCTGGGGTTACTATTCCATTTTATTTGACAGATTGTTTTTCCATTGTCCCTCTTCCCTTGCCTCCTTAAATATTATGGATCTGTAACTTACTTTCTCAATGAGGAGAGTAGAGTGGGAGGAAGGGAGAGAATTTGAAATTTAAAATATTGGAAGTAAAAGTTGAAACTTGCTTTTACATGTAGTTGGGGGAAAATATTTAGAAATAAAAGACTATGGATCTGGAAGACAGATGAGATGGTAAAATGTAAAGTCTATGCTACTGTTGTTTCTCACAATTTCTTTCCATTCTTTCCCCTCCCTCCACCACCTTGTAACATAAAAACCAGTTAAGCACAACTAACTGGGGCTAAATTTGCTGGCTTTGTACTACATTCTTTTCTTGAAGTCCACTTCTTTACTGAAAAGATGGAAATTTTTTTTTAGTTCTCTGTAATCAAGATTAATCTTTGCATTTTAATATGAATTTTTTGATTATTTTAATTTGCATGATTTTATTTAGTTTATTTCTTGATCAGTTGGAAGTTTTCCCATGTTTCTCTAAATTTCTTATAGTTGTTTCTTTTCTCATAATATATTCACATCTGAATTTGTTCATTTTCTAGTCAAATGGCACCCTCTTTATTGCCATGTTTTTTGTTACTACCAAAAATACTCTTCAAAATTTTGACTTTTATAAAACTTATGACCATCTTGTATGAAATAGTGAGGATTGCTGGATCAAAAGGTACGCACAATTTAGTAATCTGTTTTTTTTGTTTTTTGTTTTTGTTTTTTTGCAAGGCAAATGGGGTTAAGTGGCCTCTGCCAAGGGTCACACAGCTAGGCAATTAACTAAGTGTCTGAGGTCAGATTTGAAATCAGGTGCTCCTGACTCCAGGGCCTGTGCTCTATCCCTGCACCACCTAGAGGCCCCACAATTCAGTAATCTGTATCTCAATTCTAATGACTAGATTAATTTGTAATCTACCAACTGTAGTACATTAGTGTACTTGTAACTCACAGTATTTTTATTTTTAACTCTTTCTGTCTTTTATCACCTTTGTCAGGATTTATTGTGAGATTTCAGAGCTGGTTTCATTTGCATTTTTCTTATTACTGAATTTACTTCCCATAGAATTATTTCATAGATTGTTTCTTCTCCAGAAAAGTGTTTTTTGACTTTGAATTGTATTTGTTACTTTTTTAGTCTCCATTAGATCAATAACCAATAGTTTTTATTTGATAAAAGTTTAATATTCCAATTCTATAAGAAATTGATTCAGGTTTATAAGATTAATATCCATATTCTCTAATAGATAAATAATTAAACTCTGAGATGAGAAGAAATTCAATTTATCTATAACTATATGATAAAGTATTCATATGCTTTAGTAATAAAAAATTCAAAAAAGATTTATTTGGAATTCAAAATTTAAAAAAATTTAAATTTAATTTAAATATTTTACAAAACTAATGTTAAAAATTACAGGTTCATTCCCTACACCTGTTAACGGAATGCTTTCCCATGTCATAAAGCACAAACCTTGTCTTGGACTTAAAAATTATTTGGGTTCTCTTATCTAAATCATTAAGTGTAGATCTAAGAGAGCCTGTGTCTGCCTGGAAAGCTAAACTGAGCTTTTTTATCTTTTTTTCCATGTCATTTATTTAACCTCAGTGCCTTTCTTCTTGCCAGTCTTTGGAAAGGGTGGCTATTTCCAAAACACAGCTCCAAGTGAACCTTTTCTAGAAATTACCTCTGATTGGGTTTACTGTACTGTTGCTCCTTTTGTGTCAGGCCTCTCCACCAAAACGGACTCAACAAAATAGTCCCTTCTCCCAAGGTGCTCCCAGTCTAATGGAGACAACTTACCTACAGCTGTGTGCAAAGCAAATATATTCAAGATCAATTGAAAGTAATCTTAGAAGATGCTAGTATTAAAGGGGATCGAGGATGGGTTCTTGCAGAAGGTAGGTTTTCATCTGGAAACTGAAGGAAGTCAGGGAAGCTGGGAGACAAGAGAAGGGGTGTTCTAGGTATGGAAGACAGCCGGTGGGAACAACTAGAGTCAGAAGATGAAGTGGCCTATTTGAGGCCAGTGTCACTGGATCAGAGTATGTGGAAAAAAGTAAGGTGTGAGAAGAAAGGGAGGGGCTAGGTTATGAAGTTCTTTAAAAGCCAAACAGGACATTATATTTGCTCCTGGGGATAGAGAGTAGGGTATTATTGTTTCAGTATAGAGGTACTAGTTTAATACTGCTCATTGTTTTGTACAAGTAATTTTCTATATGTATATTTTGTAGTAGAGTACAAGATTCTTAAGAGCAAATGTTCCTTTTATTCCAATCCTTTTTTGATTCCTCTCCTATCCCCTCTTCCCCTCCATTTCTCTAAGTAATGCACATAATAGTCAGTTGATTTACATTATGCCTGTTCAGTGGGTAACATCATTAGTACAAGTGGGACAAATACATAGTACAAAGAAATAATAGTTGAGTTTGAAGAGATCATTGCTGCTTTAAAGATATCTAAAATATAAATTTATTTTTATATTAGTATAATAAAAGAGCTAAGTACAGACTGGCAAAATTCTTTTAGAGATTACAGATATCTTCCTAAAGGTCCTGGAATCTTAAGGATTTTAATAATGCATTCGACCTAATGTTGCCTACAAATGAGTATCTGGAGAGCCTTATCTCCCCAGCATCCTTCTTCAACTTGGTCCCTATATTGTATCTTCTCTTTCCACAGTGGCAATTGTATCTCTCAATTATATACCTCTCCTGATGTTTATTATCAGAAGGTCATTCATTGAACAGTGTTATTTCTATTGTTTCATCTGCCAAGAAAGCTTGAATGGTTTTGATGTATGAATGAGCAGTAGCTTGTTGTAAAAGAGTCTGTAAAGTTGTATTTTATTTCACTGAATCAAGTACTTTTATGTAATCTGCAAATAGAATGCACCATGAGATCCTGATGAAATGAAATAAAATGTTGAAGATATATTCCATTGTTGGATATTGCTTGAGAAAGATTTCTTGTTCTCTACTAATACTTCCATTAACTATATGTATATATACATATATATATATATATACATATATATATATAGACTCAGGTTTTTTTATAGAGAAGAGAATTAGTCATAACAAGTTGGTGGTTATTGATATTTTTGGTCACTTTTTCAATATTAATAAGATGACAATTTTTCCCCCATGCCTTTTATATGTTTCCTCATCAGATACCTCATATATTGGTCCCTCAAAAGCCTCACAATTCTATCCTCTCTAGCAAAATCTCTCTCTATATGTATTTGATCTAATCTATCTGCTATTCTCATTTTTGCCCTTTTTTATGACATCTCTACTTCTATAAGCTTACAAGGGATTATAACGTTAGGGTCAAAATATGGTGTGGTACCTTAATAAATAAACCAGTTTGTTATAATGTTTTTTTAATCTTTTTTTTTCCCAAATGGATGAGTATCTGTTTACTCTTTTTTGATGTGCACTTTGATGGATTGCTTATATAGAGCTTGTGTAATACAGGGCAGACAGGACAGTTGCACAACAAATTGAACCTCTACTTGAACAGGAGGAAGAGAGTGATCTGGATTGTTTTTTGGGAGATTGCAAAGCTCTTTTTCTATTTTCAAATTTCTCAAGAAAGCAAAGGACCATTTTTTTTAATGTTAATATTTTATTAGTGATGCTATCTAATGGAAGACCTTGACATTAGAGAGCTAATGTCATGAGGAGCACAACAATTGGAGTGAGGGAGTGCTGTGCTGAGCCACCAGCCTCACTCTCTCCTTCAGAGCATGATCCAGTAATGGCCCTGGATGCAAGGCAGTCAGGGTTAAGTGACTTGCCCAAGGTCACACAGCAATTGTCTGAGGCTGGGTTCAAATTCCCATCGCTTTATCCATGAAACCATCGAGTTGCTCTGATGCTGGCTGTGAGATAGGGAACATCATTGAAGAATTAAAATCAACATCACATAGAGGAAATGGAGCCGGCAGGTATAAGGAGGCTATGGCATATCTCATACAAAAGAAATCCAGAGAACAGGTATAAAGGATGTGTCAGTAAAGGCATCATAGAGTAGTGACTAGAGCACTTGTCTTGGAGTCCGGAAGATATGGGTTCAAAAGTCAACTCAGACACTTAAAATCTGTGCAGCTCATAAATCTGAATTCTGAGCATGCTCTCTATCCCTTGAGAATTTCAGAACCAAGGGCTCATCTTGTCTTTAGAAGTGTTTGCCATTTGCCTTGGTGGCCTTAACCTAGAGTAAGAATCATCAACTTTTTGTGAGTGTAGATAAGCCATTTTAATGTCCTCAAAGCTTTGATATTTCAGATGGTATTTGAGGGTATGATGAGGAAAGGGTAGCTCTGCCAACTTTGCCCCTCTTCCCCACTGAGAATCTTGCCTTATGATAGGGATGGGGAAATAGTCTTTTTTAATAATTTAGTGGGGAAGTCTTCAGTTTCTTTCATCAACTTTTAATTTATTGGGTAAGGACTCTTGATTGGGATTCTAGTTTTTTTAATCATTTACTATTGCTCCTACTGGTTTTCTAGAGTATTGTGATGATAAATATTTAAAGAGCTTTTGATTATCATGTTGTATTTATCCGTGGGAAACTATCTTTATCTTTCTATGTCCCTTTAGGAGTTTTTCCTTAATTCATTACAACCAGCTCTAAATCCTCTACCCTGTCTTGCCACCTAATTTTGCTTAACTTTAGCTTCCTCATAAAATGATATTACTTTAGATGATCCTCATAGATTACTTTCAGTTTGAAATTCTATGATCCCTTAGCACTTGAACATTGTGGTTGTGCAGAATTATGTGTAGAAATAAGTTGACTTTTGTAGGATGGTAACTTACTGAGAATTAGTGACATTTGACAAAAGTGAAACGAGATCCTTCCCTAAGATTTTTAGAGACAGGAGAAACTTACATATATAATAGTATAATACCTAACCTCAGCTTGAATGGCTCCACTTAGTGAAGCCTTCACTGATCCTCCAAGTGAAAACTGATCTCTCTCTCATTTGATTTCCAGTTACTTTATAATCCATTTATGCACTTGTCATATTTGAATTCATATTATTTATCTTTAAACATATCATCTCCACCAGACTATAATCTTATTGAAGGTAAGGACCTTATTTTATATATATTGTATCTTCTCCAGTGTATAAATTAGTTGTATCAACAAATTTTTTAAATTTTTTTTATTTATTTAAGGCAATGGGGTTAATGTGCCCAAGGTTACACAGCTAGTTAACTATTAAGTGTCTGAGATTGGATTTGAACTCAGGTTCCTCTGGACTCCAGGGTCTGTACTATGTTAACAGATTTTTCTTGAATTTTTTGTTGAATGATTGAATGTTCAGGAAGTGATGAGGTGAATTTACAAGAATTCTTTGTTTTTGAATGTTATTTTATTTTTTCAATTAGATGCAAAGATAGTTTTCAACAGTCATCTTTTTGTAAGCTTTTGAGTTGTACATTTTTCTACCTCCCTTCTTCCCCCCCCTCCCCATGACAACACGTAATCTGATGTAGGTTATATAGATGTGATCGTGTTTAACATATTTCCAAATTAGTTGTGTTGTGAAAGAAGAATGAATACTAAAGGGAAAAAATAAAATAAGTTTTAAAAAGTGAAAATAGTATGCTTTCATCTGCATTAGACTCCTTAGTTTTTAATTAGAAGAATTCTTAAAAAAGAATTCTTATGATTCTATGAACCCAGAATAGGGCTTTCTAATTTGAGGATCACAGCTAAATAGTTCATTTTAAAAAGACCATCCAGTGTTTTGAAGCTGTCTAACCTCTGTCTTCTTTCTTAGACTGAGAACATTGACAGGTGGACTTTAATAATAAGGTTGTCTTTAATAATAAATATTTCTCTGCCCCCAAATACTTTGCCATGTACTCCTATATATACATTTATGGTGAACTTAACTTCTTTAGTACTAAAGTAGATTTTAAATATCATCATTGTGGAAATTCTTCCAACAGTGGAGATTGTAATCTATTCCTACCCTCTAATCTGGTGTAACTTGGCAGTGGTACTCCCAAAAATCCTATTCAGGGAATCTATTAAACAAGCTTGAGACTTTCCTCCAGCTCTCTTGAAATTGAATGTCCAAGGTATAAGGTCTGTCTGGTGACTGTCTCCCATTCTCAAGCCAGCATTAGCCCAGCCTCTTTTCTAGTAATATTTTTTTGGAAAATATATTTTAAGTTGTTTCTCCTGCACAATTAGTTGTGCTTAGTATGCTACAGCCTATTTGCTTCCATTCTTTGTTTCTCCATGACCCTGTAATTTTGAATCCTTAAAGATTGTAGTCATTCTGAGTTTGGAAACCTTGTAAAAAACTAGTGATTCCTGGTCCGCAAGTCTCTCACTTGAAGTTTTATTTGAAAGGGAGGGGGGAAAGATCATATGACCTCAAATATTAACTCTAACAATTGATAGCTATCGGTGACTATTATGTGCCTGTAGTTTTTAATAGTGCTCTCAACTACATATTATGAGGATAAGGTGATAAAAATATGACCCCTTTCTTTGAGAAATTTATACAAGGCAGGAAAGATAACTTTTATATAGCTCTTTGAGGTTTGTTAAGTACTTTCATATGTTCTTATTTAATCCTTAAAGGCAACCCTTTGAGGAAGGTGATACCTATATTTAGCCTAGATTGTTAATTTCATTTTCTAATTTGACAGGATTACTAAACTAGTAGACAAATGGAATCCTATGGACATAAATTACCTAGTTTAATGAAGCTTTTCATAAATCATACTATTCTTGTGAAGAAGATATGAGAGTTGGATTAGATGATTACACAATCAGATGGATTCAGAATTGGTTGGATTATTGGACTCAGGAGTTGTGAATGGTTCACGGTCAATAAAGTGGGAGGTCACTAGTGAATTACTTTAGGGATTTGAGTTTGGCCTTTTGCTAGGGTTTTGTTTTTAAAAAATCTTTTTTTGTCATTTTTCTTAATTTCTTGGATTAAGACCCAGATGGCATGCTCACCAAGTTTGCAGAAGTATCAGAATCCAGAAGCATAAGCTAATCTAGTAAATGACAGGATCCAAAAGGATTTTCACAGACAGAATATAATAACATGAAATTCAATAGGGATAAATGTAAAATATTGCTCTTGGATACAAAAAAAATTTAATCTCACCAGGTATAAAATGGGATTGGCATGGTTAGAAAGTTGTTTTGAAAAAAAAATCTCTTCTAGGTTTAGTTCACTGCAAGCTCAGTGTGAGTCAACAGTATAATGTAGCAGCATCAAAAGCTAATTCAATCTTGAACTGTATTGATACAGGATAGTTTTGAGGAATAGTTTCCAGAATTAGAAACATGATTGTCCCACTGTAATTTGCCTTCATTGGACCTCACCTGAGGTGTTGTGTTCAGCTTTAGACATTGGAGTTGGGGTTAGTTAGGATAAAGCACCGGCCTTGGAGTCAGGAGTACCTGGGTTCAAATCCTTTCTCAGACTCACTTAATAATTACCTAGCTGTGGCCTTGGGCAAGCCACTTAACCCTATTTGCCTTGCAAAAAAAAAAAACCCTAAAAAAAAAGACATTGGAGTTTAAGAAGGTCATTGATAAACTAGAGAGTGCAGACTGGTCAATGTGACCAGAAAGGACAGTGATCATTATTGGAAGGGATGTGGGAAATCTGGGACACTAATACCTTGCTGGTGGAGCTGTGAACTCACCCAACCTTTCTGGAGTGCAATTTGGAACTACGCCCAAAGAGCAACAAAAATGAGCATACCATTTGATCTAATAATACCACTACTGGGTCTATACCCTGAAGAGATGATGAAAAAGGGTAAAAACATCACTTGTGCAAAAATATTCATAGCAGCCCTGTTTGTGGCAAAGAATTGGAAATCAAGTAAATGTCCTTCAGTTGGAGAATGGCTTAGCAAACTGGGTATATGTATATCATGGAACACTATTGTTCTATTAGAAACCAGGAGGGATGGGAATTCAGGGAAGCCTGGAGGGATTTGCCGAACCAGAAAATCATTGTACACCCTGACAGCAACATGGGGGTGATGATCAACCTTGATGGACTTGCACATTCCATCAGTGCAACAACCAGGGACAATTTGGGGCTGTCTGCAATGGAGAATACCATCTGTATCCAGAGAAAGAACTGTGGAGTTGGAACAAAGACCAAGGACTATACCTTTAATTTAGAAGAAGAAAACTGATATCTTATTGTCTGATCTTGCTATCTCTTATACTTTATGTTTCTTCCTTATGAATATGATTTCTCATCACATTCAATTTGGATCAGTGTATAACCATGGAAACAATGTAAAGACTGGCAAATTGTCTTCTGTGGGGGGTGGGGGGAATGAAGCAAGATTAGGGGGAAAATTGTAAAACTCAAAATAAATAAAATCTTTATAATTAAAAAAAAATAAATTAGAGAGTCGCCAAAGGAGAACAAACAAAATCTCAGAGTCTCCAGCCCAAGGCATGTCAATTAAAGGAACTGGTAGTATTTAAACTAGAGAAGGAAAGACTGGGAAGGGATAGGGTGGGGTGCAGAGAGCATGATACTTGTCTTGAAGTTCAGAAGTAGGATGTTCTCTGGGTGGCTAGGTGGCTTTGTGGATAGAACTCCCGCCCTGGAGTCAGGAGTATCTGGGTTCAAATTCGGCCTCAGACATTTAATAATTGCCTACCTGTGTGGCTTTGGGCAAGCCACTTAACCACATTTGCCTTGCAAAACCCTTAAAAAAAAAGTAGGATGTTCTCAAGTGATGATGGGTTCTGTTTCTTTTGGAAGTTTCCAAGCAAAGACTGGGTAACCTTTTGTCAAATGTGTGATTTTTTTTTTTTGCCAAGTAAGTTGGACTAGATGGCTTCTGAGTACTCTTCCAACTCAAAAATTCTGTTATTTGTTAGTTGTTATTGATAAAGTAAGACTTTCTAGCCTGAGATCCAATTCAGGAAGTTTTAGTTGGCATCTACCAGTATACATTATTGACAGGGGCTTCTTATGGGAAAATCTGCCCTTAATTCAGAGATCCTATTTATGGAGCATTCTCTTAACTTTCATCCCATTCTTGGTCTTGCAGTAATTATCTATTTTGTGAATTATCCAAATATCTGCTTCTCTTCCTTTTACTTTTAGCTATGGCATTTTTGTTATTAGCTCTATCAGAGCTGAGAGAAGGAAAAGGAAAGGTGGTAGAATGCAAATCTGTCAGCTATTTTGTTCCCTCTGAGCAGTTCTAGGAAAAGATCTTAGTGGGGGAGGAGGTTGAAATTCTTTAACTAAAATAAAATGTTGGAGCTTTTTTCATCTATGCACTCACAGTCTGCCATGTGCTGAAGAAACCAGCACTGTCCTACATCACACCTACCAGCCACAGACT
The DNA here is from genome assembly GCF_037893015.1 of Macrotis lagotis. NCBI lineage: Eukaryota > Metazoa > Chordata > Mammalia > Peramelemorphia > Peramelidae > Macrotis > Macrotis lagotis. The sequence continues at coordinate 288,053,790 of NC_133659.1, forward strand.
TCATACCATTTCCTTTTTTTGCATCTTAGGGGTGTGAATGAACACACTGTTACTGCTTTTTTGGATTTACCTTGATAATGGACTGATTCAGTTGGTTTCTTATGCAGAGCATAATGTTTTTTTCTGTCTGTCTATATCATGAGGGTTCCTAAACTCTAGCATCTTTTTTCTAATATCTTATGGATTTGGTTTACTTTTCTTGCATATCAAGGTGTAGAAGAAACATTTATGGACTTAGATGATTTCTGAAGCCCTGACAAAGCTCTCATTCATACAGAATCATGTCTCAGGGTTAAAAAAAAAGTAAGGTATAGAAGAAACATTCTTATGCGACTTTTCAAAAATTTTTAAATGATATCTGAATGCATACTTCAACTTTAGATTTGTTTCCTTGTCTGTAAAATGGAGATAATGTGTGTCCTGCTACGTCATAGGGTTGTTGTGAAAAACTGCATAGCTTTATATGACTGTGAGTCATAGGTAGGTGGTATTATTATAGGCCTCTTTGTGTATGCTTGACTCTTCAAGAGAATCTCTCCCCCCTAACCCCCACCTGAGCTTCTCAAAAATTGAATCTCAAATCCTAAAAATTTTTCTCATTCCATGTGAGTAGAGTATTCATCCTAGGGCAACAGATATACCATTGGAGTAGAGTTGTGTGTGATGCTAGCTGGCAGGGCTATTGATTTTATGATTACAGTGATGATGTTTTGACTTTGTCCATATCAGCACTGGATAGCTTCATATACACCTTGATGCTGTGGGCTTTCTCTGTTACTTTGAATATAAGCTTGTTTCTACAAGTTTGTCCTTTTGGATATGATTTTTATATTTCATTATCAAACACATTAAGATTTGTAGAAACTTTTCAGTCCTGTATTTTCCACTTGATATGTTTGCCTTTATGTTTTGCTTTAAGGTTTGTGAAAGACTTTACAAATACTATCTCATTTTATCCTTATAATAACTCTAGGAGGTAGCTGCTATTATTAAACCCCATTTTATAGATCAGAAATTTGAGCAGAAGTTGTGATTTGTGCAGATTCTTTAAAGGAAGCCTGAAGGACTGACTTTATACTTTTTTTGATCTAGAAACTTTGTCTTAGGAAGTTACATTTAGGTACATACATTTTTGTTTACATTTTATGTTTTTCTTCCTATTTTCTTTTTAATTTGATTTGTTCATTTAAATTTTATATTAGTAAATAGAAGTTATGTATATCTCATTGAAAGCAAGAGACATTTTGCATCACTTTGGAGAAAGACATCTTTTATGTATTTAATTTCAGATATTTGATTCTGACTTTTTTATGTTCATGTCTACTACAAAAATAATGTCATCTCAAAGGATAATAAGATATGGTTAGGCTTTGATATTTTTTAGTCAGTATAGTCACTCTGTTATTAAGGCTAGAACCAGATTGGGATTTTAGTTTATTTCCTGTAAATAAAAGTTTCAATATGAAAGCTGGTAGATCCTTATCTTGAGCACTTTTTTGTTTGGTTTGAATATTCCCTGCCCCTTTCTGTAATGAACTTTTGAGTTCCACATTTTTTCTCCTTGTTCCCTTCCCTCCTCCCTCTGTATGACAGAAAATAATCTATTAAAATAACTATTATAATAACTAAAATAAACTATTATTCTTTTTTAAAAAAATGTTGATACTCGTAATTTGGTCTCTTCTTCTCTTCTCTTCTCTTCTCTTCTCTTCTCTTCTCTTCTCTTCTCTTCTCTTCTCTTCTCTTTTTGTTTTTGCAAGGTAAATGGGGTTAAGTGGCTTCCCCAAGGCCACACAGCTAGGTAATTTTAAGTGTCTGAGATCAGATTTGAACCCAGGTACTCCTGACTCCAGGGTCCCTGCTTTATCCACTGCACCACCTAGCCGCTCCTGGTTTCTTTTATTTAAAAAAAAATTATTTGTCCAAAATATGTAAAGATAGTTTTAAACAATCTTTTTTTTGAATATTTGAAGGTCCACATTTTACTCCCTTCCCTCCCCTCTCTTCTTAACAGAATTAAGTTAAACATGCATAACTATGTTAAACATTTTCATATTAATTGTGTTGTGAAAGATTCAAAACAAAAAGAAAAACTATAAAAACAAAGCATATCACTTTGTTGTTAAGGTTCTTCTCTGGCCAATCCAAATATCCTTTGCATTTATACTGTCCACATTTACCTATGGTATTAGTAGCTCTAATAGAGCAACAAAATTATTCATTTCATTAAATTAGGAATGGCTTTTATTCCTAGGGAAATCTGGGGCTCTGGGACCATTGTTACTTAGTAGTTTTATTTTCCATTTTATTTTTCTACTATACCTTTTTTTTTTTTTTTTTTTAGGTTTTTACAAGGCATTGGGATTAAGTGGTTTGCCCAAGGCACATAGCTAGGTAATTATTAAGTGTCTGAGACCGGATTTGAACCCAGGTATTCCTGACTCCAAGGCCGGTGCTTTATCCACCACGCCACCTAACTGCCTCTCTACTATACCTTCTTGAACCTTATTAAACTTTCTCATCATGAACTCTCCTTGGGTCAATGCTACCAGTCAAGTCCTAGTTAACAGAGTTCATATTCCATTGCCCAGATTCCATCAGCACCAGATCTGCATATGTGGCCATATGTGGGAGAAGGAAATGCCAGTGTTTTTCCTTTTTCTTGCCTTCTATTACCCCTTTTTACAATGAAAACATTGAGTTTGCTAAACATAGCTGAAAAAAAAATTCCCTGTTCTTTGGGTTTAGTATTGCAATGTTTCTTAAGGCTTAGCCTAAAGGTTTTTGAATAGAGGACTTTTCCACTGGCTCCTCATTTAGGTACAGTAGTTTGAAAGGAGACCTTTTAGGTTAGAGTAATCCCCTCCTTTATAGTCCATAAAAATGAATCTTTAATGGCAATTTAGCATTTGCAGCAAAAAAAAAAAAAGGTGGGGGGGAGAGTTACTGTGTCTTTAAAAGCCATCTTCAGAGCTCTGTGGAGGCAGACCATACCATTGAAGTATTTGAATGAGATCGGAGAGAAAAGGGGGTGGTGGTGGTATGTGTGTGACTATTGGCAGAGCTCTGGGTGACATCTCTCCGAACAGCTGGGCCATGGTCTGTTTCTGAGCTGCTTGTCAAAGCAATTAGCTTGCTGGAGAGGCAGCGGTGAAGATCACTAACATTTCATTCAAGGGTGAAGGAGGTGGGAAAAGGGGGTGGGTGGGAGGAGGGAGAAGAGAAGAGAGACAGGTTTCCCAGAAGGAATCTCTTCCGGCAAAATTCCAGCAGATCCTTACAATGAGGTCTCCATTAATAATGTGAACTAGCTGGTGGTCTAAGTGAAGCTACAAGGTGAGTTTTTTTTTTAATTTAAATTTTTCTTGTTTTTAAAGCCATTGAAATCCACAGCTTTCAGAGAGGCAAGGAATTAGAGTGATTTACAAATTAAGATTTAATAAAAAATTTGATTTAAACTATCTCAAGGCTGAGGAGAAATTTAGAATTACTCAGTATTATGGTAAGAATGTACAATAGATTTCAAAAATTCTTTATAATAACTTAAAAATTTAGAAATTCTTACATGGCTCAGACTCTGCCTCTCATGACTATTTCTAGCAGTGCTTCATTCAGATTTTGCTTGTAGAAGCAGTGATGATTTCTGAGTTTGAATTTTCTTTTTTCTTTTCTTTCTTTTTTTGGGGGGGGGTGTGATCCTGTTGACGCACCTTTTCAGGAGGGAATCCCCTGTAAACATCCTCCATGTCATTACAGAGTTCTGTACACCAAGAAGTGCCCTGGATTGCTTTTAACTGGCCAGTCAAGAAGAAAGATAGTCCTTTTACTGCATTTTAGGGGGATGTTTTGTATTGGAGTTTCCCAAACATATTCTGTAGCTATTCATCTAACTATTTTACATCGAGTCCTTTTTGTTATACATTTAGATTGTCAGTTGAGTTCTTTTGGGTTTTACATTTCTTTTTTAGATATTTTTTGGTTAAAATTGGCTTGCATTTTGTCTGCTAGTCTTGGTTTCAGAAGAGTGAAAATGGGATTCCCCTCACCTCCAGTGACGTAGTGATTTTGTTTGCAGTCCTTTTCTTCTCCTGAAAGGGAGGGGGCTGAGAGAAGCAAGGAGGAGGCAAAACTCATTCAAGGTGGCACTTTTTGACATTTGTGACTTAATGATGGTAATTGGATGTCAGTGAATAGGGTCATAGTCAAAACATAGTGTTTTAATAATAAGGATGCATTTTACTGTTTATTTCTCATCTTTGGAAAAGGATCTTTGGCAGTCAGAGCTGCTAAAGCACAGATCTTGACTAACCCTGTATGTACTATTGCTAATGAATTTTAATTTATTTCTCTAAAAATGATAAGGTGATTTTGGAAGAAGGGAAGGAAATTTTTCCTTAATTTTTTATATCATTTTTTCTTAGCTCCTCCAAACATTTTCCCCCTGCTCTCCTTCTTTCATTCTTCAAATCTTGACAAATATATATATATAATATCAGAAACCCAGCAACCATTAATGATGGAGCTTAGTTTTTGCTGTTGGGCACTAGTAATTATAAATAGCTTTTTTTTAAAATAAGTAATATCAGGCCCCAGTAGTAGGTGTTTGCATTAATACCCTATTATTCTATTTGATTTTAGGAAGAATGGGGCTCTGGTAAGGTTATTTAGTTGTTGGGCTGGATTTTCATTTTAGTTGAGAACTCAAGCCATAGCAATTCACCTGGGTTTATTTGGTGTGCTTTGGACTCCAGTTATTTATATGCAACACTGTCTTAGCACCACTGATATTTTGGGGAATTGCCTACAGAAGTCAATGATGAACTTATCAAGCTCAAGGAATCTTGGATTTTATGAGGAAGAAGAGATTAGAGAGGAAGAGGTAGAGATTTTCAGGGAACCTGCTATATTCCCAGTTTTCTCTTCCTTCCTATTATGTAACTATTTTTAGAATAAGACCTTATTCTTGGCCTTTTTCCTAAGATTTGGTAAATATGAGTTCATAGTTCTTTAATATAAAAAAGGCATTAAAGAGTCATCCATGTTTTCTAGGTTTCTCAATTTGCTAGGAAGAAGAGCTTTAATGCCTAGCCCAGTCAGATGCTACAGACAAGTAATTAAACTTGTTTATTTGGGGAGGAGGAGTACAAGGATAAAGGAAGGATGATCTCTAAGCTTAAAAAAAAAGCATCCTAGTGGAGAATCCTTGACACTGGTGTGTTAAGGGTTAAGAGAAATTCCACTGCATCCCTGCATTTTGACACTGCAGCAAATACGTGGATAATTTCTTGCTAGCTTTTCAGGAAACCCCTGTGGTGGACAACCCTCATTAATCGTTGCTGGGAGACTGGTCTGACGTCACTGGGAGCAGTTCCCTGTCTGCAAGCAAAGACAGGAATAGCCTATGAGGGGGAAAAAGGAAAATTGCTTTGAAATTGAGAGATGAGAGTTTGTTGACTGGTGTGTTTTTTCCACTCAGGGTGTGGGCGAACAAATCTGGGGGCCCTCATTAAATGTTTTGGGTATTATGAAGGAGGAAAGGTCCTTTAAAATTTGGGGGTTTTAATTTGTTTTCATCCCCTTTTCATTTCTTAGCACCCAAACATGGTTCTTTCTTTTTTCAGCCTTAAAACAAAACAAAATAAAATATCAAGATGTTTGAAAAGGTCAAGGGAAGGAAGTCTTTTGTGAAATACTAGAGAAGTAGGATTTCATTTTATTTTTAATGCATATTAAAATTCATAGAATCTTGGACTGTTAGAGCCAGAAAGGTTCTATATATTATAAATCCTAAATCATCCTCTTAATTTTATAGATAAAGAAACTGAGGTCCATTGAAATGAAGTGACTTTAAGGTATCCGTGTAAAGCTAAAATGAACTCCTAGATCTTCAGCCTCCTAAGATTAGATGTTATCATATTGTCATAGCTTGCTAGCATCTATTACCGTTTTAAGATTTGCAAAGCATTTTACAAATATTGTTTCATTTGGGAATTTGGTGCTACTTTGCAGATCCATCACTTTGAAGATGAGGAAATAGAAAGAGGTTTAAGTGACTTGCCCAGCTAATAAATGTCCAGGGGAAGGACTTGAGCTCAGGGCTTGCCGACTCCAGGGTCCAGCACATTGCCCACTTTGCCACCTGACTGCCTTTGTGATAGCTAGCATTTCTGTAGTATTTAACAAATAAATAGTCTCTCAGTTTATCCCTACAGCATCCCTGGGAGGCAGGTGCTGTAATTATCCAAGTTAATCCTAGAGCTTAAGTGAAATTATTTTAGGTGTCATTGATGTATATGTCTCTTTGCCCTGCTTCTTAAGTGAAATGTATTTTGTCATCCAAACTGTCATTTGTTTTGGGAGGACTTACAGAAAAAAACTTGCCAGCTTCCCATTATCTAGTGCTTAACAGTTGTTACTAATCTATTAATCTCCCTAATTTTGATACGATCCTTTGAGGGCTGCACTTAAGTCCTATACCTTCTCTAAAGAATTAAATAGACATGTGTTTGGTGGTTTCTCATCATGTATTATGCTTGAGGAACCAGAGGAAAGTTCATAAAGGCTGAGGTTCAAAAAATATTCCAGTATAATCCAACATTTTAAACTGAAAGTGACACAACATCTCTTTGAATAATAGATCTCTTCTGGCTTTATGTTATTCTTTTTTGTTGTTTTTTGGTTTTTGCAAGGCAATGGGATTAAGTGATTTGCCCAAGGTCATACAACTAGGTAATTATTAAGTATCTGAGGTTGGATTTGAACTCAGGCCCTCTTGACTCCAGGGCTGGTGCTCTATCCATTGCACCACTTAGCTGCCCCTGGCTTTATGTTACAGCAAGTATTTAATAAATGCTTTATTTCACTGTGATTAGCATGATTTGTATTAGAAGCTTTGCTCTCCATAACCATTTTTTTTTTTTTGGCTTTCTAAAGGAGTAGTTTAGGCTTTGTTTATCTCCTTTGTATCTATTTTATTTAGTTTGTTTATTTGTTTATTTATTTGTTTGTTTATAGGGTTTTGCAAGGCAAATGGGGTTAAGTGGCTTGGCCAAGGCCACACAGCTAGGTAATTACTAAGTGTCTGAGGCCGGATTTGAACCCAGGTACTCCTGACTCCAGGGCCGGTGCTTTATCCACTCCGCCACCTAGCCTCCCCCTTTGTATCTATTTTTAAATCACATGAATACCTTGTGTCTCTTTTAAACACTTTTTTGATGCTTTCTGTTCTTACATTCATTTCTGAAAATATTCCTTCTGTTTCCCTTAGTAAGTAGCTTTTTAACAAGAATTCTGAGAGGAAAGAAGCAAACAGCAATTCAGCAAAACCAACCAATACTTCAGCATTTTTCATTTCTATATGATAGTTCACCCCAATAGTTGTCATGTACCTTGTCCCAGAAAGGAGGGTGCATTTTTTTGGTTTTTGGGGTTGACCTTACTGATCCTAATTCTGTGTTTGTTTCAGAAACTTCACTTTCTCTGCTTTTGTTCTATATTTCAATTCAATCATATGCTTCTGCTTTTTCCCCAATTAACATTTGTGAAGGCATAAAACATACCACACATCACAAAGTGCTTTTGGATAGAATACTGGACTTGGAGTAATGAAGCTCATGGTGTGAATCCTGCCTTTAATAGTTATTAGCTTTGAGGGGCGGCTAGGTGGAGGAGTGGATAAAGCACCGGCCCTGGAGTCAGGAGTACCTGGGTTCAAATCCGGCCTCAGACACTTAATAATTACCTAGCTGTGTGGCCTTGGGCAAGCCACTTAACCCCATTTTTCTTGCAAAACCCTAAAAAAAAAAGTTATTAGCTGTGACTAGCTGCCACTTAACATCACTTAATATAGATTTTTTTTCTGCTGTAATATGTGGAAGATAATATTTGGATTTCCTGCCTCACTAGTTTAATGTGAGACCCAAATGGGGCACTTTACAAAATATAATTGCTCAGTGTGAAAACCAGGAGATCCAGGTTATTGTCTTCAGCAAACTCTACACTTAAAGCAGAAAACCTGGTGCTTAGGGATATATTTCATGACTTTTCTCTTTTCTTTCATACTCCTTTGATCTACATTAAATTAAAAACTTGTGGTAGAGTATAAATTTTTTTTATTGCTAGATAGAAAGTGCAGCTACATTTGGACACTTTTCCTTCTGGATTGTTCTTTGGTCAAGAAAACATGAAGAAATGGAAATTAGCAAGTCATCAGCAAAATCCAGAAAAAGGGTATTTTTCTTAATGAATAGAGTAGAATGAACTGAGAAAAGAGCTTAGCTTCTTGGCTTTATTGAAGTTTGAATGTGAATTTTTTTCAGAGCTCTTAAGAGTGAAGATTTTATCAAAGCTTGAAGCCCTCTTGCCATTTGATTGTCCATGATAGTAGTGATAAAGAAACTCCCTAAATGAAGGTATATCACTGAGGCCCCTTCTAGTTCATGGAAAGTCTTGTTTTAATGATTTTTGGGATAGATAATTTCACTGTGCTTTTTTTTTATTAGGAAAGTATAAGAAAAACTTCATGTTGATATTGGATGAATAAACTTTAGTTCATTGGTGTCACTCTTGCTTTTCAGTTTTGTTTTGACTTGTAATTCTTGCTGCTGGGTGACTCTTGGGATGTGTATTAGGCAAAGTGATGCCTTAAAGATTTTCCTTTTTTCCTAGAACTCCAGCTCTGTTTCTAAACTTTCAAAACTTGTCTTGAGATGTCATAGAACTCATGCAAATTGAAGATATTGCTGAGAAATGCCTTTTCGCATGGCTTGATCTCTATTTCTGCTGTGAGAGATTTTTTTTTGATCATTATGATTTCAAATTCACCATTATGACTTACACATTTCAGGCACTCAAATATTTGTTGAGTGAATGAATTTACAGCTACACTGAGACCAATTTCCCTCCTGATGTAGGCTTAATGTTTTGGGGTGATTTTTTTGGTCTTTATTTTGTTTGTTGATGGCAGTGGTGGAAATGGCATCTTTGCCAGACTGATTTTGAGCCTGGATCCTCAATTATTATGCCTACTGCTTTCATTTACTATGGCAAAGTTGATGGTGAGGAGTAAAATTGTTTATTACAGTCAGTATTGTTATACTAATTATTAATGAAATGTATGCATGCCAGGATAAGGAGACATTTTGTATTTTTTAGGTATATTATAGCTTGCTGATGGCTCTATATATGAGAGTATAGTATTATTAGAACATCATTTCTGCAGCATAACATTCTCTATCATAGTTGAAAGAGATAGAATGAGAGATATAGGGATATCAAATTCATTGATACTAGGGAAGCACATCATATTGATCATTTCTTATTAGGAATAGCTAGATCCTTTTCCTAGTAGTTGATCTATTATTTTTTTAGTTTCATTTTCTTTGTGTTTGGGGGGAAGGGTAGAAAAGCCATAATAGAATTTTCAGTTCAGCATGGACTACTTGTGGTTTTGTTATGTTGAGAACCACACCATACTCAAAATCTCTGGGGCGGCTAGGTGGCGTAGTGGATAAAGCACCGGCCCTGGAGTCAGGAGTACCTGGGTTCAAATCTGGTCTCAGACACTTAATAATTACCTAGCTGTGTGGCCTTGGGCAAGCCACTTAACCCCGTTTGCCTTGCAAAAAAAAAAAAAAACCCTAAAAAAAGGCAAAATCTCTGCCATGCTGGACATCTCATTTTCACTTTCCGCACACATTCAGTCCGTTGCCAAATTTTGTTATTTCCACCTGTACATTACTTATGTATGTCCCTTTCTCTTTACTCATACAAACACAACCTTAGTTTAGGCCTTCTGAACCTTCTTATCTGGACTAAATCATCAACTTCTAGCCAGGTCTTTCTTCTTCAAATTTCTTCCCATTCCAAACCATCCTCCACTGAACTGTCAAGATAATTTTCTCCAACATATAGACTTGTCCATGTCACTTCTCCCTTCTGAAGAGCTCTAGTGGCTCATTTTTCTAGTAGGTAAAACCATAAAGTCCTCCGTCTGGCACTCCTTTCTGTTTAATCTTCTTACATTTTACTTTCCTTTGTGTTCTGTACAATTTAGCTGTGCTGACCGATTTGCAATTATGCAAACAAAGAAAGAAAGAAACAATTAATTTCCTGTCTAATGACATTTTTACTTATTACCCTTCTTCCTCCCCTCTCCCAGTGCCTAGAATACTCTGCCTTTTCACCTCTGCTTATTTGGTTCCTGAGTTTTCCTTAATACTTACCTCGGATCTCACTGGCACCTTTCCTGCTCCCCATGAAGGGAAAGACCTTTCATTGACTCCAGCTACATCTATGTATCTGTGCCATGTTATTCACACATGAGGTTTTGGGGGGGTAAAGGTTGTTTTTGTGCCTCTTTTGTTAACCCCGACATTTTGCACAGTGTTTGGCACATGAGCCCTCATTAGAAATTTGGTGCCTGACCAACTGACTGACCAAGGAATAGGAAGTAGGGTTGGAGGATGGACCAGGGAGGACCTGCCATGGAAAGAGCTTTTTGAATTAAGTATTAAAGAAAGCTAAGTATTTTAGGAGACAAAGATAAAGAAGGCTCAATAGGGGACAGCCAGCAGAAAGGTTTAGAGATGGGAGTTGGAGAATTGTGAAAAACAGAAAGGTGAGTTTGACAATATCATTGATTCCTGGAAGGAAGCAGTTTACTAGACTGGAAAGATAAGGAGGGACTTGGACTGGGTTGTGAAGAATTTTAAATGTCAATTAATGTAGGACTTTGTAATTGATCCTAGAGGTAATAGGGAACTCCTTGAATTTGATTGAGGAGGTGACATGATCAAATCCACTTTTAGGAAAATCACTGAGGCAGCTAGACAAATTAGAACTCTATTGCAATAATCCCAAAATGAGAGATGATGATGGCCTGAACTAGTATAGTAGCCTTACAAGTGAAAAAAAAAAGTTAAGATCTGACAACTGATTACTGATTAGATAAATGGGGAGAATGAGGTTTAAAGTCACTTCAAGGTCATCCACTTTGTTGACTGGAAAAACTGTATGTAGACTCCTGGCAATAATGGGAAAGTTTAGACAAGAAGTAAATTTGGTGAGGAAAATAGTGGATTTTTCTTTTGGATTTCTGAATTTGAGATGTATGTTGGTCATCAAGTTGGTCATCATACAAAGATCTGGGAATGATCCAGATTGGGATAAGGAGCTAATGAGACTAAGTGAGAGATGGAAAAAAAGAAAGGAGTCCAGGACAGATTTTTAGTTAATACTTACAGTTAGCGATCTTAATAGAGATAAACAACTACAAAAAAAAATGAGCAGTCAGACAGGTAGGCAGAGAATCAGGAGAGAATAGTGCAATTAAAATCTAGAAAGAGAGAAGTAAGTGAGAGTTGAGAAAAGTCTATGGGATTTGACAATTAAGAGATCATTAATAACTTAGCAGTTTCAAAGAAATAATGAGAATGGAAAGTAGATTGTAGTGAGTTTAAAGATTCTGATAGTAGAGGATGTGGAAATAACTAATTCTGTTCTTCCCTCTTCTTTTCCCCTACCACCCCTCTTTGAAGAGATATATTTTCTGAGTCAGTGTAGCAAAGATAGAAGTATAAGAATTTTCCCCCAAATATCCAGGGTTATAATCTTTCTATATGGCTTTGCTCCATGGGAAGAGTGGATTTAAACCTAAAATGTTTGCTGTAAAGCATTTACCCTACCAAGTTGACTTCTAAATTCACCCCATTGCTGAAAGATGCTCAATTCAGAAAACATTGACTCAGTTGCTCAGTGATGGTTTGGTTTGAGTTCCTTAGGTATATCCTTAGACCAATGTTGTGAATAAGCACTGCAGCTTTTCAGATCTTTTGAAGCTCCTGGAGTGGCAACCTAGTGTGACCTACCTGGAACTCCTACACTGAGGGTAGGAAAGAATACCTACAACAGGGACGGAAGCAACTGCAGCTTCATTTTTTTCATGATTTGTATAGGTAGAGTTGGCTTTAGGTTGTAGCTCTCTGAACTTAGCAGAAAACTGGCAGCAGTCTTAAACCCAGCCAGTGATGTAGATGTCCTTGTTAAGGACCTCTGCTGGGACCAGAAGAAAGGAATGCAATTGAAGGATCAAACTGTTGTTACTATTGTTTTGTTTTTATAAATTGGGGAAGACTTTGTTATGCTTATAGACCCAAAGAAGGAACCAGTAAATGGAGATTAGCAGTTAGAAAAATGGAAGTTTGGTAAGGGAGGAAAGGAGAGGAGTAAGACTATATATAGAGGTATTTGTTTTAGCAAAGAGATGGGCCTCTCTTCCTCAGAGATTAGATTGAAATCCCTTATCTGAGTAATATGACATAGAAGGGTAAGAGGGTTTTCTTATTGAATGGCCTCAGTTTTCTTGCTGAGGAAAGCTTGAAGAGAAACGTTTTAAACAGCTTATTTGGTGAGTGAGATAGAGAATCAATTAGAGGGGAAGCCCAGATGAAGTTAGCTAACAGAAACCTTCCCCTTTTAACAAACATTTTTTAAAATAAAATGAAGGGAAAAGCCAGTTAAGAAAAACCAATCAGCACATCATAATTAAGTTCAACAGTTTATAGAGTGTTAGATGCTCATAAATCCATAGAATGAGGGATAGAGGTGCATATTCTCATTCCTTCCACAAGCTTAGCATTATAACTACATAATGATCCATTTCATGTTGTTTATTCCATTTACATTTTCATAATCATACATTGTATTTCTACTCCTGCTTTCTTCACTCTATCAGTTCTGTGTTAGCCATTCCATTTTTCTCTCAATTCTACAGCATGGTCATTCTCTCAGCAAAGCAATGCCATTTTATTAATGTATCACAAGTTGTTTAGCCATACCCCAACCAATAGTCCCATACTTTTATTTTTAGTTCTTCATTAGTACATAAAGGGAAATGCTGAATTGAATATTTTGATAATAAATGGGACATTTCTGTCTTTGACCTTCTTGTAGCATGTACCCTAATGATGAGAATCTAAGAGTCTTAATTTTTTTTTTTAGGCTTTTGCAAGGCAAATGGGGTTAAGTGGCTTGCCCAAGGCCACACAGCTAGGTAATTAAGTGTCTGAGACCAGATTTGAACCCAGGTACTCCTGACTCCAGGGCTGGTGCTTTATCCACTGTGCCACCTAGCTGCCCTTGAGTCTTAACTCTTAAAGAAATTTTGGATATAAAGTGGTCCAGGGACCAAGATTGAGGTGAGAAGCAGGAAATATATATATATTTGAACTAGGCTTTGAAATGAGATGCATTTAGAGAGAAGAAGTGAAAGTTCATCAGGAATTAATAATTCTGCCTTTGCTCATGTGTTTTCATGTAGGAAGCATAAAATTATGTCATCAATAGGGCTAACTCCTGAGTAGACCCTAGAATTGGTTTTCCTGTAGTTCAGGGGTTCAGTAGTGTCTTTAGTGTGTTGAAACATGAAAACATTTCCATGTCTTTTGTTGTGCTTCTTTCAAGATTTTGTGCTAAGATAGATAACTGCATGAGTATGGTTACTAACATAGATCCACTGTCAGAACCAGTTGCTTTCTATTGTATCAGATTGGTAATAAATATCTTGCATATCTGTAGGAAAGGTTCTCTGCCCAACATTTGTGGCAGTTTCTGTGGAAATGTTACATTTTTTAAAAAAAAGGTTAAAAAAAATCTCATCTTCATTCTTAGTGATAGAGCCTGTTGCCATGGAGCCCTGGTTCAGATTGGCTGACCCAAGGGCCAATGAGCAGATGGAACATAAACACATCATCATTTAACCTTGCAGAATGTACTTATTCAGTGATATATGACATTAATACCAATGCCTTATATAGAACTGTGAAATGAAGTGCTCAGAAAATGGTGTAAGGATCCTTTTTTTACTGATTTGCTATTTAACATACACATGATAATGGGATGTCGGTTTATGTGATTTCGTAGGGGGAGAAAGGAACTGACAGCAGGGCTGGTAGGATATACTTAACTCTGTTTCTCAGGTTGAAGTACTTTAATTCAATCCTGACTCCTGGTTCTTTTTGTGGATTTAAACTACTTTCTCTTGAAAAAATTTAGTGGCTTTCGGGTCCAGCTCAAGTAATATCCTGCAGGAAGTGTGAGCTTTCTCATTATTTCTGAACCTGCCTTCCTTACCTCTGTAGCCCTTAAAGATGAGTCAGAAACTGACAGTTTCTCTCTCACTTGTTTTTTCCCTTCTCCTCCTGGACCCTGCTGATGTTTGATCTATCAAGAGAGGAATGATTTGGGGCATCTTCACTGTTCGTTCTTCTCCATTTCCCCTTGAGTATCCTTATCTCCTAATTTCCCTAGCTTGTCCATATTTCTTGAATAGATTGCTGAACTTTCATTTTATTGTTTATTTCTTATCACACAGAAGAGCTAGATGTATGCCTCTTCAACTCTGCTGCCATTCTGAGGGACAAAAAAAATCATTCATATTATCGAAGTTAGCCATAATTCTTCTAAAAGTTATTTTGAATTGGAAAAAAAAGATGGTATATGTAGTTTTACTTTTTTGTATAGCTGTAAGATTATTCTGAACACTTTGTTTATGATACTGTGGTAGATGGTACGAGGAATAGAGAGATAATTAAGTCTCACTTCTCGAGGAATAGGGAAAATATAATTATACTTGTGTGTGTGTGTCTCAGTCCTTATTCCCTATATGTATGTGATTAAAATGCATAGAAAAGCTTCAAACAATGCTTTACTCTGAGGAGAGGATAACTTCTGGCTTAGGGCCAGGGGTCAAGGTTGGGGTAAAGAGCAGGAGAATACTCTTGAAGCTAGACTTTGGAAAAGATGTATTTTAGTAGGCAGTAAAAATGATAGAGAAATGTACTTCAAATATAAAGGAATCAGAGCAAAGGTACCAGAAAAAGAGGAGAGTGTCTTGGTTGTGGAGAGTTTGGTTAGAGGAATAACAAAATTAAAAGGGATGATGTGAAGTTAGGCTAAAAGAGAAGTCTAGAACTATTATGTGGAAAGACTTGAATATACAGCCTATAAAATAATCATGGCAAGCTGTTGATAAGTTGAAAGCCATGAATTAAAATTTACTTACTTTAGCAGTGATTTGTAGGATGGATTGCAGTTAAGAAAATAGAATCAGTTGTTCCTAGAGCAATTAGTTTAATAATTCTAGCAAAATATAATAAGCATGAACTTGGGTGGTAGTAGTTGAAAGCAGTGGAGTTTAATGAAAGGAGAAGTAGAATTGTAGTCAGAGGTACTGGATTAAAACTCAAAGTTCTTATGATCCTATGAAATGGAAAGAATGGGTTAATCAAAAGATATGATGGAGGTGGGATCAGTAAGATGTTTTGATTGAATAGATGTGAAGAAGAGAGTGAAGTGGTAGTCTTAGGCCATAATCACTCTTGCCTATTCCCCTAGTTTCTTATTTATCATGGTATTACTGGAATGAACTTGTTTCTTCTCTGTCTTTATCTTTGTTTCTACTCTCTTTCTCTAGTTTCTGTATGGAAGTTATTTCTTTCAAGGCCCAATTGAGATGCCACATCCTTCACAATACCTTTTCCTCATTCCTACTTCTCTAGGTGAAAGTGACATCGCTCTATTAAAAATTATCCTAGCCCTTTTGCTTTGACCTCTTTTGCACAGTTCTTGAGAGTAGACCTGTAACCTGTATATCTTTGTATTTCTAGCCTTACACAGACTAGACATCTTATAAATGTTAGATTCAGTACTAATTAAGCATTTGATCAGCCACACTAGAAAGTTGAAAGTGTGAAGGAACCAGAAATCCTTGATAATATTTCTGTACTTTAGTCTTCTTTTAGGCTATTCTTAAAACTTAGACAACATTTTGTAAATGATTAATTTTTAGGGATAACTAGGTGGCGAAGTAGATAGAGCACTGGCCCTGGAGTCAGGAGTACCTGAGTTCAAATCCGGCCTCAGACACTTAATAATTACCTAGCTGTGTGGCCTTGGGGAAGCCACTTAACCCCATTGCCTTGCAAAAACCTAAAAAAAAAATTACTATTTTTATATTCTATTATGTATTTTTTTGAATTACATAGAAAAACAATTTTTAACATTTGTTTCTAAAAATTTTTTGTGTTCTAAATTCTCTCCCTCCTCATTGAGAAGACAAGCAATTTTATATAGGATATACATGTGTAGTCATGTGAAAAATGTTTTCATATTAGTCCTTTTATGAAAAAAAGCACACTCTTCCCTTCCAAAAAAAAAAAAGAAAACATTTTTTAAAAATATGCTTTGATTTGCATTTAGAATCTTAATTCTTTCTTTGTTGGTGAATAACATTTTTCATGGTAAGCCCTTTAGAACTGTCATGGATCATTGTATTGCTGAGAAAAGCTAAATCATTCAGTTGGTCATTGTATAGTATTGCTGTTTCTTTATATACACTGTTCTTCTGGTTCTGCTTATTTCACTTTTCATTAGTTCATGTAAATCTTTCTGGGCTTTTCTAAAATATACCTACTCATCATTTCTTATAGCACAATAGTATCTTATCACAATCACATATTACAACTTGGTCAGCCATTCCCCAAATGATGAGCCATTCCCCTCAATTTCCAATTCTTTGCCTACTCAAAAAGAGCTGTTATGAATATTTTTGTATATAAAAGGTCCTTTTCCTTTTTTTTTAAATTTCTTTGGGATGCACACAACTTAGTGGTGTTGTTGGGTCAAAAGTTATATACACTTTTATAGTTCTTTGAACATACATCTGGATTGCTCTCCAGAATGGTTGGATCAATTCACAACTCTGCTGTCCCAATTTTCCCATGTCCTCTGCAACATTTGTCAATTTTCTTTTCTATCATATTAGCCAATCTGATAGATGTGAGGTGAGTTATTTTAATTTGCATTTCCAATTGCCTGCTATGGTAGTTTTTCAACATTCATCCATTTTCAGATTTATAAGTTCACATTTTTCTATCATCCTCCCTTCCCTCTTTCTTCCCCATGGGGGCAAACTGTCTGGTAAAAATTGTACATATACATTTGTGTTTAACATATTTACATATTAGTCATTTTATGTAAGAGAAATTAGAACAAAGGGGAAAGAAGAAAATCATGAGATAGGAAGAAAAATACAAGAGAAGTTTTTAAAAAATGAAATTAGTTTATATTCAGATTTTGTGTTTTTTTCCCCTCTGAATATTGATGACATTGTCCCATAGAAGGGCTCTCAGAGTTGTCCTTGATCTCTGAACTGCTAAGAGGAGCTACATTCATCATAGTTGATCATCTCACATTTGATTCTGCTTCCTTCACTCAGTATCAGTTCATGTAATTCTTTCCATGCTTCTCTAAATTCTGATCACTCATGGTTTCTTATAGAACCATAGTACTCCTTACCATTAATATGACATAACTTGTTCAGCCATTCTGTATTGATGGTCTATATATTTTAGAAATGAGATCTTTATCAGAGTAATTTACTATTGATGTTTTTTCACATTATTATGTTGTTTATGTTATTTAATAATGTATACTAATTATGTTAATTGTGTTGTCTTTCTTTCTCCCTCCTTTGACTCTTCTGACCACTACCTCTCCCAGTTCACATTTTCCTTCTTTAAACCTTCCTTGCCTTCTCATAGCTACCTCCCTTCCTGCTTCTCTGAGGGTAAGATTTATTTCTTTACTCAATTGAGTGTGTTTAATTTTCCTTCTTTGAGTCAGTTCTGATGAGAGTAAGGTTTAAAGCATTGTCTACCATCCCTCTGTCTCCTATTTCAAGACTATTTTAAGCCTTTTTTTGTGGAATAATTTTTTTTTGCTTTTCCCTTCCCCCTTTTCCCAGTATAGCTCTTTTTCATCTCTTAATTTTGTTTTTAGCTATCCCATCTCAATCCAACCCAGCCATGCCTCTTTTGATGTATATACCTATCTTCAGTATTTTTTTAACCTCCTTTACTAAGGCATTGATTCTTTTTTCAAGATTTTCTCATATCACTTTCATTTTTTTCCTAGTTCTTCCTTTATGCTCTTATTTTGAGTTCTTTCCATTTTGAAGCCTTTTTGACCCAGGAATTCTTTTGGGGCCTGAGATCAATTCACATTTTTCTTTGGAGCTTTGGGTTTAAGCTCTTTTGACTTTGTTCTCTTCTGAATTTGTGTTTTGGTTTTCCCTGTTACCATAGTCATTTTTTAATGCTCAGGTTTTTTTAAATTGTTTTCAATTTTTTCCTCAGCTCTTTCTTTTGTTTTTGTAAGGCAATGGGGTTGAGTAACTTGCCCAAAGTCACACAACTAAGTAAGTATTACGTGTCTGAGACTAGATTTGAACCCAATTTCTTCTGACTCCAGGGTTCATGTTCTATCCACTGTGCCACCTTAGGTGACCCTTCACCTATATCTTGACATAACATTATTTTAAAGTTGATCTCTGCTCTGGGTGGAGGAGGCACTATCCCAAGCTTTAGGCTTTTTATTCAACTATTTCCAGAGCTAGTTCCTAGGGGCTTTAAGTTTTCAGTTATTCTTAGGTGGTATGATGTAAAGAGAGGTACAGTCACTGCTCTTCTGATCTGTTAGCGACCACAGACAGACTTTTCCATCCAGAAACTTTGATCAGGGTTCCTGCAATCATATTATCTAGTGTGCTAATGCTTCTCTTCACCCTGGGACTGTGATCCAGAACTGCATAAGGGCAATGTTAAAGAAATCTTTATTCAGTGCAAACAAAGGATCCCCTATGTCCATTTATCTGACCCTAAGCCATGGCAGCTGGTTTGGTTACCCCCAAGACCTGGTGCTTACAGGGGCACAGCCTGGGCTAGATTGCACTCACTCCACTCTCATCTCAGTGAGACAAACTTTCACTGCCAATCTTCTAAGTTGTTTTGGACAAGAAAATTGGTTTTTTTGCAATCATTTTATTGGTTCTGCTGCATCAGATTTAGTTTTAAGCCATTTAAGTATTACCTTTTAAGATATCATTTTTATCTTATCCCTCCTCTTTTCCCAGAGAACTATTCTGTAATGCAAATAACATTTTTAAAAGAAAATAAAATTGAAAAGAAAGAGAAAGGTAGAACTGTTCAATACAATGAAAAGTCTGAAATTATATGCAATGTTGACCTCCCATCTCAGCAAAGGAGTGGGGTAATGATATCTTTTCATGGCTCTTCTTTGGAGCTATGTTTGTTCTTTGTAATTTTGCAACTTTCACATTTGATTTTTTTTTTTTTTTGGTTATTCTTCCATTTACACATTATAATCATTTTGAATGCTGTTTCCTTGGCTATGCTTTCCTAAGTAATTTATGTTTTCCAATTTGTATCAGTTCATATAAATCTTTTCTTACTTCTCTATGCTCCTCTTATTCA
The DNA here is from genome assembly GCF_037893015.1 of Macrotis lagotis. Classification (NCBI taxonomy): domain Eukaryota; kingdom Metazoa; phylum Chordata; class Mammalia; order Peramelemorphia; family Peramelidae; genus Macrotis; species Macrotis lagotis. Next base: position 288,073,121 of record NC_133659.1, read on the forward strand.
TAATTTTTACAGAACAGTGAGGTTTAAATTGAGATACCACAGTTTAACTATTTCCCATCAAATTCTTTGCTGGCACAGAAAGTACTGCTATGTGTGTGAGGCCTTTTTTATCAATGATCTCTTGAGGGTATAAACTTAGTACTGGAATTTCTGGGTCAAAGGATATGGACATTTTAGCTACTTTGCATAATTCTCAATTGTTTAAAAATTATTGTCAGAGCTCCACCAACGATGAAATAGCATATCTTATCTTTCTCCAACTTTTGTCAAACTAACCGAAGTAGTACTCAAAACATTTTATCTTTGGCTAAAAAAATAAAAAGGTGAATCCTTTCAACAGATTATTGAAGATGAGAAATAATGGAACTCAAGCCAGTGTTCTATAAATTGGAAAACATAAATTATCTAGGAAAGTTTTATTTGATAAAAACTGCTGAGAAACTAGAAAAAAAGTCTGGTCAAAATTAGAATTACACCAACATCTTACACCATTTTTCACAATAAATTCTGCCAAGGACTTATGACTTTAATATTAAAGAAGAGAAGTAGACTCATATAACTTTTACAGATATGAATAGGAGTTGTATTCTTAAACAAGAGGTACAGGTAAATCACTAAAGATAAAATTGATAACTTTGTTTATGTTGAAACTGAAAAATTTCTGCACAAGCAAAATTAATGAATCTAACATAAGAAGGCAAGTCAAAAACTGATATCTTTGTATCAAATTCAGGGTTTAGTATCTAAAATATTTAGACTACTAATAATACATAAGATTAAAAGCCATGCTGCAACAGATATACAATCCCAGGATATGAATGATTCTCAAAAGAATTGTAAACTATTAAGAACCATTTGAAAGAATGTTCCTGTCTTCCTATTGTGTTTGAATAAATAGGTTGATCTTTTTAATTTGTATTCCTTTTCCATTACTCAACAATTTTTTAGATCATAATAGTCTTTTTCCTTCCATGGTCTATCAGTCTTCACCTTAGACCCAGATACAGAATAATCATGAAGCTGCCCCATGTTTTGTTTATGAGAACTTGGGGGTTTGTGAAATTAAATGAGTAAGATATCAGGTCAGTCTCTCATAGTCATTTAACGACTCTAAATTCTTTTTTTTAATCTCCCTATCACCACCAAAATATACTTATAATTTCACACTTCTGGCTATATTGCTTAGTGCAGCATAGTTGGCACAGTGGGTAGAGCACCAGCCCTGGAGTCAGGAGGACCTGAGTTCAAGTTTGACCTCAGATACTTGCTATTTAACTAGCTATATGACCTTGGGTAAGTCATTTAACCCCATTACCACCACATTGGTAACTTTAGAGAACTCAGTTTCAGCTAAGTGATAAAGCTGGAATATACCATAATTCCCCATATATAAGAAGCACTCAAAACTAACAAAACAAACTATGATACTATTTGCTGTTATGTTCTGATCTAGTAAATAATATCCCTGAGACTTTCAAAGATATTAAAAAAAATTTTTATTTCCTCTTCTTACTCTTCCCCTTTCACTCACTTTTCAACTCCTTGTTATCTACCGTATTTCCCCATGCATAAGATGCCCCCATGTATAAGATGCACTTGAAATTTGAAAAAAAAAATGTATTGCATAAAGTTATTGAACTCAGATTTTATTCATCATAAAATTCCTCATACAACTCCTCGTCACTATCAAAACTCATTCATTAGTTCATCCTCATCTGTGTTTGATGATGAATCATTATCTTGGGAAAGGCTCTGACTGCTTTTCCTGCCTGTGTTCTGGCCTGTGATTGATCACAAGACCTTCTTTTGGGCAAGTCTGGTGTGTGGATGCATGCTTAGTCCATTCTGTTTCATGAACCTGCAGCACCAATTGTGTCCTTCTTTGAAATCAGTCACTTCTTTTTTCATCAGCAGTTCTTCTTGCCTTCATGCTGAACCATCTTTGTGGATGCAGAAATTCCACTGGTCCTTTGCTCTTCAATCCATCTCATCAATTCCCTCTCTAACTCAGGCCATTTGGCTTCCTTGACTCTCATGACCTTCTTCTGCCTTGATGTTTTCAGTAGGGTTTCTTCTTCCTGTAGCCAGTCTCAGATTGGCTACAGTCCTCCTCTCAGTTGGAGGAGGAGGACCAAACTTAGGTTCAGCTGCATGATTTCCATTCTTGCAAATTGGATCACTTTGAACTTGAATTCTGTAGGAAAATCTTTTCTGAGCCATTTCTGGCAGAATGTGGCAAAATGTAAACTAATATACTGCTAACAAATGGAAAACAATGAGTGCAAAGATAAGAAGGGCTGAAAAAGTGGAAAATGCAAGTTCAAAAAAATTCTACAATCACTTTCACTTTTTAGACCCCAAATTTTTTGAAAAAAGAGTGCTTCTTATATATGGGGAATTATAGTATATTCCAGCTTTATCACTTAGCTGAAACTGAGTTCTTTTTTTTTTAATTTTTTTATTTTTATTAAAGATATTATTTGAGTTTTACAATTTCCTGAAACTGAGTTCTTTAAAGTTACCAATGTTCACTTAAAATGTTCACTTTGGTAATTACCAAATCCTTTGACTTTTTTTTCAGTCTTCATTTTCCTTAATCACTGCAGCAATTGAAAAGTGCTCCACTTTCTTCCCTCGCCTAGATGATTTCTGGATTTTTTTCTTAGTTTTTCTCCTACCTGTCTGCCTGATCCATCTCAGCATCCTTTCTGAATCAGTGTAGGTATTTCTTCCTTTAACTATGAATATGCCCCAATCTTGGTCCTTCTCTCTTTACTCTTTTAGGACCATATCAGACTCAAAATAGAGTGGAAGGGGTATAGGGGGTTGGAATTGTGTTAAGAGGGAAAATAATTCTGAGGTGCAAATAGCCACGATAGCATTCTGATTCTGAAAAGAAAATTAAAAGAGGAAGGGGGGATGACAGAAAACAGCTAGAATATAAGTGGGTGCCTTAGTGAATGCAATGGGATGTTATTAATATACCATAAGAAATGATGAGACAAATTTCAGAGAATCTTGGGTAGTGTGAATTGATGCTGAGTTGAAGTAGAACAATTTATATATAGAAAACAACATTGTAAAGAAAAATTTAAAAACATTTAAAAGAACTCTGAGCAATCCAATGACTAATTGTTGACAGAAAACCTATGATGTAGCATATTACTTATTTCCTGACAGGTGATTGGAAAGGGTGCAGAAGGAGATTATATTGTGAATATATCTACTGTGTGGATTAGGTTTGCTTGGCTGTGTTTGTTTATTACAAAACTCTTTTTTCCCTTTGTCTCAGATTTTAAGAAAAAAGTTAGCAATAATGGTAGCAACAAAAGAAGGTCAATGAAATTTTTTTAAATGGGCAGAAGAGACCCAATACAAAAACCAGATAAGCAGAGCAGTTTTAAAAATAATGTGTGAAATTTATCAAGTACTTTCAAAAAGGTAGAGCAACTGGTGGCAAATGTAGCTGAATGATTTCATATGTAATCCTCTTCGAGTTCTGTGTACATAAAGCTGGTTATTTTTTGTTTCGTGTTTAAATTAAGATTTTTTTTTTAAACTTGGCTTCTCTCCAATCCATGAACCATCATCACTCTTCTTCTGGAATACTGTAGTAATCTAATGAATATCTCTTTCTTTCCCAAATCTTTCCCTTCTCCAATCCACACTGCAATGATATTCTAAAGCACAATTATGACTGTTTTGTTTGCTTGCTCAATTAAGTCCACTGTAGTTTCCTACTCACTGTAGAATCCTCTGATTGTCACTTAAAGCCCTTCACAACCTGCCTCCAAAGACCCTAGTTATACATCATTCTTTTTCATGTATACATTGGTCCAGCCCTGGCTGTTTCTCAATAACATTATACACCTTGATGCCTTTGCCCAGATTTGTTTACCATGCCTTGAATTCACTGCCTTCTCCCCTCTTCATTGGAGAGTCCTAATCTCCTTCAAAGCTTAGTTCAACAGCTGCCCCCTTCTCCCTTTATTAGTGGTACATTAACTTTATATGTCCTTATGTGTGTATATGTTGTTTTACCCAATTTAAAGTAAGCTCATTGAGAGCAAGAACTATTTTATATTTATCTTTTTTCCTCCCAGGCAATGGGATTAAATGACTTGCCCAAGGGTCACACAACTAAGTAAGTTTTAAGTGTGTGTGTCTGAGGCTGGATTTGAACTTAGGTCCTCCTGACCTAGGGCCAGTGCTCTATCTACTGTGCCACCCAGCTGCCCCTCTATTTATTTTTGAAGTCTCTATTCCTTCAGGTCTGGGAAGAAAATGGTATTTAATAAATTCTTCTTGATTGATTGGTTTAATGTGCTGGATTATTATAATAGGACTGTCTACTTCAGAGAATACTTTGAATGGTAGATACTATGATATACCTATGATATTCATTAATAGCAAAAGAGTAGCAGGAATTGGACTTAAATACACTTGAAATTTACGTTAGCTTTAAAGAGCATCCTGATCATGCTATGAAAGAAAAGGTGGTGATGTATCCTTCTCTAATTAGTTCGTTTGTGTTAATGCAGTCTTTAGGAAGGATAAGAGAGAAGTAGATGACCTTTTTAAGACCCATCTCTGTAATTCTATGCTTTTTAAAAGTTTATTCTGGAATTTTTTGAATGAATCAATTGGAATAGAAGCAGCATAGAAGAAACTGTTCCCTTCTATGAGTGAAGTGAAGATTTGAGCCCTTTTGCTATAGGAAGTGAAAAATGCAATTTTGGCCAACAAGGCAGGCCTTGTCAGACTCTGCAGGGAAGCTCAATGGGCTTCTCAGACCATTAAAGCTCGACACCTGCAGTTCTCATTTCAGGGCAAGGACAGCCATAGCAGATATTGAGCAAAGAAAGTGGATACAATCCCAGAACATTTTAGTGGAGACACTCTTCATTCCTTCCTGAAGAATTGCTATAGCTAGAAACCAGCATCTGTGGGCTGTGACTCCTTTGCAACCACAGAGAACGATGGTTTTGGTTTTTGTGACTTGAAATTGGGACCAATATTGGCGTCAGTTGAGTTGAGTGCTAGTGAAGTCTATTTTGATTAATTCCTTTAGATTTCAAAGGGTTAAGCACATGTTTCAACTGATCATGTTCCAGTAGTACTTTATATTCTAATATACAGCTCCCCAGTTTATTTTTTTATTTTATTCCCTTTCTGAGCATTGAAATGAAGGACCCAAAAGAAACTTCCCTTTTCCAGTTATTTCCTATAATCACATAATCCATCTATTAAATAGAAATTGTCTAGGTTTGGGGTATTGATAGCGCTTCTTGGTCCTTCTGTAATCTATCTTCAGGATCACAGGCTACGTGAGAATGGGTTTGGTGACTTAACTTTTTTTACATTTCCCCACTTTCCCCCTTTAAATTAACATGGTAAAAAGCTGAAAAGATTATAGTGAGGTTTATGGTCTTACTATATTGCCATAGTTTACATAATAGAAAGGCAGAAAGTTTTTTGGTTGTTTCTGGGTTTTTTTTTTTGTTTGTTTTTACAGCATCAAACTGTTATTTTTGTCTTCCTTTTAGTATTTTCTCCGTATGGTCTATATAGATTTAAACAAAGAAGTCCAGACCCATTCCTATTGCCCCTGAGAATCTCCTGTGTAATGTTCTTTTGGCTCAGTACCTAGAAAGTTGCTTATAGAGTTGATGCAAGGATACATAATCTCATTCTGCTCTAAAATGCAATTACCTCGGCAGACCAGAAATTTATAGGGAATGTGCAGCAATGTCCCTCACAAATACATTGCTCTATCTTGGCTCCTGATCACCTCTTTGCTTATCATCTTATCTTCTGGCCCCAGCAACCTGGCAGTCCCTTGTGAGCAGCTTTGAGCTACTGGGTGTCCTCAGAAGACATTCTGTTTTAGAAATTATACTACTTTCTTGGCTGTGGTGTTAAATGTTCATAAAGTAGAATGCAAGAGGCACATATATACATCCTCTTGAGGGCTTCATAGCTATGCATCATTCCTGTTGTGGTTGCAATGTATTTAATCTAATTCCTCTACTAGAACTGTTCTTCTCTACCCCATCCCCCTTTTCCTTCCTAACAGGCCATAAAACTTGAAAATAATTTCATATTTTTACCCTTCTTTTGGATTGCCTTTCTTTTTCTGTTTAGCTTTTTGTGTGGGGGTGGTAAGGCAGTGGGATTAAGTGACTTGCCCAAGGTCACACAGCTAGGTAATTAAGTGTGAGGTTGGATTTGAACTCAGGTCCTCCTGACTTCAGGGCCAGTGCTCTATCCACTGTGCCACCTAGCTGCCCCATTTCCTTTCTTTTGCTAAAGAATTATCTTTTGAATAGCAACCTTATTCCCCAGATATAGTTTTAAGATGTAACTTACATTTATGTTTTAAAACTGAGTGATCTACTAGCATTTTTAAGAGCTCTTACATGTCAGGGTTGAGGTAGAACTACAGAAGAGGAAGGTCTAACTTAAAAATGATCTTATTTTTAAGGTATATTGATTGGCATAGGGATAACCATGTTTAACAGGATGGGTCTTCCAAGTAGGATAACCCTTGAGGAGATGTATGCTTCTGTTTTACTGGACTCTATAGACCTTATGTTTTCTGGAGGGGTTGTTTTTTGTTGTTTTTTTAAAGCATATTTTGTTTTTGAGGTCTCTAATATTCTTGGTGTCCTTGATAGAAGTTGACTAGATTATATAGGCTTTATATTATGTTATTCTCTATTGCCTCCATCTCAAGAGTGATTATCTCTTTTGAGGTAGTGAAATTTTGAGGAAACCGGTACTTTTTTGGAAGTAGCTTATCAGTAGTTCTAGTAATAGGTAAATGCACGTAGTCTTCCTGTTGCCTAAGAATCTTGGACATATGAGTTGGAGTCAGTGGTTGTGTTACAACATGGGGGAAGAAGTGGAGCCAGAAAAGAGGACTAAACAAAATGCAATCCATGTGATAGAATAGTGCATAGATATAAATCCCCCAGAAAATTTTATTTTATTTTTTGATAATATAGGCTTCATTTCTTTTTTCCTGTGTTTTAAGTTTCACAATATACCCCCCAATCTTACTTCCCTCCCCCCACCCCCCTCAGAAGGCAATTTGTCAGTCTCTACATTGTTTCCACGGTATACATTGATTCAAATTGAATCTGATGAGAGAGAAATCATATCCTTAAGGAAGAAACAAAGTATAATAGATAGCAAGATCAGACAATAAGATATCAGGTATTTTTTTTTCCAAATTAAAGGTCTTTGTTCAAACTCCATAGTTCTTTCTCTGGATACAGATGGTATTCTCCATTGCGGATAGCCCCCAATTGTCCCTGATTGTTGCACTGATGGAATGAGCGAGTCCGTCAAGGTTACTGTTAGGGTGCACAGTGTTTTTCTGGTTCTTCTCATCTCACTCAGCATCAGTTCATGCAAATCCCTCCAGGCTTTCCTGAATTCATATCCCTCCTGGTTTCTAATAGAAAAATAGTGTTCCATGACATACATATACCACAGTTTGCTAAGCCATCCCCCAATTGAAGGATATTTACTTGATTTCCAATTCTTTGCCACCACAAACAGGGCTGCTATGAATATTTTTGCACAAGTGATGGTTTTACCCTTTTTCATCATCTCTTCAGGGTACAGACCCAGTAGTGGTATTGCTGGATCAAAGGGTATGCACATTTTTGTTGCCCTTTGGGCATAGTTCCAAATTTCTCTCCAGAAAGATTAGATGAATTCACAGCTCCACCAACAATGTAATAGTGTCCCGGATTTCCCACAACCCTTTCAGCAATGATCATTATCCTTTCTGGTCATATTGGCCAGTCTGAGAGGTTTGCTGGGGTACCTCAGAAAAGCTTTAATTTGCATTTCTCTAATAAGTAATGATTTAGAGCAATTTTTCATATGACTATGGATTGCTTTGATCTCCTCATCTGTAAATTGCCTTTGCATGTCCTTTGACCATTTGTCAATTAGTGGAATGGCTTGTTGTTTTTTTTTTAAATGACTCAGTTCTCTGTACATTTTAGAAATGCGTCCTTGTCAGAAACATTAGTTGCAAAGATTATTTCCCAGTTACTATATTTCTTTTGATCTTGGTTACAGTGGGTTTTGTCTGTGCCAAAGCCTTTTAATTTAATGTAATTGAAATCATCTAGTTTGTTTTTAGTGATGTTCTCTATCTCTTCCTTAGTCATAAACTGCTTCCCTTTCCATAGATATGACAGGTAAACTAGTCCTTGATCTTCTAGTTTGCTTATAGTATTGTTTTTTATGTCTAAATCCTGTATCCATTTGAATCTTATCTTGGTATAGGGTGTGAGGTGTTGGTCTAATCTAAGTTTCTTCCATACTAACTTCCATATTTCCCAGCAGTTTTAATCAAAGAGAGGGTTTTATCCCAATAGCTGGACTCTTTGGGGTTTATCAAACAGCAGATTACTATGATCGTTTCCTGCTATTGCACCTAGTCTATTCCACTGGTCTACCACTCTATTTCTTAGCCAATACCAGACAGTTTTGATGACTGATACTTTGTAATATAATTTTAGATCAGATGGGGATAAGCCACCTTCTTTTGCACTTTTTCAGAAAATTTTATTTTAAGTTTTTCTTGGCACTTTGGCATAGTAATTTTGGAAATGTCAAACACTATAACATAACAGGCATCTGGGTTATTGATCCTGTTCTTTACCATAAGGAAAGAGGTAAATGAACTAACTACAAAGTAGATTTCCATACTTATTTGATAATTTAAGTTACATAAAAATAGCTGCTTTGTATTTTCTTCTCAATGTCCTCAGTTTTTGAAACAGCATTCTGAGAAAAAGAGACTTGGGATGAGGAAACATTGCTGTTTTCAAATATCCAGTTAACTGCTGTTTGGAAAAGTAATTAGACTTGTTCTTTGGTGCTTTAGAAAGTTAGATCTAGGGCTAAAGGGAAGAAGTGAAAGGGAGCTATATTTTGGTTCTCTAAAAAAGGATTTTCTAATAGTTTGAGCCATCCATCAGTGGAAAGGGCTGCCACAAAGTAGTGAGCTATGCATCTTGGAATATTTCAAGACGAGACTGATTGGGTGGCTACTTGGCGCAGTGGATAGAGCACCAGCCCTGGAATCAGGAGTACCTGAGTTCAAATCTGGACTCAGACACTTAAAGCCACTTAACCCCATTGCCTTGCAAAAACTAAAAAAAAAATTAAAAAAGAAGAAGAGACTGATCATCTTTAGAAATACCATTGAAAGGAATTCCTTCACTGGGAAGTAAGTTGAATTAAATGATCTCAAAGGTTTCTTTCAAATCTTAGGTTTTATTTATTCAAGATATATACAAATAAGTATAACAAAAGAATTTGAGTGATGGTGATACAAGTGCTATGATTTTTTTTGTTCCCATTAAGATAGTCCAGCTAAGACCTGCTATTGAATGCTATGAATTTCATGTTTTACTAGTTCTTTGAGTTTGGAGCACCAGTGAGCTTCTGATCATATATTATTAATTCCTGGACATACTCCATAAGTCTCAGTGATGCTTAAGATTTTATAGAAAATTTCTATAAATGAAAACACTTTGTCTCCTCAGTTCACTTTTTTTTGGTATAAGTTTTTCACTTTTTGATTGGGATCTTGAACCAAAACACTGGCTCACATAGCTTTAATTTGTCTCTGGAAGCTAGGGTTTCATGCAGACTGAGGATGCAGGATTGATTCTTTTTTGGTTTTTGCAAGGCAGTGGAATTAAATGACTTTCCCAAGGTCACACAGCTAGGTAATTATTAAATGTCTGAGGCTAGATTTGAACTCAGATCTTCCTGACTCCAGGGTCAGTGCTCTATCCTCTGTACCATCTAGCTTCCCCTTCACCCACTTTTTTTTTTTTTTAAGGTTTTTGCAAGGCAAAGGGGGTTAAGTGGCTTGCCCAAGGCCACACAGCTAGGTAATTATTAAGTGTCTGAGACTGGATTTGAACCCAGGTACTCCTGACTCCAGGGCCAGTGCTTTATCCACTACACCACCTAGCCACCCCACCCACTTCTTAAGGACAATCTGTACCTTTTAAAAATAGATCTAAGGGGAAAGGGAGTGTGTCTTTGATGGTTGTTGTCGGGAGATGTTAGTCAGGCCTAAGGTATAGTTAGTTATCCATGAGAGAGGACATGTCTCCAATTGGTGCCTAGCATGTATGACTTTTTCCAGAAGAAATCTGGAGTTTATGCAAAATAAAATTATCTGCTTTCAGTTGTATATGCGTGCAATAGTACTGATTTCCCTGATGGGTATCCCCCCCCTTGTGAGGTGCATGAGTGAGGCACATGGGGGTGTGCCAAAGTAGGCCTTCCTCCTCTTCCTCTTTCCAGAGCAGAGCAAGTGGGGCAACCCTGTCCTGATGCTGCAGGCTTTGTTGAGTGCAGGAAGAGCCTTCTGTGAAGTGCTGGGGTGCTGTGGACGCCTTCATAAGAGAAAATCCAGGAAACTACCTGAACCAGTGTTTTGTGTGTTCCGAAGAAAGAAAAAACCAAAATATAAAATGCAGATTTGTACAATGAGGAATTTAAATACAAAATTTGACTCATACTCTTGCGTTTTTTTGTGCTTGCTCTTCCCATAGGTGTCCATAGACGTTGCTATATTCTATTGAAGATGTCCAACAGTAACACTACTCAAGAGACCCTGGAAATAATGAAAGAATCAGAAAAAAAGCTGGTGGAAGAGTCTGTAAGCAAGAATAAGTTTGTATCCAAGTCACCAAGTAAGGAAGAGATTGAGAAGGAGGGTGAGGATACTAGTGTTCGGCAGGAGACACAGGTAAGGGACCAGGAAGGCATACTGTAGTTTTTTTTGTTTTATTAAAGATTTTATTTTGAGTTTTACAATATTTTCCTTAATCTTGCTTCCCTCCCCCCACCTCCCCACAGAAAGTAATTTGTCAGTCTTTACTTTGTTTCTGTGTTGTAAATTGATCCAAACTGAGTGTGATGAGAGAGAAATCATATTCTTAAGGAAGAAACAAAGAGTATAAGATATAACAAGATCAGACAATAAGATCTCTGCATTTTTTTTTCTAAATTAAAGGGAATTATCCTTGAACTTTGTTCAAACTCCACTGTTCTTTATCTGGATACAGATGATATTCTCCATTCAAAGGCTCTTTCTTTTATAATAATAAGACCTATACAGAAGTTTGCAAAGAGAACAAAATATAATTCCTGATCCCAGAATCTCCATGCATGTATATAGTTTAACTACTCTAAATCATATACCCAAGTTACTAGCTATATTCTATCATACTTCAGGTTTTTCAGAAGAGATAAGAAAAATAGAATCACAAGCATGTGATAGGACAAGTCATGAAACGTTGCAGTCATTAAAATCTCGCAACCAAAACTGTGCATCTGTCCTAGTGCACAGTGTTAAAATTCATATCCTGGTTTGTGTTAAAGCAATCAGCATTTACTGGGTCAAAAATAGGCTCTGAAATTGCCACTTGGTGTAGGTGATTGAGCAGTGTTTCACACTTCGGCTGCCATGTTGTTTTCTGCCCAAATTGAGACTGCAGAGCAGAGAAGAGGGCCATTCTGTGACCAGACAGTATTTCTCCCTCCAAGATTTTTTTTATCTCTTTCACTAGTTTATCTAGTCTTCAAATTAATTCCATCCTAACCCAACTGTTCTTTTGTTCCTCTACAAAAAGTAATCCTAAATTTCAACAAAGATATTTACTTCAAATATCTTGGCTTCCTAGTTCTTCAGTTTTCCTCATTTCCCATGATCTGCATTGTCATAAGGCCTCAGTCAAACACTGGATCCATCATCCTTTGATCTCACCATTAAACCACAAGGATTCTATTTCTGTATTTAAGAATTCTTAAAATGCACTCTTAGACTGTAACCTATTATCATTCGATATCATCCTGTGCCTGAATATTCCTAATTCTATTCTTTGTCTTCAGTATGAACTCTACTCCCTTGTCTTCTCTGTATCTTTTCTGGTTTCCCTTTCCTCTCTTCCCCATTTGAGAAGTAAACCTGTTAAGAAAATCCTGTTCCTTAAAGTCCCTTGCTTAGTTTTCCTGTCATTGCTCAGGACTTGTCAAGCCACATCTCTTTATAAATTCCTACTCTCTGCCTCATGTATTTCAAATTATTTGCTGTTGAACAGCACTAGAAAACATTGCACAAATATGCTGACTGAGTCTATTGCAAATTCATGTAATCTAACCGCTCCTGGACCAATATAGCAGCCAGACATTCCTCTTCAGTTGGTCTCTGTCACTCTTTATAGCAGCTCTATTCCAGAATTTTTGCTCCCAAATATCCCACACCAGCCTCTTCCCCACACTCTTTAGAATTTGCTTCATACTTTACTTAGAAAATGAAGGCCATTCACAGTGAGCTCCTTCTCCTCTCCTCTAATTCTCCCAACTCTTGCCATCATCTCTCATTTTCTTATCTTCTTGTATTTGATGAAGTGGAGTGGCCACTGGCTGTAAGTCCCTCCTCTTTCACTTGAATTTTCTTGATGTTCTTTCTAGTTTTTCAGGCCTCTATACTCTCCTGGTTTTACTCCTACACTGCCTGACTACTCCTCAGTCTCCTTTGCTACATCCTCATCCAGGTCTGTCTTATAGCATTCTTTCTTGAACCTTTTCTCTTCTGCTTCTATGCTAATTTCATTTGGTGATTTTTATCAGTTCCCTTGGATTTATTAAACATTTCTCTGTTGATGATCCTCAAGATAAACCCATCTTCCTCCAACCTCTCAGCCGACTTTCATATATCTGTGACTAAATTTCTAACTGCCGTTAACTTATCTCTAACTAAATGTTCAATAGACATCTTAAACTCAGCAATGTTCAAAATGAAACTCTTTCCACTTAAACCCTTCCTCACTACTACCCTGCTATTCGGGTAGAAGACAGTATCATTCTTTTGTGTCTTCTTGCTCAGTACCTAGATATCATCTTTGACTCCTTACTCTGTTTCCAAGGCCTGTAGATTTCACTTTTGCATCTCTTGAGTATGTCTCCTTTTCTTTTCTTCTCTGCCACCATCCTTGTACAGGATCATTATCAGCTTATACTTGGACTACTGCAGTAGCCTACAGGTAGAACTCTCTACCACAAGTCTCTGCTCACTTCAAACTGATTTTCCTAAAGTTTGGATCCAGCTACATCAGGACCACCCTTCCCACCCCCTAAGTCCAGTGGTTCCCATAGTGCCTCAAAGATTAAATATAAAATCCTCTGTTTTGAATTCAAAGCCCCTTCATAATCTTAACACTTTTTAAAAAATTTTAACCCTTTGATCCAGCAATACCACTACTTGATCTGTATTCCACAGAGATTATTAAAAAGTAAAACAAAAAAAAAGGACCAACATGTACAAAAATAATCAATGTGGTAACAAAGAATTGGAAATTGAAGGAATATCCATCAACAAGGGAGTGGCTGAATAAATTGTATGTGAATGTAATGGAATGCTATTGTTCTATGAGAAATAATGAGCAGGCAGATTTCAGAAAAACCTGCTAAGACTTACATGAACTGATGCTAAGTAAAGTGAGTAGAAGCAGGAAGATATTGTACACAGTAACAACAACATTATGTGATGATCAACAATGACACACTTAGCTCTTCTCAGCAATATAGTGATCAAAGACATTTCTAAAAACCTTGTGAAGGAAAATGTCATCCACAACCAGAGAAAGAACTATGGAGTCTGTGTATAAATCAAAGCATACTATTTTCACTTTTTAAAATTTGTTTCTTATTTTTTCCTTTCTTTGGTTTTTCCCCTTCTGTTCTGATTCTTCTTTCACAAGATGAGCCATATGGAAATTTGATTAACATGATTGCGTACATATAACCTGTATCAGATTTCTTGCTGTCTTGGGGAAGGACAGAGAGAAGGTTTGAAACTCAAAATTTTACGAAAATTATTGTTGAAAACTATCTTTAAATGTAATTGGAAAAAATACTTTTAAAAAATGGGAAAAATTACAAACATTTTGGAAAAATTGGGTAAAAATTTGTAAGGTAGAAAATACTCTTTTTCAGGGGCAGCTAGGTGGTGTAGTGGATAAAGCACCGGCCTTGGAGTCAGGAGTACCTGGGTTCAAATCCGGTCTCAGACACTTAATAATTACCTAGCTGTGTGGCCTTGGGCAAGCTACTTAACCCCATTTGCCTTGCAAAAACCTAAAAAAAACCCAACTCTTTTTCAAAAATTAGTTGGATTGGACAGCCACTAAGGTCCCTTATAAATCTGAAGTTCTTCTTTTCTGTAAAGTATAAAAGAGGAAAAACAACTGATGAGAGAGGAAAGAAGGAACAGAGAACAGGGAGATGAGGGAAAATAGACAGAGGGAGAATCTCCTAAGAAACCTGTATAGGTACTTGACCCTTAGCAGATAATTTCAAAGTGGTGAATATAAAGTCTTCATCAATGACCTGAAAACTCAAAATGAGATAACAGTGATATAACAGACAAGAAAGCTTGTGCAATTTTAGATTATGTTAAGAGAGGTACAATTTACAGGAATAAAGAGGTCAGATCACACCAAGAGTATTCAATTTGGTTTTGGATACCACATTTTAGGAAGGAAATTTTGGAGAATTTCCAGTAGTGCAAACAGGATTGTGAAGGGCTTCAAGTTCATGTCATATGAAGAACAATTGAAAGAATTGGGAATTTTTAACCTAGAGATAAAAAATGAGGGGAGACCTAAGAGTAGTTCCCAAGTATCTAAAGTACTGTCATGTGGGAAAAGTATTTATTACTCTGCTTAATTCAAATTGGCAAAAAGAAAGAAAAACAGGCAGATAGCTAGGAAGAGGCAAGTTTAGGTTTGATGTAAAGATACATAATTAGACTTATTCAGTAGCTAAATGGGGCCTAAGAAGACAACAATAATAAAAGTTCACATTTATGTGCTACTTTACAGTCTTCAAAGTGCCTTTCAAATATTATATTCCCACAGTTACCCTGGGAGATATATGCTATTATTCTCATCTTTCAGGTGAGGAAACCGATAATGAGGAAAGTTAAGTCAGTTGCTTAGGGTCCCAAAGCTGGTGTTTGATGCTGGATCTGATCTCAGATAATCTTGACCAGCACTCTATCCAGTGTGACATCTAGTAGTCTCTAACATCATAAGATTCTATTACCTGAGCTCCTTTCTTACTGTGGTAAAAGAGAGAAATTCTATGTCAAGCAGTGGTTATCTATTCCTCTCGTTACTGACCCTGAAAACATTAATGAATCTTGAATTCTTAAGATGGATAAGAAGTGAAAGCTTATTTATGCACTGTCATATAATGGTGAAAGGTATAATTAAATTAGCTCTTATGACTAAGTTATTCTGTTCCCAAGAGATCACTGTAAATAATGCTAAATGCTTTATTATGTAGGCTTGGAAGCAATCTTTTACTTACAAAAATCCATCTTATGCATAATAAGCAGATAGAGCAGCCTTTCTTTCCTGACTTTAGTGGAATTCCTCTCCATACTGTTGTGTAAACTGCAAAAGTTTTTGTATTAGTTCCATCCTGATTGTTTCTTGAGTGAACCAATACTCTTTTAAAAAATATTTATTTATTTACTTATTTATTTTGAATTTTACAATTTTCCCCCCCTAGTCTCACTTCCCTCCCCCACCCCCCACAGAAGGGAGTCTGTTAGTCTTTACATTGTTTCCGTTTTATACACTGATCTAAGTTGAATGTGATAATAGAGAATCGTATCCTTAAGGAAGAAAAATAAAGTTTAAGAGATAGCAAAATTATGTAATAAGATAATTTTTTTTTAATTAAAGGTTATAATTTTTGGTCTTTGTTCAAACTCCAAAATTCTTTTTCTGGATACAGATGGTATTCTCCATCACAGGTAACCCAAAATTGCATCTGATTGTTGCACTGATGGAATAAGCAAGTTGATTTAGGTTGATCATCACTCCCATGTTGCTGTTAGGGGTGGGCAGTGTTCTTCTGGGGAACCAATACTCTTGCAGGCCTTGCCAGTATCCCTTAGGAGCCTTCATTCCTGTCCACATCACTGCTGGGGACTTCTCATAAATACTAGAACATTTTTGGAGCAGCATCTGTCTCTTCTATCTTAGAACCTTCCCAGAAGCCAGTACGTTGCAGAGGGTGAAGAATGGGGTAATAGCTCTCAGCTCTTGGACTGTTGGAAATGATTTTTGGCATCTCTGGAATTCTGACTGCACATTCATTGAGAGGATTGTTTCCCTGCCACCAACAATTCAGTTCCATTGACCCAGTAAGGTTCCATATTTCAAACCTCATCCCACTACATTTTAAAAATCTTTTGTTTTTATATTACCTCCATTCCTAAATATACCCTTCTCAATCTTCCCTTTTCTAGAAAGGTAACACATAAATTTAATCATCATTCCATACCCATAGTCCTCTGCCTTTCCATTGAAGGAAAGAGAGATGTATCTTCTCAACTTCTTCAGGGTCAAGCTTAGTCATTTCAGTTACTTAGCATTCAATGTTATTTTATTATTCTTTCAATTTATATTATAATGGTTGTTTATAATATTTTTCTGATAATACATTTCAATTTTTAAACAAATATTTCGTTGATAGTTTGGGATCTACAAAATGAAACTATAGTTTTATGAGCCTTTGAAAGATGCATTCTCTTAATTATTAGAGAAATTCAAATTAAAGCTTCTGTGAAGTACCACCTCACACCTTTCAGATTGTCCAATATGACCAGAAAGGATAATGACATTGTTGGAAGGGTTCTGGGAAATCTGGGACACTATTACACTGTTGGTGGAGCTGTGAACTCATCCAGCCTTTCTGGAGAGAAATTTGGAACTACACCCAAAGGGCAACAAAAATGTGCTTACCCTTTGACCCAGCAATACCACTACTGGGGCTATATCCTGAAGAGATGATGAAAAAGGGTAAAAAACATCACTTGTACAAAAATATTTATAGCAGCCCTGTTTGTGGTGGCAAGGAATTGGAAATCAAGTAAATGTCCTTCAATTGGGGAATGGCTTAACAAACTGTGGCATATGTATGTCATGGAACACTGTTGTTCTATTAAAAACCAGGAGGGGCGGGATTTCAGGAAAGCCTGGAGGGATTTGCATGAACTGATGCTGAGTGAGATGAACAGAACCAGAGAAACACTGTATACCCTAACAGCAACGTGGGAGTGATGTTCAACCTTGAAGGACTTGCTCTTTCCATCAGTGCAACAATCGGGAGCAATTTTGGGCTGTCCGCAAAGGAGAGTGCCATTTGTATCCAGATAAGGAGATGTGGAGTTTGAACAAAGTTCAAGGACTATTCTCTTTAATTTAGAAAAAAACAGATATCTTATTGTCTGATCTTGTTACTTCTTAGACTTCTTGTCTCTTCTTTAAGGATATGATTTCTCTCTCATCACACCCAATTTGGATCAAGGTACAACATGGAAACAAAGTAAAGACTGACATATTGCTTTCTGTGGGGGTGGGGTGGGGGAGGGAAGTAAGATTGAGGGGAAAATTGTAAAACTCAAATAATATCTTTAATAAAAATAAATTAAAGAAAGAAAGATGCATTCTCTTTTAATGCCTAGTAAAATTAATACAGTCTCATATTTAGAGAATGTTGAAGATAAAATGGTCAATTTTGATTTCTTGGAAATCTCATTTGTATAATTTCTTAAATTTTATAAAGTATTTAAGCCAAAATAAATCTGTGAGGTAGCAGGATAAGTGTTATTATTTCTGTTTTATAATAGTGGAATCTCAGGCCTCCAAGAAACTAAATAATTTTTTCATGATCATTGTTGGAGCCATGGAATAGCCATAATCTTCTAAGAGAGGTACAGTGGTGGTCAAATTAATTGTGACAGTTAATTAAGTGTATTACCTTATATTAAAAACTTAAAGTTGTTACATCGTTAAAAAATTCAATTTATTTTGCAATATGAACTTTTGCTATATTCGTTTAATTTTATTTAAATCCTACCTCTGGTCTATTGATAAAAAAAAAGAAGCCAAAGCTCTAAAAAATATGATGAATCAAACAAAAGAAATTTTGTTGTTGATCATGTCTAAAAAATATATGTTAAACTGCAACTTGACTCCAGTATCTCAGTCTAGAGTTGTTCGGCGTGGTCTGTGATCAATCTTGGAATTTATTTGGCTAATTTGTTGATAATAGTTCTTAAGTCTTTCAGCATTATTTTGTCTTTAAAATGTTATTATGGGGTAGCTAGGTGGCTCAGTGGATAGAGCATCAGCCCTGGAGTCAGGAGTACCTGAGTTCAAATCTGGCCTCAGACACTTAATAATTACCTAGCTGTGTGGCCTTGGGCAAGCCACTTAACCCCATTGCCTTGCAAAAAACCATAGAAAAAAACAAACAGAAATGTTATTATATAAATAATTTTCCTGATCCTGCTTATGTTATTCTCTATCAGTTCACATAATTCTTCCCAGGTTTCTCTGAAACTATCATAATTTTTTTACAATGTAATAGTATTGTGAAAATGACATGTACCCAGATGTTTGTCACCATAACAAAAGTTGTAAAAAAATACTTGCATGTAAGGATCCTATTATTATTTTTCTTAATTTGTATAAAGTATGGACCCAGTAGTGATATCTTTAGGACAAAGTATAGTAACTTTTTGAATATAGTTTTAAGTATCTTTATTAATATGTATTAATAAGCCTGTTTTCCCACAGTTCTCCAAAATTTATCATTTTCCTTTTTTTTTGTTTTTGATCAATTTTGCTAATCTCATGGTTGGGAGATGAAACTTCAGAGTTGCTTTAACTTGTATTCCTTTTATTAGTGATTTTGGAGCATTTTTTATAATATATATTAATATCTAGAGGATTTCTTCCTTTGAAAACTGCCTATTCATTTCCTTTTAACTATTTGTCTATTGGAAAAGGCTTTTATTCTTACAGATTTCAATCCATTTAATGTTTCATATATGATTTGGCATTAAATGTACATTACCAGTTCTAACCTTGATTATTATACTTCATAGTTTTCATTGGGGTTTCATTTAGACCTATTTCCAGGCCATTGAGACATATTCATCTTCATCATTTGTTTAAATTTTTTAATCTCTCATGTTGTGTGGCATGGTAGATTACCATAATGTGCTCCATTTCCCTTTAGGAATTTCTCTAATTCTGGAATAAGTTTGCTTCTCATTAAATCAATATATTTATCACAGTTCATTTTCTTATTCGGGGCAAGATTTTTAGGGTCACCAGATTTTTTAAAAATCTCCAAAACTTTTTAGGTGTATATGTAAATGTTATGTAGTCAGATATCAGACCCAGATTTTATAGATTCATCTGGATTACTTTTTTTTTTGTCAAGGCAATGGGGTTAAGTGACTTGCCCAAGGCCACACAGCTAGGTAATTATTAAGTGTCTGAGGCCGGATTTGAACTCAGGTACTCCTAACTCCAGGGCTGGTGCTCTATCCACTGCACCACCTAGCCGCCCCTTTCTGGATTACTTTTGATAATTTTTGTGTAAGTTTGAGTTTTAAAAATGAGCTTTGTTGGTAAAAATTATTTTCCTATCTTCAGTGTTCCAGTCTTTGAATTGTCTCATCCATGATCAGCATTTCTTTATAGTAATGTTAAACAGCTTTAAAAAATTTCTAATTTGTTCTTGGTATTTTTCTACTTTCAGAATTTTATATTGTAGAGGAATCAGAAACAACCTTTCTAGTTGTCAGAACCCTTGGAAGGTCTTTGTTTTCTGAGGATTAGCTAAGCTATTTTACAGGAGTAGATTTCGGTCCTTAGCATTGTTTCTAGCCCCTTCCCTCATTCCCCACCCCCTATTTTTGATCATTCTTTCTTTTAGGATTCAGTCTAGCTATTTCTGTCTCATTGTAGGCTTGAATGATACTTGAGTTTGAGTTTCCCATACCAGCAGCTGCAGCTATATCTCTTAACAGTTGTTAAAGTTCTATTTTAGAATAATAGCTTTTATAAATTTCCTTGGATTAATATATTTGTTTTTAACCATAGAATTAAAAATATTACAAAATAAAGCAATGCCACATATATGTGGCATGAAAACCAGCTGATGAAATCAGCTCAGTTGAGTTTTTCTTGTCACAATCAGATGTTCTGAATCAGTTTAGTAGAAGCACACATTCCTGGCTATCAGTATCATGCTAAATCCCAGGTAGTCTTGCAGCACCATAATACAATTAGCCTCATTATTATTATTCCTTTTGTACACAAGTGGAGCTACCAAGTTCTGATAGGTTACATGATTTGGCCATACCTGGTCCTTCTTGGTATGTGGATTAGCCAGTCAACTCTGGACGTCTTTTTGTTTGGACGGTGTGCTCCAGCTGTCATTCTACTCTCTTAATTCTCAGGGGAACCTAGATGCGTCTTGAATAGTTCCTACTTCCATAGATTTTGTCGGTTGAACCAGAAGATGATTACCCAGCTGTTGATTTTTTTTCCCTCCCTTTAATGATTTTTTCCCCCTTTTTTGCAGAGACGGGCTTCCAACCATGGACATGCCAGAAAAAGAGCTAAGGTGAGAGAGCCACAATCACTACCTTCTGTCCAGGAGCATTGATCACCCTTAGTATCATTCATCTCATCACAACTCTCTGGTTTTTATCATTTGATATGGGTAAAATTTTCTCATTTTCTTTTCTCTAAACATCCCTAGCTCTCCTCAGCCATCTCCTTCCATTTCTATTATGATGTTGTGGTTCTTGATGTTTTCTATTATCTATCATTGACATAGTTGGAGTTTTGTTCCCTTGCTGAGAAGGAGCAACCTACCAATAGCTACTATCCTTTGAATCAGAGTGCTGATTCTGTTGGCATTCCAACCCATCAATGACCTTCTGGAACATGGTGAACTTGCAATAAATCACATTCCCTATAAATCTCGACCCCATGGCATGTACACACACCATGAGCCAGTAGTGTGCTGAACCATCTCTGTGGATGTTCTCTGCTGTGATGGTGAAGGTCACCATAGACTTTCCTTCTACCAGGTCCTTGGCTACTAACAATCTGGATGTGCTTGTAGTTTTTCAGAGGTTTGTCTTAGCTTGCTATATATTCAATCATTCATTCAATCACATTTCTTAATATCAAAGACCCTGTCTTATGCTTCTTTTATTAACTTCAACACCTGACTCTGTGCACACAGTAGATGATAATGAAGATCATAGATATAAAACTGGGACCCCGGAAATCATCTACTCCAACTCTTTCATTGTACAGATAAAAGTGTGTTTAGTAGTTTTTTTTATTTTATTTTATTTATTTAAGGCATTGAGGTTAAGCAACTTGCCTGAGGTCATACAGCTAGGCAGTTATTAGGTATCTGAGACCGGATTTGAGCTCAAGTTCTCTTGACTCCAGTACCTGTGCTCTATTCATTGTGCCACCTAGCTGCCCCTCAATAGTTATTTTAAATTAATTTAAATAATTCACATCACAAGAAAGCAACATGGTATAGAAGACCCAAATTCAAATCTCACTTCTGTCACATATTGGCTATGTGATCCTGGGACAAAACACTTAATCTTTAGTTCAATAAGTATTCATCTTAATCTTTTAATATAAGTTTCAGAGAAGTTGCTGATTTCCATTGTTAGTGGCCATGTCCTCACCCAAAGTTCCCTATATTAGTGAAATTATAATCATGATCAAAAAAATTAGAATGAATTCCCTTAGTATATGAAAAAGAAATCTTGGTGCAGGTGACACATTTTTGATGATATTGAGGAATTGACTTGCAAGATATCTAAAAGAGGGAAGGATAGATACATGGTCAGTCATTCATTATTAGTACTGAAAAAGGCAATTGAGAAAACACAACTCTCCTATTAATATACTTGCTTACTTCTTTCTGCCAACTTTGTTAAAATAATCGACACACAATACTAGTTGTAGTAGCAACAAAAACACAACCTTGACCAACCAAAATGATTAGACAAGTTACAGCTATGAATGTAATTCGAATATTAGTACTTCCTGTGAAATTATGATTCAAGGAAACGCAGAATGTCTTCTATGATCTAGATCAAAGAAAGATTAATCAGGGAACATTATGCATATTATTGACATAGTAGTGTAAATGAAAATGCCAACAGGCAATTGAACTCAAATTCAGTGGCTATTATTAGTTTTAGGGGCACAGGTAACAACATACCACCTTCTTCCTCTCATTAAATGCTGAACATTTAATACAATGTCAAGCTTGTTTGATGTATGGTTGGTTTTATTTAACTGTTTGGCTTTGTTATAAGGGGAGAGTTCTTGATTGGAGGTTGAATTAGATTGGTAATTGACTTGTATGAAATGAAAAAATATTATTGAAACTTTATTTAGGAGAAAAATGTTAATAATTGAAATTAAGATTAATGGGCAGCTAAGGGTCCTGGAATCATGAGGACCTGAGTTCAAATCCTACCTCAGATACTTAAAAATTACCTTAACTGTGTGACTTTGAGCAAGTCATTTAACCCCATTGCCTTGCCAAAAAGAAAGAAAAGTGTGATGTGTATATAGTAAGGGGAATGGACAGAAACAGTCGTGAAACTTTTACTAGCATACTCCTGGATGTAACTATCTTTTAATCTCTATGTCTTAAAAGACAAGACTTGAACCTGATTCAATCCAAGGTTCAATCAAACCTTCCTGATTTCAATCAAAACTAGTCCTCCATCCACTTCGTGGCATCTTATGGTCATGCAGTTGACTAGAAAGTTCACTGTTTTTTTTTTTTTTTTGTTTTGTTTTATTTCTTAGGTTTTCTTTTTTTTTCTTTTCTTTTTTTTTTGTAAGGCAATGGGGTTATGTGGCTTGCCCAAGGCCACACAGCTAGGTAATTAAGTGTCTGAGGCCGGATTTGAACTGAGGTACTCCTGACTCCAGGGCCAGTGCTCTATCCACTGCGCCACCTAGCTACCCCTGAAAGTTCAATTTCTACTTTGCTGGTTGTCAATTATAAAAATAATTTGCTTCAGTAAAGCAAAACGTTACTTTAAATTTTCTATTCCGACAGGATATCTCTCATTCTTATGTTAAAAATAGAAATAAACTTGGTTCAGCAGCTCTGATTATAAGCAAGCATCAGGTAGATATACATGTCAAAAGTATTTCCCAGGCTCCAAGGACATCTAACAGTACAAATAGACTAAGGATTTCCTAAAGATGATAATACTTTCCATATGGTCTTGTAGATGGATGATATTAAACCCCAGGCCATCATCAACCTCCTGAGTTTGACATAACTATCTACCCAGGAAAAACTAAGTGAATAGATGCCCATTTTCCAGATAATCATATGCCATTGGATGGATCCATTATAATGTCATGTACTGAATGGAGCAGAGAGAGATATTCTGGAAATATGTGTTATTAATATATGGATTAGACCTAGAATTGATAGAGGAAAAGAATGCTGCATCGTATTTGGGAAACTACAGTAATTTTATGCTTTCCAGTTACTCCTTAAAACAGAGACTTATGATTTTTAACAGCAGTTTTTTTCTGCTGATGCCATATGATTAAATATGGAATGGCAAAGTTAATGAAAAAATGATTCTAAGTCACTCACAGAGGAGAATAAATAATAAACTCACATCATGCATGAGAAGACAGTAGAACCTTATCAGGGAAGAAACTGTTCAAAAATGGTTTAAAAGTAATCAGTGACAATAATGCTTTGCACCAGAGCTACATTAGGTTTTAGAACACCTTGTAAAGACCATGATTCATCACTTAAGAGAGGCTTCTGTCCTGGCATTCCTCTTCCTATCCCTAAGGATTCTGCCTATCTGGTTGTCAGTATTTCTTACTTTTACCTTTAAAACCAGCTTTTCCCAACCCTATCATAGTTTTGGGACCATCTGGCCCCAGACATACATCTTAACGGAACCTTTACCTCCCCTTTGTTAACAAAACTTGAAGAAACCAAAGAGCGTTTTAGGTTCAAATACTCAATTTTTTTTTTTGCAAGGCAAATGGGGTTAAGTGGCTTGCCCAAGGCCACACAGCTAGGTAATTATTAAGTGTCTGAGACTGGATTTGAACCCAGGTATTCCTGACTCCAAGGCTGGTGCTTTATCCACTACGTCACCTAGCCACCCCTCAAATACTCAATTTGCCTTTACCAGTGACATTTAGTCAAAGATTGCAAATCTGGTATCAAAGGGAGTAAATATTAACTTGGTCTTCCTGAAAAAGAAGAGGCATTTCTATTATATTAAAGATGAGACTTTTCCTGTTCATCTTTGAGGCTTCCTAAAAAAGAAAAAAAAATAAGCTGCTAGAATTAGGTTAAGTGCTTTACAAATACTTCATTTGATTCTCATGACAAGTTGCAGTTATCATCTCCCATTTTACAGTTGAGCAAACTGAGGCACAGGCAGTATGACTTACCTAGGATCACATAACTAGTATCTCAGACAGGATTTGGAACTTGGATTCTTCTGACTCTTGAGTCTAGTACTCTCTTCACTGTGCCACTTAACTGCCTCTAGGCAGAAACTGTCCCAGCAGATTTAGAGGCCAAAAGTATTTTATTCCTATCTCTATCATGCTATAAATAATATTATTTTAGATGAACATTTAGTGAAATAGGGGACTTTCAAACTTTTCTGCTGAAATGATCAGAACTGAACAGAAAGTTTGATCTTCAAGTATAGGACTCAGGTGAAGCATAGAGAACATGGATGGGAAGGGCAAATAATGAGGGATTTAATGATGATGAACTGCTTATATTCCTGCAAACTAATAATTCACATGAACCTTCTCATTTATTCAAGCAGTTAGAAGGAGCATATATAGGCAAGGCAGAGGAGGAAGCTGAAAATAAAGGTATAATATATTATAAAGATGGAGCCAGTAGATGAGAAAGGAATGTACTGAGAGAAAGGAAAAGGAGAGGTAGAATGGGCTAAGATAATTACATTTTAAAGAGTCAAGAATAAGATTTTACAATGAAGTGGGAGGGAGACTGTATGACCATTTTCATAAGAAATGGATCGGAGAGGAAATAACATATACACTCAATAGGGTATAGAAATCTGTCTTACCCTAGAGGAAGAAGGAGAGGAAAGGAATGGGAGACAGGTGATGGGGGAGAAAAGTGGGGGGATGTAGGTGATAGAAGGGAGGGAAGATTATGGGTGAGGGTAGTCAGTACAACACACTTTTGAGTGTGGGTGAAAGGAGAGAGAGATTAGAATAAGTGGGGGTAGAGAGGAATGAGATGGAGGAAAGTACAACTGTGGGGGAAAAAATAATGGATCAACTTCTCTGATGGACTTATAATAAATAATACAATCTATCCCAGAGATAGTAACAGGAACACAGACTGAAGTCTGATTTTTTTCTTTCACTTCATTTTTCTTGAGGTTTCTCTATCTTTGTAGGGGGGAAGGGGGATTGTTTACTTTTACAGCAAGACTATTGTATTGTGAAAATAAATGAATAAATAAATAAAAAGAAATTATACTTTCAGGGTAGGGCTGCTTAAGTCTGTCAAAAAAAAAAAAGATTGTTTTTTTAGTTCCTTTTGGGCATGTGTGGGTTTCCATTTCCTGTCCCTAGTGTACATTCTTGGATTACCACATTATAACTCATTTTCATTTCATACAGACCCTACTGCGATACTGAGTTATTATAACCCTGTGGGGTGAACGTATTTGCCATCACATGATAGTATTGGAATGGCTAGGAGAAACCAACCAAGTATCCTCATTTTTTAATTCCTTAATTCTAGGGACTCCTCATTTCAATCACTATAAGTGAATCTAATATACTTCTCTCAAATCATTTTGTATTTTATGTATATTTTGTAGTTACTTCTCTGTTTCCATGTTGTGTTTCCTCCTCCCTATCCCTCACAATGAAAGTTCCTTGAGGGACAGTGATTATTAAATTTTATTTTTCTATCCTTATAGCTTAACACTTATGTCTTGATTAGAGTAGAGAGTTAATAGTACATATTGAATTGAATTGGGTGGACCCCTTTTTTCAGATTTGCAAAAGGAAATGAACAAATGACACAATGAAATAGGTTGAGAAATGATGAACACAGATTTCTATCTAAAGTGTCTTTTAAAGTAGAGCATGCTTCAAATGGTCCACTCTGTAGTTTCTTTCTGGAAATCCAAAAGAGAACAGTGATTTACAGAATAAATTGCTTGCTTCTGAGGATCATCCAGTTTATAAACTACCCCAAGTAACCTATTCTTCTGTAGCATGGCAGTGGAGTGTAGGGCATTCATTCAGCATTTTGCATATCTACCTTTAGCTGTTGTTCTTTCTTGTTCCATGGACACTTTTCACATTATATGCATTTTGGGACTTCTGTTTCTGGGCCTGGATTTGGGGTACAGATAATATCCTTAGGGATATCAAGAGGAATGCCAGGACAGTAGTAATTACTACCACTGCTCATGTTTTTCTTAAAAGTAATAGACTTGAACAGTCCTGCACATGAAGGACCTAGTTTGTAGAACTAGAATTTTTTTTTGATAAGTGTTTGGCAAAACCAGAAAAGGGCAACCCTAAATTCTCAGCTGGTACATATCTTCATTTTTTTCTAGTCTAACTCTAAACTGAAACTAGTGCGGAGCCTGGCAGTGTGTGAGGAGTCTTCTTCTCCTTTTGTTGATGGGCCACTGGAAACCCAGGTAGGTTCTTTCTAGGAAAAAGAATAGCTTCTGGATTTTGTACCTTCTTGGTTAGGCACAGCCAGCAATAGGAACATCTAATTTGAAAATTAGAGAGGAGGAGGAGGGAGGAAGGAAGATGTGTCCTGAAATTCCTGCAGCCATACTAAACAAAGAAGATGCATCACTCAAGACATTCAATTCAAGTAAGGAAATTTTAGGGTTGAGAGAGAAATTTTCTTGCAATTGGGGCCTTTTTAAAATCCAGTTCCAGTTAGTAAGAGCTGGGTATAACCAGAGCTCTCCCCATTGCAGAAAAAGATAACTAATAGAAAGAACTTTGCCTTAACTCTAAGCCCAAGAAGGATTGTTTCTCAGTAGAATGGGGGGACAAAATTGATAAAACATGTTTTCTTGTAGAAGAGAGATCACCTTCAGATTTGCTGGAATGCCCTTTCCCTTATTGACTATAACATTCTCATCTTTCTTCCCAGGATATAATTCAGTTGCATATTAGTTGCCCCTCTGACAAAGAAGAAGAGAAGTCTATGAAAGATGGCTCTGAAAAGGAAGAAAAAGACAAAAATAAAGAAAAGGTCCCAAGGAAAATGCTGTCTAGAGGTGAGCTATTCCTCTTCCCTAGAAACTCCCCTGGAAGAATCTTCACCTTCACAGCTTGGGTCTTCCCTTCCTGGGTCTTATATCTCACTGGTCTTACCTCCCATTTTGGAATATCCTGCCACCTGCATGATTTCCTGGTAAAGGAGATGATAATGGCCACTTCCTTTTCCTTCTTCCCTACCCGATCCTTGAGTTCCAGGCATCATTGCAATTATATTAGCAGTACCTCAGAAGAAACGTTGTAGTCAATTCTGATATATGTTTAATAGAGCTAGCAGTAATATGAATGCCACAGAATTTAAAATTACTTATTTCACAATTGATTACAGAATGAATTATTATGAAACTTTAAATGCTGTTTCCTTCCTAGTTATTCTTTTCTTTTAAATTTCTTGACTGATGTCAAGGTGTTCACAAGGCATATTGAGTGACAAGAGGACGGCATTCCAGATTAAAAATTTCCTTTGGATCTACTTTGTGAATGATCTATGCACAGTGATTCAATATTGTTTATTTGCTTGGACTGAATGTTGAAGCTCCATCTACTACTTTTCTCTCAGACCTAGAAATAGAACCCATTCTGTTCAGGACATTCAGTTACATCAAAAGGTGTTTTATACAAAATTGTGGCTTAGATTTCTGGTTTTATTTAGTTTCACAGGAAATTTAAAGGGTTTTTTTTTTTTGAGATACTAAATTTTTGTATTCTTTGGGTTTTTTTATTTTTAATTCCTTATTATGTGGACCCTTCTTTCCTGTCTTAATCAAGGCTGTTGTATGGGGTCAGTAATCTGTTTCACTTATTTTGTGTACTTTTGCTATTATGATTCTAGACTCCAGTCAAGAATATACAGACTCCACTGGAATAGACCTACATGAATTTCTAGTAAATACACTGAAAAAAAACCCAAGGTAACAATAGTGTTTAAGAATCGGGTGAAGCTAGGGTAGGGTTGGATCATCGTGGTGGAGGAAAGATAGATTATGACCCTGATCTCTTATTAGAATCTTGTGTCCCTTCAGAGTGGAGTTTAATTTGTGAAGGATTCATATTATCGGTATGAGAGTTCCAATTTTAGAATATTGCAGGAGAGAAATCTATGGAGAAAATATGACTATAGAAAAGAGTAAAAATAAGGGGGCGGCTAGGTGACATGGTGGATAAAGCACTGGCCTTGGAGTTAGGAGTACCTGGGTTCAAATCCGGTCTCAGACACTTAATAATTACCTAGCTGTGTGGCCTTGGGCAAACCACTTAACCCCATTGCCTTGCAAAAACCTTTAAAAAAAAAGAAAAAAGTAAAATTAAAGGCATAGAATGTTTACAAAGAGCATAAAAGTTTTTTAAAAATTATTTCAAATGCAAGTTAGACCTTAACAGGTAAAAGTCCTATAAATATCCATCGATACAATGTAGAACAATGATTATAAAAATAATTGAATGTATGTTTATATTAATAAAATTGACCAATGGCACAATGTCTCCCATTAAACTCATTAAAAACAAAGTTATAAATAAAGAATAAAGGGGGGGGAGAGCAGGGAATGAACAGATAAGGTGCTTTTACTTTGCTGTTTTATTTTTTTAACACAATAACATAGAGACCTGGACAACCTTTGTACATGTTAAGAAGGATTGAAAAATATTCTTCATCTGTGGTTTTGCAGGGTTGTGTTTTCATTCTTCTAAACAGGGGCACTTCTTTTTAATATCTTTTAAACAGGGACAGAATGATGCTGCTAAAGTTAGAACAAGAGATTCTGGAATTCATTAATGACAACAAGTAAGTAGCATATGTATGAAACACATGTTTGGAGGGAAAGGAGGTCCTTTACAGGAAAAAATCTTAACCGTGTCTTTGGGTAGTATATTTTTAACCTTAAAATCTGAATTTTAAAGTAAGTACTCACTAGGCACCAAAAGGAGAGAAGCAGCCAAAATAGGAATTATTATGTATATAAGCCAAAAAAAGTTTTTTGGTCTTTTTTTTCCAGCTACAGCATAGACCAGAGAAAAGAAAAATCAGTTACTTCTTTTCAACAAGTCCTTTCCTATATTCTACTGTTCCTTCATTTCTTGGCTTTTCTCCCCATTTCCTGAATCATTCTTTCTCTGGGTTTTTGCCCTAGTGGGTCCCAATCTTGAATATATTGGCACAAACTAAAGTGTCTTGGATACAAGATATGTAGGAAAAACCAGTTGGTTCACATTGAACATATCTCTCTGTATGATGTTTCTCTTCTTCTTAGAGAAGTATCTGGTTCAGATACTTAAAACAAACAAACAAAAATCTTGTCTCTTAAATTTATTTTTTTCTTTGTCCTTTATTCTTTTCTTAACTTTGGGGCTGTCCCCAGTAACCAGTTCAAGAAATTTCCTCAGATGACCTCATATCACCGGATGCTATTACACCGGGTTGCTGCCTATTTTGGAATGGACCACAATGTTGACCAAACTGGAAAAGCTGTCATCATCAACAAAACCAGTAACACAAGGATGTAAGCAAGGGGGCAAAAACTAGAAAAAGCTCTCCTTGACCTGAAAAATTTAGGGTCAGGATGTTTGTGTGTTCGGGGAAGGTCACCCTGCCAATTCATTCCTGAACTTGTCACATTAATTCCTGTTCTCCTCTGTTTTAGTTTTAGTTTTCAGTAGTTCTGTGTTACATTTTAACATTTACATTTAACATTTTACATTTATATTTACATTTTTCAGCTACTTTGGACCCTTAAGAATCAGACAGAGCAAATAGCCTAAATCACCTTTTTCTAATAGATGAACCAAGCCTTTCAATTTAAATTCTGCTGAGAGTAGTATAAGTGAAACCCTAGCAAGTAAAAGTTAAAAAAGAATGGGTGGGGTCTAAACAGTTTAAGGATATCCTTGTATTTGTAGTGAAGTGTTACCTCCCTGGGATCACTTCTAATAAGCACCAACTAAATTGAGAATTGTAAACCATGAGTGAAGAAGTCCAAAGTCCAGTCTGCTTTCTAACAGAAGGGTCTCTTTCTTTCCCTAACATTCTCCCACAACCCTAGCCCTGAACAGAGGTTCTCAGAGCATATCAAAGATGAGAAGAATGTAGAATTTCAACAGAGGTTCATCCTGAAGAGAGATGACACCAGCATGGACCGGGATGATAACCAGGTGAAGACTCAATGGGAGGGGCAGGTCTACAGAGAAAGTTTTCAGTGAGAGAGAAACTGGGAAGAGAGGGGAATTTTTATGAAATAGAGGAAAGATTTAGAACTTGTGTCCAGCCACATGGAATATATATATCTTTACTTTAGTTATTTGACTGCATTTGTTGATCTGGAAGCTACTCTTTGAACCCCACAGAAATAATACTAAAGTTTACTAGATTTTCTCATTTTTTTATGGAATTACTGTACCCTTCTCAGAGCCATCCCTATAACTCCCTGGTATTATTGCCAAGAGCAAAGCCCCTTCCTGCGTCTTCAGTCTCCATGCAAGTAGATATTTCTGTAGTAGAGGGGGGATTATTTAGGGCACCCCAGAAGCCAACTGTATCCCTTTCCCATTTGTCCACAGTCAGATATGTTCCTGGACACTAGAAAAATATGTAGGTAGATAGTGGTATAATTTACCCAGTTTAAAGATGATTCTGATCCCTTTCTCCCAATCTTTTAGTCATTTTCTACCTCCTTCCTCTCAAGGTGAGTTAGTTACATTGACTTTTAATGTTAGATTCCACAAATCCCCTCTACAGCACACTCCTGTGGGGAAGCCTGTCCTCTCCCTGCTGAGTTCCCAGTTAATTTGCTCCAGGTTTCATTTACTGACCTGCCTTCTGCCTTGACCTTGTGGTCTCCTTTAGGCAGTAATTGCTTAAGCTGGGTTAGTTTTCCCTCTTCTTTCTGAGTTGATCCTTTAGCTAAGTGAGGACTCTGTTTTTGATGTAGTCTCCAAAGGGTTGTAGCAAGAGAATGGAAAAAAAAAAGAGAGAGAGAAAGCTATATGGAATTTGGAGGACTTAGAGAACAACTGATAAAGTTCTATCTAATTTCTGTGTGATAAGTATTGTCTAATTTTTATTCCTAACTGGATGTAAGGTGCTGTGAAGAAAACAGGAAGGTTTTCTCTGGGCATTTGTGAGGGAGATTCCTAGATTAGAGCATCATGATGGTCGTGGACAAAGTGGGCCTGGTTGGGAAAAACAAAGCACAACAGCCTTTCCATGCCAATACCCTTCTTTCCATCTCTCCAATGGCCTATTTTGTATAAATTAGAGATTTTCCAGGCCTAGAGACAAATTGATTTAGGGCAGATCAGTGATCTCTAACTTATACAGACCTCTCAACTTTGTTCTTGATCAATAATGGAATGGGCTCTGAGCCAGTCCTCATCTGTTATACTTGGTGCATAGAAATTATACAGTTGAGGACTAATGTCTAATTGGTTTGGACTTTAGAAGGAGATCTGGTGGAATGTGGGTTCTTAAGGGGCCCTAGTGACAAAG
Source organism: Macrotis lagotis (assembly GCF_037893015.1). Lineage (NCBI taxonomy): Eukaryota > Metazoa > Chordata > Mammalia > Peramelemorphia > Peramelidae > Macrotis > Macrotis lagotis. The sequence goes on from NC_133659.1 coordinate 288,104,888, forward strand.
AACACCAACTAGTCAAAGTGGAACTCTGCTGATGCTTACAACTATTCACTGGGGGTTGGTAGGTCAGAATGAATGTTCCCTGCAGTTGCCCTCTTCTCCAGGGTGCTTTATACTTTTCAAAGCCACTGAATTAAAGGTTAGATTCTCTTAGTGGTTCCCCTCAGATATTCATGAGATCTCTCATTCCAGCCAAGGTCCTTTACCTTCTAAGAGAATCTAAAAATGTCTGACCTATAGTTTCCAGAATAGAATGGTGTTTAGTAATCATATTCATCCCTTGACACTCCAAAAAGCTGGGAAAAAAAGAGAGAAGAGGTGATGTTTCTGCTAGGCCTGCCCTTTGCTATGAAATTAGGCTTCTTTCCTGCCTTTGTAAAATTACTCTTTTATTGGTTCTTAGCCCCTTGGGCAACACAGTGTACATCTTTCTTTCTCCTCTTCCAACCCTACTTCTCTCTATCCCTCTGCCCATCCAGTCTTCTTGTTGAACCTTCTCTTTATTCTTCTTTCTTGTTTTCCTTTGTCCTTCCCTTGTTATTTTGCTGTTTCTTTAACTATATACATATATACATACATACATACATACACACATACATATATACATGCATACATGCATTTAAGCTAGTTTTCTATCTCTCTTCCTCCCTCTAATGGCCTTAGCTGACTATAAGATTAAAGAGCCTGACTTGACAGTTGTAATTCAGAATTCATTTTCAGTGTCTTGTTGTTTAAATTAGCATTTATAGCTTACATCTTCAGATTAAGAAAATAGTGAATTAAAAAGGAGAGATATAAGCTGGCCCATTGTTAAAATTTTATCTATCTCTGCTGAGGATATAATTGTTGCTCTTCCTTATCTGACTTCTTTCTACTCATCGCTCTCCTTCCAAGACAGTATTTTATTTTTCAGGGTTATTCTAGGCTCTCACTGGCTGGAGAGGTACCTGATTGTTGCAGAGAAGCAGCCTGACCTATATAAATGGTTGCTCTTCTTGATTCTTTGGGAGGTAAAGAGAGTGCCTCTTACCATCCCTTTTCCCTCACTTCCCCTCCACCCAAATCTCTGTCTCCCAAACTGCATGGTCAGATGTACCCAGTGAAATCTGTCCAAGATTAGATTTTTTTTTCCCAATTTTTTGATGGCAACTATAAACTCTCCCGGTTTCTCTTCCTTGCTGGTGTGCAGTGAGCTTGCAGTACGAGGAGAACTTAACTAGCTTAATTCTGCTCATCGATCTAGATCAGAGTTCCATTACAGGATGGAAGGAGGAGCAAGTCAATAGAAGAGAGAGAGGAGGAATATCAAAGGGTTCGAGAGAGAATATTTGCCCGAGAGGTAAGTGTAGCTTCTGAGAGTTGTCAGCCCATAGTTCTTAGTGCTTTATCTTTGATACTGTGAATGGAATGAATCTTCCATAAATAAATGTTTATAAAAACCAGCATCAACCAACTCCAGATTTGACCTCCAAAATTAAATGTCTGTCAAACTATAGATTTTTATCTGTATTATTCTTACTGTGTATTTGTTGGGCAATGGACAAGGAGAGCTGAAATTTGGAGCTGGCTGAGTTTGGTAGACCTGATAGACTAAAAATAGAATTGGTTTGAGCAGGGAGGGCCCTAAACTTTGCCCATCCCACCCTTCCCACCACCCCTCCAACTTCTGTTTCCCAATTTTAGGCGTCATTGCCCCAAGGGGGCAGATTTACTATCTATGTGGCTAATACATCCATCTTGTTTAGTCACCTTAGCTTTAAGGATATTGGTGATTTTGGAAACACAGGTCTGATGTCCATTCTCGCTGAGTTCCTTATTTCCAAAAACATAGATATCACTGTTTGCCACTCAGTACCCCACACTGCCCTTTGAGACAAAGAACCTCTTTCTACCTATGTTTCTTACCTTATACTTTTTGAAACACAGTTGGCTCTGTGGTACTTTTGCACCTAGAGTCACATGGGCAACATCGTTCTCTAAGGCAGTTGGGCCATGTCCACTGTTCTTGGTCCCAACATACTGTCAGTCTGCCACTGTGTACTGGGAGAAAGAGAGGGGCAGTAGGAATGTAGGAGTTTTTATTCAAGAAAAGATAGCATTAACTAATAATTATACTTAGAATGAAGAACCAACATCCCTTTCTGGTCAGTAGAATGGTCACTTAAGACATGCTCAGATCTGACCCCACTATCCATTCAAACCCTCACTTCCTGACTCCTTTCCCTTCTTCTCCTAATTTCCCTTCTCCCTACCCTCAAAAATGCTACTTCTTACTGTCACCCAGTTCAGAATGAAGTGGGGTAGGGAGGACATTCCAGTAAAATTGAGCTTTCTCCATTGTCCCAGAAGACCTAAGTCCTTCCTTATTTTGGAACACTTGTACAATAAGTTTCTTTCCCCAAAGCCCAAGGAGGAGTAATCTTTTTAACCTTAGACCTGTATGGGCTTTTCACCTCCTCAGTTAGGATAATCATTTAGAAAATCACTGAATGTTCTGACTAGAACTTGCCTTCCCAACCAATTAATGTAATTTAAGGAGAGCTGTCATGTGCACATGGCTGGGTTCAGTAATGTTCCTTAGCATTATATGGACAAATACTAGTATCCTTCAGTTAAAAGGATAAGTGCTGACTTAGGCAACCTGATTTGATGCTGTTCCTCATCAATCTCTAGTCCTTGTTGGCTTCTCATTAGCTTCATAAATAAGGTGAGCACCCACCATGTTAACCTTTAGTAGATCAATAAACTTTATGAAAAATAAGTAGTTTTTCTTAATTAATTAGGTATGTGGGTCTGGTTTTCAGAAATGCTTAGAAAATAATAATACAGTAGAAACTAAGGAAAATAGTTTAGAAAAATTCTGTCCCTTTTTTTCCAAAACCCCTTGTCTTTTCATGCCTCTACTGAGGCCTAGATTCTTTGTCAAATCTCTGTGGATTTCTGAGTTTCATGATGGATCCTCCTACTTCTTGCTGTGATTGGAGGAGTTAGGAAGCCTTGAACTTCCAGACTGAGAATGCTGGACACAGCCCAAAAGCCCCAGGAAAGAAATTGCTTGATTCCTAATTTCAAGGGACCCCTCACCAGCCAGGGAGAGTTGATTAAGTTGGCATTATGGATTCTGGTAAGGGGGAGCCTAAAAATAAGAAAGTAAGATGGCAAGAAGGCTGTTTGGATGGAAATGCTGCTGCTGCTGCTGCTTGCTGCCTTCAACAGAGCTTCCATGCTCTAGAAAGGGAATGCTATCCTGCTTGGGTTTCTCTCCAGTGCCCACCCAACTCAGTGGCTAGACATTGTTAGTATTGCTCTATACCACTGTTGATCACATGTCCAGGGAGTCCACCTTGATGCTATTTATTTGACTTGGAATTTTCTCTAGATGTTAGGAAGTAACTTCTCCTCCTTCCCCTTGCTCTACTAAGCTCTCTGGGTGTCATCTGGACCATTTAACTTTTGGTCAGTATAGTAGATGGAGTGGCCATTGAGAGTACTTCCAAATCATCTGAGTCTTCCTCCATTTCTCCATAACTGGCTAAATCCATAGTTTAGTAAACCCCGCCTAGTTCCTGGGGGATCAAGGACAAAACAAGAGAAAAAAACAAAGATAGTTAGATATACCTTCCTCTTCTCCCTTTTCCCATTCCTGTTCCTTACCAACAACCTCTGTCATCAAACAAATGCTTAGGGTAGCATTCCAGATCTTAAAACTCTTTCCCATTAAAGATCCAAAGTTAGAGCGGGTGTGTGGGTAAGGGTTCCCTTGCCCCCTTTTCTCATCCAAGGTCATACTGGTGGGGGTGAGCTCTTTTGGTTTGAGAACCTTGGGTATTCAAAGTGTCTTGGACGCCCTTTTTCAGATGTGCCATGCTGTTTTCTTATAAGTTATTTTCCGTTTTCTCCCCCCCCACCTAGACTGGCCAGAACGGATATCTAAATGACATCAGGTTAGTACCACTTAGCATGTTCCCTGCTTCACACTGAGCTTTGTCAGCAAGGATAATGTAATCCTGTAATGATGCTTTTCTTTGATGTTAACCAACAGACTCTCCAAAGAAGCCTTTTCTTCTAGCTCTCACAAAAGAAGGCAGATTTTTAGGTACCTCTGTGTGTTCCTTGCCCTCCCCCCCCTCCCTTTTTTTGCCATAATCTGTTCAGCAGAGTGAGTTTGCACCATGCATGGCTGCTTGTGGAATTGTTCAACCTGTGGTATTTGCAGTATTGGATTCCTTCCTCTTCCTTTCTCCTTCCCCTTTCAAGAAAACCACACTGACACAATTCCTGCTAAATTTTATTATTTCTGATTAAATTTTTGAGCCCTGGATAGGTAGGTGAAGGGGACTGGAAGAGTCTTCCACTTCTCTTCTGTCCCTAGAAAAGCTAAAATAATTGAGTGAAGTGGATGCAACTAACACATTTATTTCTTTGAAGAAGGATGAAATACATCTTCTAGCAATTTTGAATTTTGTAAGGCTTTAGGAAGTATATTCTTGGTTCAGTAGAAGAGTAGGTTGAATAGCCTTTAAGAAGAAGAGACTCCCAAATGTCTACCTTCTAATCACTGGGATTATTTGTGAATAGTTCCACCTGGAGTCAAGGAAGACAAAATAGCCTTTGGAAGGGCCTACCTGCGCCTGGGTGGGCCGAGAGCATGTTCTTTATATGGTTCTCTTTCTCCTACGCTTCAATCACATTTAGTGCTGGTGAATGATGCCGGATTGGTAGCCCCAGAGCCTGGTGCCCTCCCTTTGTCCACAGCGCAGGTACAGCATGAGTTTCTCCCCTTCATATGGTATCTCAAGTCCCATCCCAGCAGGGACCATTTATGGGAGGGATAATGGGAGAAGCCTTTACTCCAAGAAAATGTCCCAATGTCAGTGTTTCCAACTCATTTCACATAAACGACAGGCTGCTGAATTCAGCTGTTTATTTTTGATCTTATCTTTTTGTAAATGAGAAAATTTCAATGTAGATGAAAGTTCAGATCTCAGTGCTTTAGCACTATAAAGTTAGACTTTGGGTTGAGGCAGTTTCCAAATGGTGGGCAGCTAGATGGTACAATTGAGTGCCAGACCTAGAGTCAGAAATATTCATCTTTCCGAGTTCAAATCCAACCTCAGATGCTTATTAACTGTGTGACCTAGGCAAGTCACTTAACCCCTGTTTGTCTCAGTTTCCTCATCTGTAAAATGAGCTGGAGAAGGAAATGACAAACTACTCCAATATCTTTGCCAAGAAAACCCGAAGGGGGGGAAGATGAAGATCTGTACCCAACTGAAAAATGACTGAAAAACAATTCCAAATCCCCCCAGATGTGATTGGCTCTCAGATTAAATCCAAGCTGCATAACCAAATGGAACCAAAGCAAATGGAATTCATATAATTGAAGTTGAATTGGAAAAGATGTGGAACTTTTCTAGACCATCCCAAACTTAACTGTACAGAGATCTCCCACAAAGCCTCCCATTTATAAGAAGCTTTTGAATAGTGTTGGGGTTTGGGAGTGGGATTCCTTTCTCTAGCTCCTGTTCCATTCCTCAACTCAGATTCATTAGATCCTCCATAAACCAGGTTTCTTTTCAAGATTATCTTTCTCAAAAAACAAGTGTGATGGGGCAGCTAGGTGGCGCAGTGGAAAGAGTACTGGGCCAGGAGTCAGGAGGACCTGAGTTCAAGTCTAGCCTCACACTTAATTGTCTAGCTGTGTGACCTTGGGCAAGTCACTTAACCCCCACTGCCTTAAATAAATAAAAAAAATTTTAAAAATTAGAATGAGAGCCTAATGGTGGTTCTGGACTCTGGAAGACCAGAGCTCCTTTTCTTAGAAGATACTGCAAATTCTTTGGACAAGGTGTGGTTTAACATTAGCTTACATTTGTGTAGCAATGTGTATAATTTTCAAATTGCATTGATATTTTATTTCACTGAGTTAGGTGGAACAGGTATTATCTGCATTTTACAGGTGAGGAAACAGGCTTATCAAGGTTAATGGTTTGCCTAAATTTACAGAGCTGCTAAGTGACAGAGTTGTGATTTGAACACATGTCTTATTAGTATAGAGTGCTTTTTGCATTACTACATTTTGCCCCTCTCCAAGCCCTCAAGTTGCCTCTTGAGTATCCTCTTCTAATACCTAATTAAGATTGACTGATTAAAACCCTACTAATTAGTACAATGTAATATTTCACTGTTTGGAGAATAACTAGCTTCTGAAACTAGTGAGCAGACATAGCCCCTGATTTTTCTACCAAACTTTCTCTAAATATAATTTTTTTATTGGGAGCTTTGATTAAAGATATATATCCCTGGGCCTGCAATTGTATAGGTTTTGAGAAGGTGACTTCTTACCATTCTAGGGTATTAGTAATGATGTTCAGATCTCCAGTGCTCAAAAGCTTCGATCTGAATCTTAGCCTCCCTGCTTTCTGTTCTCTATCAACTCCTTTTCCTATCCTGACTTCTTTGGGAAATAAGTACAGAGAGACTGAAGTCTTAGATCAAGATTAGCAGTACCTGAGACAATTCTCAAAACTTTTGGCTAACTTCTCATCCTGACTCTATCTATAGTAGAATCTAGAAAGACTTTAGATAGACCACCAAGAGTTCCACCACATCCATTAGTGCTAGGACCCTCTTGTCTTTTATTCCAAACACTTCCTACCCCTTTGCCCTACTCTCCTGATCACTTTTAATTTAAGATTACCATTAAATCTATTTCTAGAAACTAAAACCAGCACTTGATTTAATCTAGCCTAAAAGAACTGTGATCCAGTGCTCAGAGACAATAGTATCATAGTCTACTTGTTGCCATCAGTTTTATTCTCTGCCCACTTTTTTTGATGCTGCACTGAAGTAACAAAGTTCTGCATCTAGACCCAGTGGGAGTCAAGTTGTTGTGAAAAGAGGACATTGAGATCTTGTCCTGGCTAAAATTGATGTCACCTTCTTTAACCTTCATTAGGGTTTTGTTACAACTCTGGTTGTCCAACATTTATGTGCTGGGGTTGCTGCCGAAAGATTATAATGATTCTGCTCGGCTTGATTCTGAGCTCCCCCAAAACTAGCTTCATTTCAGCACTCTCACATATTTCCCTCTGGTTCTGGGTTTGATGGTCTGAGAACAGCCACACAAATTTTCCGGCTTCCTGCAGAGCAGGTAGGTGGATGAGAGAGTTGTCACGGAGATGGCAGTGTTTGACTGGTTTAGGCAGAAGTGGTCATGAAGGTTGGTTGCCTTCTAAGGAACTCTGCCTCTAGCCCTAAAATTCAGGCTGGGCATTCTCTCACACATGTTCTGTCTGTACCTCCTCCCCTCTGCACCTCATTATCTCTTTCTTCCTTTCCTTCTCTTTTTCTCATCTCCATCTTTTTGATCCCTTTCTTTCTCTTTGCCTCTGTTCCATTCCCTTTCCTTTTCCATTTTCCTTTCCCTCTTTCTATCTCTCCTCTGCCTTTTCTCTTGCCCTTTTCTTTTTCCTTCCTTTCCCTTTTCATTTTTTTCCTTTCTTTATGCCTTTCTCTTTGCCTCTGCCTCTTCCTTCCCCCTTTCATTTTCCTTTCTCCTTTATCTTCTCCCTTTCCCTTTTTCTCAGCCTCCCTTTCTTTCACTTCTTTTCATTCCCTTCTTTTTATTCCTTCCCCCCCCCCAATCTTCCTTCTTTCCCACCTCATTCAGGACCCTTCTTGGTCTTCCTCTTGCTTTTGACTCTTTTCTTAGATTCGGCCCTGCTTCTGCCCTTGATCTGTCACTCCATATTGATGATACTTCTCTGTCACTTCCATTCTTCTTGCCTCCCTAGCATACATAGAAATCCTAAGAAAACAGAGGTGCTTCTATAATCTTTGGAAGACCTTGCTCTCAAGCCTGGCCCTCTGATCAAATATACAAAGAACACGAGGCTCTTTTTAATTATATGAAAGTCTCTGAGAAAAACTTTTACCAGGAGTCCATTTTGGTGTTCCACAAGGGGTTGGATCCAGTTCTAGCCTACCTTCTTTAACAGATGGCCAAACTAAGGATAGGCCTTTTGAATGCACTGTACATCTGGGTGGGGGTGGGAAGAGTTAGAGCCATTTATATGATGCTTTATAGGTGAGGTTCAAGGTTTTGTGACCTAAAGTGAAACAGTTTCTTGGTTACCAATGGATTGGGCTCTATATTTTGATTGAAGGCAGATACCCTTTATTTACTCATTGTCTATTATCTCCAGTTCAGATATGCTGTTGGTGATGAGAAGAAAATCCCTGTCACTTGATAAGCCTAATGATAGGGGTTGGTGGGAGGTCAGAAGGAGTTAGGCTTTTCAGTCTAAACTTAGGCTTTCAGATTGATTTAAAAAAAAGCCTAGCTTTTTCTATCACTTAAAAGTAGAACTACGAAAAAAATGCCTTCTCCCCCCATCCCCAACAGTCTTGTTCTTTTGACTGGGAATTTCCTGATGTGAATGAACATGGAAGGTGCAGGCACAATATTTCCTCTCTCGTTGTTCAGAGTCCCAGGGAGAAGTTGGTTTGATTCTTCTTGGTTGAAAGTCTTTACTGTAGCATGTGCCATGAAGCAGGCTGACCAGGTCCCACAGTGCCAAATCAATAGGCACTCTTCTCCCCCCCCCCCCCCCAAACTGGTCATGATCTGGACCTTTGCTGAGGTTGGATCTGGATGTTACCCTGGGAATATGCTAGAGCTTTATTCTCTCACATCATTGTGGCCAGGCCATCTCCAGACAGGAGAGTTCTTCCCCTGGACCACTAGCCCATCAGTTCCTCCATATCTGGGTTCCTAGAAGGGACAGGAGGTGAAACCAATCTCTGGGTCATGTGTTGTAGCACGACCACTTCTGTTAGCTCAGTCACCAGTTCTCTCTTTCTCTCTCTCCCAGATTTGCCTTTCTGCTCTTTGTTGCCACTCTTGGTCTTGTTCTGTCTGCTCCCATCAAGCCTCAAATCAGCTGGCCAGCTAACAAGAAATCAATGTGCCCTGTCTTCACTGTTCTCAAAAGAACTGAAATAAGCTTTCCCCTAGCTCTTATGCCAAGGTGGTGGGGTGGGGGGCATTCTGACCACTGTGGTCTCTACAGGGGAAACCGTGAGGGGCTGAGCCGTACTTCAAGCAGCCGACAGAGCAGCACAGACAGCGAGATCAAATCTCTGGAGCCCCGACCTTGGAGCAGCACAGACTCAGATGGCTCTGTCCGTAGTGTTCGGCCACCTGTGACCAAAGCCAGCAGCTTCAGTGGGATCTCCATTCTCACACGGGGTGACAGCATTGGGAGCAATAAAGGAGGCAGTGCAGGAAGAATCTCCAGGCCAGGTACTACAGCTACCACTTCCCCAAGCTTCTGCATCAAAGTCAACTCTTCTGAAAACCACCCCTAGCATCTACCTGCAACAAAACATTGGCTTCAGTGCTGAAAACTTAGAGCAGGGGCAGAAGAGGGGCTCCCTAGTCATGTGATGAATCCCACTGCTTTGTTAGGGCCTGTCTAGCTGAGGAGGAGCATCTTTGCCCAGCCAGGGTCCAACTTATAAACCAGGATATATGCAGGAGAGCTGGTTTGGGTTGTCTTAACAAGTGAGACCTAGAAAAGGGACCGCAGCACTCTCAGATGCACCTTGTGACCAATTGGAAGAAATAATGCTGCTATAGCCCTTGAAGGGAGCCCAAACATTCCTGTTTCTTTGGAGTCCTGAACATTAGGAAGAACGAAATTTCTCTTGTATGCTTCCAGCACCTACTCTTTGAGGCCCTGGTTCTAAATAGTCCCATGACTTTCTCTTGCACTTTTTCACATTCCCCTGCCTCCTCTTCTCCCTGAGGTCTGTTAAGTATATAGACTAGGAACTTTATCCTTTACTACCCACCGTTTCCCCTGATGCCTAGCTGTCTGGCAAATCAATCAACTATGACCTCAGGTTTATTCTCCAGGTCATATTTCTAGCTTAGATCTGCCATTGAGATCCACCATCTCGGAGAGCTTCCACCCAGGCCCTCATCTGGCTAATGTGAGCTCATCTGAAATGGGCAAAGAAAATTTGGAGGGGAGGAATTGCCCTCATAGACCCACCAAGAGAAGCAGGCTTGCCTTCTCAGCATTCTTTAAACAGACCTGATGGTAGAAAGGGAACCCAAGAGAGACCAGGGCTCTCCAGGGACCCAAAGCCTAGGTGCTCTCGCTGTGCCCCTTGCCCGGACACGGGCGGTAAGTCCCTTCTGTTCTGTGGCTGCCTTGTTCCCGATGTTGCCCACCAGCCTCACGTCTGGTTCCAGCTCAGAACCATTCACTGACCACAGGGTAGTTCTCCGCCTCTGGGCCACCATAGAGACTTTTAAGGGAGGGGGCAGATGGACAAGGATGAGTCGGTGTTCATGGCTTCGTGTCTGGTTTGTGCTTCAGGCTTAGCCCTGGGTGCCCCAGAAGTGTGCAGCCAGGTGGCCTCCTCCCAGCCTGTCCGGGGCCTTCTCCCCTGCACTCCTCAGCAGCAGCAGCAGCAGCAACATCCGGCTCTCCCACCCGCAGCCCAGCAGCAGCCGCCCCTGAGCAACCACATGATCTCCCAGGTGAGTCAGCGGCTGCCATGGAGGCAGCCCGGGGCGGCGTGGCAGCCTCGTGGGGTGCTGTGGGGAGGGCTGGACAGGGAGCCTGGAGCCTTGCTTTTCCTGCTGCCTTGTTCTTGCTTTAGGTGCCTCCTTTCCATCTATTATTCCATCCTTCTCCCTTTCACATCAGGATTAGCAGTTTGCTTATGTTTCTAACTTTGGTGCTTGAAAGGAGCACAGTGGCCCTACCTTGGCTGAACTGAGCCTCACTGTGTCTGTGGAGGAAATGAGGAAATGCGTCCCAGGACCTGCAGAACAGAATAGAAAGCACCACAGCTCCAGTGTTTGGATGAGCTTGGGGTTTGGGAGCTTGTTTATGAGGTGGATGGACTCTGCGATCGAAGAGGCAAGGAACCAGTGGGTCCTGCACCAGCTAGCATCCCCTAGATTGGGCATTCCATCTCCTGTCTCTGGCCTTCTATACTAGCAGGTCCCTATTTGTTAATATACTGGTCTCAGACCCACTCTGGGTCATGGGCACCCCATGTGTGTGGATTGAATCTTAAAACTCAGTCTCCCAGCTGCAGAGGATCTGAGTCCAAGGGTGCCTCTCACTCCCTCCATCTTCTTTGCTGCGCTTTACTTCTTGGCTACCAAGCTTTCTACTCCTTCCATCTTCTCCATGCCAAGAACCAATTATTTTCTTGAAAGTAAAACTTGGTCTGTTACAGGTACTTAGAAGCAGATCTCAGGAACTACTCTCCCCAACTCCTTTTGCAGGCATCAGGTAGCCCTCTAGACGTGGGTTAAGTGCCAGTCAATTTGCACTCAGTATAAGGAAAAACTAATAATTAAACCTAACTCAAAGAGGATTTAGTGCCTTGAGAGGTAATGAGACCTTAGGTGAGGTCTTTGAGTGGAGACTTAATCGACCTCTGAGGGATATGAGGCGGGGTGGTGGGGGGTGTTCCCTTTTAATGTACTGAAATTGCTCCCAAGTGAGGGCCCTTCCAATTATATATTCTGTGATTCCTCCCTATCAGTGAACCCAAGCCTGGTGAGTTGTTGCTCTAGAGATGGGCCCCCCCTTCTTCATGTTAGTCAGTGCTTTCAGACTGCTTTTCTAGCATGGTCACAGCCTTGTTCCCTTGTCTAACTCATTCATGAAAACTCAGCATGTCTGGCTTTCTGGGTGCATTCATATGTGTCTTTTATTTGGCAGTGTTCAGACACCTTACTGTATGTGTCTCTCTCTCTTTTTTTTTAAAAGGTTTTTGCAAGGCAAATGGGGTTAAGTGGCTTGCCCAAGGCCACACAGCTAGGTAATTATTAAGTGTCTGAGACTAGATTTGAACCCAGATACTCCCGACTCCAGGGCCGGTGCTTTATCCACTGCGCCACCTAGCCGCCCCGTCTCTCTCTTTCTAATGTCTTCTTTTATTGCTGATCTTTGGGGAGAATTTCCAGGCCCCCACATCTCTGGTATTCATGTAATTTCATCAGAAATATATGTGCTTTTACTCTACCTATCCCCCAAATAGAAGAAGATGACAAGGGATTAAAAAGAAAGACCAGCAGGATTAGATCCGAGAAAGTATTAGAAAGTATTAGAATGTCTATGTGACTGACCCTGAATGCCAAACCTCTGTACACATTGTGTCCCAGCTGAGTCCTTAAAGAGCCTTTAATGGTATTTACTGATTGTTCATTTTATTTCCACACCTCTGATGTCTGTCCTTTTTCTACTTTACTTCTGTGACCTTCATTGCATCTCATCTAGATTGTTGTAGCAGCCTTCTAATTAGATTAACATTCAATTTCCCTTCTCCAATCAATACATCTTCCATACAGCTGCCAAAATATTCTTCTGGGGATAACAGTGAATAGAACCTTGGATTTAGAAGATACCCGAGTTCAGATCAAGTTTCAGATACTTTCTAGTTGTGTGATCCTGAACAAGTCACTTATCCCTATTTGCATCAAAAAAAAAAATACCCCAACAAAAGTAATCTTCTGAAGTACAAGAAACTTCTTGCTCAAGAAACTTCAGTAACTCCCCATGACCTCCATATCTTATTTGGGACACAATAATCAAATCAACATTGTTCTTGCTTTGGGGAAGGTAATGACAATCTTAACTGCTTCATGACTTCCTTGTGATTCTGAGTCATTAGATAGCTTAGAGTCTTGGACCATAATTCTCTTCCCAGAAGGTCACTGGACCCTGAATGTCTATTCTTCATATCCATCCATGTTGGCCCTGTTCCTCCAGATCTCTATCCAGCTCTATCCTCTGCTTCCACTGTCTACCTTAGAAACCTCTATTTTTAACCCACTGCCCTTCATGTTGGACTTCTTTCATGCATTTTCCATCTCTTTGCAGTTACAGAATTCTGACTCTCTCTGATGACACTGCCTCCCTTGCAGTCTTGTCCACACTTGGTAAACCTTTTCTCATGTCCTGATGCATGGGACCAGGAAGAAAAATGGACATACTTCTTGCTCCTCACTACAATTTCCAGGCCCTCTCCCTACCACATTTACTCAGCAATTTCTCCTTCTTTATAGTTCTCTCCATTCAGGTATTTCATCTTGTCAAATACTGATGGCTGTGACCTGCTGGCCTCAAAATCATTTTCTTTCTGTAGGGGTACTCTGTGTGACTCACAGTCTTTATCTCCACATGAAACACTGCCCTTAATACTTAAGGAATTGTTAAATTGGAATCCCCTCAGATTGCTTACTTTCCAGTTTTATCATCATTCTTAACTATTGGTATCTAACACTTTTGTTCCATCTCAGCTGTATAAAGGGATCGTCTTACTCTTGGAACTCATCATCCTCACAGTCCATAATTTAGAAATTCCTGTAGCTGGTCAGACATAACCTTCTGTCCTTTAATTCTTAATTCTTTCGGACCACTATTTATTAGTGATATTGGTCAATAGCTTTTTTCCTCCTTGCCTTATTTCTTTCTTTTTCTTTTTTTTTAAATTTTTATTAAAGATATTATTTGAGTTTTACAATTTTCCCCCAATCTTGCTTCCTTCCCCCCACCCCCACCCCCCAGATAGCACTCCGTCAGTCTTTACTTTCTTTCCATGCTGTACCTTGATCCAAATTTATACCTCTCTTCTTCTGAAACTGAACTGTGTCCTCACCTCATCCTTCAGGCATTCTACCCCTCCCTGCTTTACCCTATTCTAAACTTTACTTTTCTGCTTCAAAAAGATCCATTTTAGTCATCTAGTTCAAGTTTACATTGTCCTTGGCCCTGTTGTTCCGGTGAGAAGGTCATTTAACTCTTTGCCTCTATTTGCTCGTCTGTCAAGTGAGGATAACACCACCTGCCTTATCAGAATTTTTGTGAGACTAAATGAGAAAATATGAAGTGCTTTACAGACCTTAAAGTGCTATATATGAGGTCATTTTTGATGCAGTCATTGTCATTACCTTAGCACTCATTCTTATTCATGCTCTAGTCCTAGATTCCTCATGCATCTACCTTCTCTACTCCTGCTAGTTACCTAGAGGAAGTCACAGAGCCATATACATTGGGTCTGCCACAAACTTAGGTTTTCTGTCCCCAACTGGTTCCTCACTTCTGCACTGCAATAAATAGACCTTTCTTTGACTGACTCTGTTGTATTTTTTGTTGGAATATTCCATACTTTCTCTTCTCTTCTGAAACCATATCCTCTTCTGCTTTTTCCCTCCCTCTCTCTTTTCTGCAAACTACCTCATCTCATAATTCACTGAAAAAATTTAGGCCCTCCATTACAAACTTCCTCTTCTCCCTAGTTCCCCATTTCATATCACCTCAGCATCATTTCCTCTCCTCTTCTCTTTTGCTTCAGTCTGTGACGATCTCCCTTCCTTGTCCATGCCAATCCCATTATGCCTGTGATCCCATCCCATCATAGGGAGCTACTGAATTATCCCCACTTTATCCTTGATTTTAAATATCTCCTTATCTGCTGCTACCTACAGACATGACAAGATTCCCTATCAGTCTTTAAAAAAAAAAAACAAACAGAAAAAATCTTTTACTTGAATCTCTCCTTTGTTTTTCTTGTATTTCTACCTTTCATGTTCATTCTTTTAGAAAAACCTTAGAAAAGCCCCCACTTTCTCCCCTTCCTGCTTACTTCTCAACTTCATGCAGTTTGACTTTGCTGTTCCTTGACCTTTTTTACTGTCTTCATCTCCTTGGTCTCTCTGCATCATTTAGTGGATCTTCTCTCTTCCCAGGGTTTTAGTAACACTTCTCTTGGGTTGTTCAGGTCCCTCTCAGGTTCCTGGAAAGTTTGACATTCGTGATTTGTACTCTGTATCCTTCTCATGGTGATCTCAGCCACTCCCAGGGCAATGCAATGACTCCCCAAAATTCCCAGCCTTCTGTCTCTTTGTTTAAGCTGGCCTCTTCCTCAAATCTATTGTTCCCTTCCAGGCTTAGCTCAGGTACAATTTAATACAAGAAATGCCTTCCATGTACATATTTTTCTGGTTACATAATGTATCTTCCCGATAAAAGGTAAATTCCTTGAAGGCAGGAACAGTCTTTTCATCTTATTTTTATCCTTTGCCTCTAACACATAGTAGGCATTTAATAAATGCTTTTTTGTGTTAGATATTGCACTGTAAGAAGACTATGGAATTTGACCTTTAAATGGCACCTGGGACCTATATGGTATTGGCACTTTTCCTTATATGTCCTTTTTTCTTTTACCTCTCTTTTCTCCCATCTTTCTTCCACTCCACCCACACTCTCTCTTTTGTTTCCACTGTCTCCTGACTGGTACCCCAAGTCATTACATAACATCACTGGTAGCACTCAGAACCAAGAGTAGTAACTAATCCTGGAATAAGTCATTATTAATTGACTACCAGATGCACAATATTGCAGATGTTTGAGGGAAATTACATAATTCCTTGGGCAAAATGTCAGAGGATTGTTTTATTTAAGATTAAGTTTAATTTTTCACTCATTGACAAGTATAGATTTTTAAATATTTAAAGAACCTATCACTTCAATGAATTTATGATCTTATTATTTGTTTTCTTCCCAATCTATCTATTTTCTCAAACTACTTTTGTCTGTATCCTGTAAGTCCTCCACAGGAGCCCTTGTCTATATTATAAATATTTGGGTTTTCAAAGAGTTTTCCCTTGCTCTCAGTATTTGGCCTCTATCTCCTTTTTTTTCCTTATTATAGTTCTGATATTTTTTAACTCCTCAAACTTATGATTTCATAATTGCTTTTCTGCTGCAGCTTAGTCACACCTACTGTGCTCCTCTCCATTGTCTTTTGGGTAACTTTTATTCTATGGAGCTTGTTGTTTTCATGATTCATTTCTGTACTATGTCCACTTGAAGTTCTTGATATTTTTTAAAAAATGATCTTTGTTTCAGGGAGCATAGTCGTCACTAAGAAATTTCTTAAATTCAGCATTCTTCTGTCTAGTTCTGACCTATCATTATCCATTCTGTCTAAGTTCATTGTCTATATTTCTTAGATATCTTTACTGACAGACCAACTCAATGAACTCTTCATCTGCATAGCCTTGGTAAAAATACATTTTTCTCCACTTGATTTTTTTGTTTATGGATAGATAAACAGAATATTTTCTAAGTGTCAGTCAAAATGCTAAGTGCTAATAATATAAATACAGGCAGTTCAATCTATATGTCTGAGAGGTAATGTGTTTCATGCTTTCCAAATTTTCTTACAGATCTCTTCAAATCTAGATCTTGTATTCATTCATTTTGACTAGTTCTAAAATATTGATCTATATCCTAATTCTGTCATACAGATTTCTAGTTTTCCCAACAATTTTTACTAGATAATGAATTCTTATCCTACAATATTGTCTTTATACCTGTCAAATACAAAGTTACTATATTTATTTTCATTGTAAATTATGTCTACTTTGTTCTCATATTAGATAGTTTTGATAATACCTTCCTTAATAATATAATTTTTCCCCATTGGTTCCTTTGAATAAAAATGGATTACTTCAATTAAATTAAAAAGACTTTGTATAAATAAAACAAAGATCTTCAGAAGGAAAGTAGGAAATTAGGTGAAAAGTTTTATACAGTTTCTCAGATGAACATCTCATATCTCAAATATATAAAGAACTATAAAATCTGTAAGACTATGAGTTTTTTCCCATTTGATAAATGGATAAAAGATGTGAACAGGCAGTTTTTCAGTGAAGAAATCAAAACCATTTATAGTCATGTGAAAAATACTCTAAATCATTTTTGATTAGAGAAATGCAAATTTAAGCAACTTTGAAATATCATTTTACATCTATCAGATTAGCTAAAATGATTGAAGGGGAAAGCAACAGATTTTGGAAGGGGTGTGGAAAAATTGGGACACTGATTTATTGTTGGTAGAATTGTGAACTGATTCAGCCATCTTGGAAGCAATCTGGAATTATGCCAAGAAGAATTATTAGAATAATAATTATTAAAATGCCACTACCTTTTGACCTAGCAATACCACTAAAAGATTGATTTCCAAAGGTAATTAGGGGAAAAGGAAAAGAACATGTATGTTCTGAAACAGTTATAGCAATTCTCTTTGTGGTGGCAAAGAACTAGAAATTGCAGGAATGCTCATCAATTTGGGGAATGACTGAATGAGTTGTGGTATATAATCATAATGGAATACTACTGTGCTATGAAAAATTGTGAATTCAATGATCATGAATAGACACAAATAGATTCATACAAAATAAAGGAATCTGGTGGGGGGAGGAAGTTACATGATAACTTTTATATATTTAAAAGGAATACATTTGTACATGTGTGCAGTCATCTTTTTTAGCTTTTACTGTGTCATAGTAATTCTCGTTTTATTCCTTAAATTAAAAATAAAATAAATGAAAAAAATTTTAAATGCAGATAACCAAATGAGGCTAGATAGGGGCGGCCAGGTGGCGCAGTGGATAAAGCTCCGACCCTGGAGTCAGGAGTACCTGGGCTCAAATCCGGTCTCAGACACTTAATAATTACCTAGCTGTGTGGCCTTGGGCAAACCACTGAACCCCATTTGCCTTGCAAAAAAAAAAAAAAAACAAATGAGGCTAGATAACACATAAAAAGGAACTGAAAGAGATGGGGAGAAACTCCAGAGATTTCCAGGATGTGGTGTAGGATAAGATGGAAACCTGGTATCTGCCATATTTTCCATGGCAGATGGAAGATGAGTTGAGGATGGTGGTCGGAATGCAGGTGACATTCTTCTTGTGTTCTGCCTCTTTGGGTCACTACCTACCAATCATAAGTCAAGTCAGCAAGTTTTTTGAAGTGCTAGAGTACAGAAAGACAAAATGGTTCCTGCTCTTGAGCTCATAGTCCAGTAGATGATAAAACATGTAAACACACCAGGTAAATTGGGTGATGTGCTCAGAGGGATGGTACCAATATTAAGAAGGATTGAGAAAGACTTCTTGGGGAAGATGGTATTTTAACTGGCCTTGAAAGGAAGTCAGGAATCAGAGTGTAGAAAAGAAAACCTTCCAGGTTTGGAGGCTAGAAATTGTAGAGTGGTGGAAAAATATGAATTACTTTATAAGCCTAAAGGTTGTATGCTTGACCCCAGAGTTAATGGTTGAGAATGTGTGTCATGGCCTGAGCTTCACTTTAAGAAGATCAATTTCCTGAATGGTGGCAGAATGGCTGATGTGGTGAGATTTGAGGGGATAAGGGCCTGAACTCTATACAATCTCAGGAGAAAAGGATACATATTTGAGAGATGGTACAAGGGTACAATCGGCAGACCTTGACAACAGCTTGGTATAGGGGTAAGGTTGTGAGAGGGCCAGGATGATTGAGGCCTTGGTGATGGCTGGAACTGTGTATAGGGGGCAGCTCCTGCAAGGGTGGAAAATGAGAGTCTAGGAGCACCACTTTGACTTCAGGTGCTGACAACACAACTGGGTTCTTGAAAAGAAGCTCTTCAAGATTTTGTAACACTCCTCTTCCCCTACAGATGACACCTGGTGATGTTCACTAGAATTCCCCAGTAGGTGGCAGGATTGTCCTCAGCATTTCTTTTAGATTCCCAGGATTTGGGAACATCCTTCTCTTGGGAAGGAGATGGAATAGTTTGGAATTGAGATGCGATGAAGACCCTCTTCCTACCTTTCTTTTAGGAGTACATAAGATTAAAGGATAACCATCATAACATCCTTCTCTCTCTACCTCTGAGTTTATGAAGAGAAGGAGCTAGATTTTCTCATCCAGGCTGGGTAGAGTGGCACAGGCGTGGAGAAGGATGCTCATTTTAAGGGATTATGCAGCAGAAGTTCTTAGCCCTAACCATGCTCAGTGCTACTAACCCTATATTTATGTCTATTGGGATAGACTGTTTAGGGGTTTGTCTTTAAGACTGGAACATATGGATTACAGAGCAGATAAAATAATTTCTTCCTGGGTAGTTTGAGTGTGAGCTTTGCTTTCTTTCTAGCTCAAATATTGGAACCCAAGCATATAAAGTTCTTACCTTTTTTTTTTTTTTTTGAGATACTCCACTGTCCTGGCCCAGTCTTTAAACTATCTACATGTTCAAATGCTGCCCCCTGCTGAAAGAGACTTGGAGAAGGAAAAGGGGAGTGGGGGAATTTTGCTGCTTAAGGGTCACTGAATATAGTGGCTGCTCCCTGATTCCTCAGCAATCCCCCCCCCCCACATGCACCACATCTTTACTATCTCCATAACCTGGGATAGGTAGCTAGGAAAACTGAAGAAATGATCAGAGCTGCTAGATGGAGAGAGAGAGAGAGAGAGAGAGAGAGAGAGAGAGAGAGAGAGAGAGAGAGAGAGAACGAGAACAGAAACCCATTCTTAAAGAAGTAGTTTAGAAACACAGCACATTCCTGACAAACCTGCTTCAAAACTGGTGAAGGTGCAGTGGGAACAAAAGCTGTTTGATTTCAACCGGGCTGTTTTGTATTTTATTCCTAGATCTCTGCCTATATACTAGGGATCTTTCATATTACCTTACCAGGTTACAACAGGGCAGATATGGAGAAAGAAGGAAGTAGCCCAATCCAAACATTAAATGAGTGCATTTTTTTCCTTCTCTATCCTGGTGGGTAGGGGAGAGAATGAGAGAGAGAATCTTTGTGAAGGAACAGAGCAGATCATCCAGAAGAACTGTGGTATGAAACTGGGAATGCAGCAGGGGAAGCCAAGCCATACCTCAAATGACACCCCCCCAAAAAAAAATCAGACTTCCTGCAGCCATATTACAACAACAAATCAGAACCTCTCCTCTTCAGAGGAGACTTGGGAAGCAAGGTATATCAAGCAGTGCTCCCCAGAAATCATTTGTTTAAAAAGCTATAGATGTGGTGGCTAGGTGGCGTAGTGGTTAAAGCACTGGCCCTGGAGTCAGGAGTACCTGGGTTCAAATCCAGTCTCAGACACTTAATAATTACCTAGCTGTGTGGCCTTAGGCAAGCCACTGAACCCCATTTGCCTTACAAAAACCTAAAAAACAAAAACAAAAAAAACTAAAAAGCTATAGATGTAGTAAGAGAGCAGATTAGCTTGTGACCCAGGGAACCTACTCTAAGATTGTTTGGAATATACCCCAAGAGTAGCATTGGGTTTCCTTTGAAGGGTTCCCCAAGAAGGCAAAATTAGCTTTTTGTCAAACACAGACTACTCCCAGGTGTCATCCCTGATCCAGTTTGCTGCCTCCTGTAGTCTTGCTGTTCATTTGCAATTTCTTTTATGATTAACCTTGTTGTTCCCTCCTTTTCCATCTCCCTTTCTTCCTTTCTTTTTTCCCCTGTGTTCTCCCCACCCCCATCTGAACCCTTTTCTCTTCCTTTCTCGGCATGTCTCTCTGCTGGTCCACAGCCAGTCTCAGCTCTGCAGCCCTCTCCGCAGCCTGTTCAATACTCTCCAAGCTCCTGTCCCCAAGTCCTTCTGCCAGTTTCTCCGCCCCAGCAGTATAATATGGTATACCCCATTTCCTTTTCTCATCCCTACCTGTATGTGAACATGTCTGTGTTAAGTGGATTAGATTATGTATTTATGTATATATTCATGTGTGTGTATTTCCTTGGCTAGCACAGGGTGCTTTCTGTCCAGTAGTGCTGCTAAAGACTGTCCCCTTGGGATTTGATTTGGGCCAGGCTTTTAGCCTGACTCCTTTTTTTTTGAACATGACTGAATCTAGGACCCCCGGACTATCTGAGAAAAGAAAGGGGGTCTGATTCTGGAACAGCCTCCTCTATCTATTAGAATTTAATCTACCATTTTCTTATCACCTCCTTTTCCCTCCTGCTGTATCTGAGAGAGCAAGAGGGTATTTTCTCCAGGGCCTATAATATTCCTTTCATTTTTTAAGTGAGAAGACCCAACTTTGTTTTTCTGGTAACTTTCCACTAAAGAGCACACAATGTTTTTGTATCACTGTTTTTATAGTGAAGTACTAGAGAAACTTACCCAAGGTCAGTCAGTCAGTATTAAGGTTCTACTATATATCAGACAAATATAAAATTTGGTTCTTGTTTCAGGAACCTTTAAGTCTAGTTTTGCTCCATTCCAAAGCATAAAGAATTACTCAAGAATAAAGAGCATATTAATGAATACAACTGAATATAGTACAAACTGGAGCTCATAAGTACAGAGGAGTCAGTAGAGAAAGGTAGAGAAGGAATGGTTAATGAGATACAGAATGAAATGTGTTTTTGGACATGACCAACATAGAAATTTTTTTCTTGACCTTTTTTATTTACTATAGGGAGGGATAAAAATAAATAAATATTTGATTTCTGAAAAAAGATTAGGAAAAGCTTCTTTGAAGTGGTGAATTTGAAGTACTTGAAGAAGCAACTGGCTTGATGGAAAACTCATAATAGCTGAGCCTAAACTAGAATCCTAAAAATTAAATTCATAATTCTTGTCACTTACTCACATTGAATTTTCCTTTTGCCTCATTTTCTGTTTATAGTCTTTAACTGAAGGTCATTGGCTAGTGTGCCTATCCAGTTTCCCTGGGAACTCTCAGGTCCCTATTCCTAAAACTGGGGGGAAGGGTGGGGGGGGGGGGTATTTATCTTAGATCAGCTCTCATTCTTCTTTCATTGCATGGTCATCATCCCTGCTTAAATTGTTTTTACACCAATTGATTACTTGCTGTTTGGAGAGCCGGACCATCTGAGCACTCTACCCAGTTTTCCCCATCTTAGTTATGGGGTTAGACTATCCCTGATTTTAATCCCATGTTTCTGCTTTTTCACCAGGATCCCCTCTGTTCTACCTACCTCTTCTACCTCTTCTCCTCTACCTGCCTTCTGAAAAGTCCTGGGACACAGACCTCAATCTATTGCACAGTCCCATCTTATCCTCTTGCCCATTTCCTCACAATGTGGCCTAAGGAGAGGAAAGTGGCAGGGAGAGTGAGACAACTGAGCTGAGGATCTGAAAAGTGGGGATGAGGGGGAGGGCATGGATGTTTGATGTCCACTGATTTCTTCTGCAAAAGAACCCCTCCTGCTTTGTTCATTATCTAGCTCATTTTGTGTGTGTGTGTGTGTGTGTGTGTGTGTGTATGTGTGTGTGTGTGTCTATGTGATTCATACATCTGTCTCTGATAAACAGAAGAGAAGAGAGAGCTAGAGGCTCCTATCCAATCCACATAAGTGAGATAATACTGTTGCCCTTGCAGCTTAGAAAAAAGGCTAAGAGATGAGGTTATTATATATTGGCCCTACCCCCACTATCTTTAGCCTGGTCTTGGTCTTGGCCTCCTTATGGAGGTGAGAATTGGAAGTGGCTTCCAAAGGGCAAGAATGCTGTAGGTCAAAATCAGAAAACTGAGGTGGAAATGACCACTTGGAGGAGGGCAGCAGGGAATAGATAACTGACAGTCCTTTCATGACACTGGCAGCGCCAGGGTCAACATGAATCTGCCATTACCATCCCCTCAAGGAAGTGCTTTTAAAACCAGAAGGGAAGGTGGTGATGAGATGGTTTAAAAACTACAACCTTTGTAGATTATAACCTCTCAGCTATATCAGTTGGACTGATTTTCACTACACATGGAAGTCTCCTACTACCCTCACCCTTCCTTGGATCCCTATTTCTACTTGCCCTGCCATACTTATAAACCTTGTGTTCATTGTTGCTTTGTTTTTAGTGGGAAGAAGGATCTGTGTTATTTGCAAATTTTTTTTTTCAAACATCAGTTTTTCAGTTAAAAAGTTTAAGATGGGGTGGCTAGGTGGCGCAGTGAATAGAGCACCCGCCCTAGAGTCAGGAGTACCTGAGTTCAAATCCGGCCTCAGACACTTAATAATTACCTAGCTGTGTGGCCTTGGGCAAACCACTTAACCCCATTTGCCTTGCAAAAAAAAATAAAACAAGTTTAAGATGTTTCCAGTCCTCATGAGAAAGGATCAAGTGCCAGAGAGGGAGTCATAGAAACATAAAAACATTGTCCTTTACACAATCTATAAAAGAAAGCAGGTAGAATAGGTTGCCGTGTGTGTGTGTGTCTGTGTGTGTGTGTGTGTCTTTCTGTCTGTCTATCTGTCTGTATTTCTCTCTCTCTGAGCCAAGGGAGAAAGGCTTTGCTTGGCTTCACTGTCTGGGTCGCCCACTGTCTCCACAGACTGATGATCTCAGCAACCCCTTTGGGCAGATGAGCCTTAGCCGACAAGGCTCCGCCGAGGCAGCTGATCCATCTTCAGCACTGTTCCAGCCCCCACTTCTCTCCCAACACCCTCAACAGCCTGGCTTCATCATGGCCTCCACAGGCCAGCCTCTCTCCACCTCCAACTATTCCACCTCCAGCCACGCTCCCCCGGCCCAACAAGTCCTGCAGCCTCAGGGCTACATACAGCCCCCACAACAGGTAGGCAACTTTGAATCCAGGTTTTGATCTTTTAGGCTGTTAGAAGGTTAAACAGCTTTCCTTCATCTTGTCTCTTTTCTTCCTCCATTCCAGATAGCCAAAAAGCTGCCAATATCCTATTCCTCATACTTTGAAAGCATTCTGACAGGATGTTCCTTGTTGATATTTTTTCTTTTTAACATCATCAGAATTTTTCCCAGTATTCCTAAGGGACATTTCATAAGCCTGCCATAATTTAAATCCTTTAGGCAGGAGGTTGACCCCTCCAATTACAGACACAAAGAGAGCTATTTATAGTTCTCTAGCTCTTAGTCCTAAGTGTTGTATATAATTGGTTGTCTTCAGAGTTAGGGTTTTTGTTTGTTTGTTTGTTTTGATAGAGGAAAGTTGGAGAGGGAACTCTGCTTATCCACTTGTTTT
This sequence comes from Macrotis lagotis, assembly GCF_037893015.1. Taxonomy (NCBI): domain Eukaryota; kingdom Metazoa; phylum Chordata; class Mammalia; order Peramelemorphia; family Peramelidae; genus Macrotis; species Macrotis lagotis. The sequence goes on from NC_133659.1 coordinate 288,128,726, forward strand.
CCTCTAGATACAGGTTTCTTACTATCCTCCTGGGCAGTATCCCAACTCTAACCAGCAATACCGACCTCTGTCTCACCCGGTGGCCTACAGCCCCCAGCGTGGTCAACAGCTGCCTCAGCCATCTCAGCAACCTGGTAAGAAGAGCCTTCTATGTGGGAGACACCTTGTGGTCTGTCTCCAGTAGAGAAGGGGAAGCTGAGAATGGGATGCATGTGGCCACAGTGACAGCCCTTTCTCCACCCAAATGTGTCAGCGCCAAATGAGTCTAACAGAGGTGTCAGGCCCCTTGGGGAGATGAAGCAGAACAGAGCAGAGAAAGAGTTGCTGCCCCACGATGGGCACACTAATCCTAGCCACCCCCTTCTCCCTTCTAGGGTTACAGCCCATAATGTCCAACCAGCAGCAGGCAGCTTACCAGGGCTTGATGGGTATCCAGCAGTCACAGAACCAAGGCCTTCTCAGCAACCAGAGGAGCAACATGGGGGGCCAGATGCAAGGCCTAGTGGTCCAGTATACTCCGCTACCTTCATACCAAGTGGGTATTCCTCCAGGGAAGAGGAGATAATATCTCTTTTCCTCAAAGAGAAGAAAAAAAACTGTCTTTCCCAGGGTCATCTATGTTTAGAAATGTATTATTAGTGTATTAAATAATCTGAGTCCCTTTTACATTTTTCTTTCAAGATAAGATGTGGGGGCAGCTAGGTGGTGCAGTGGATAGAGCACCCACCCTGTAGTCAGGAGGACCTGAGTTCAAATCCAGCCTTACACACTTAATAATTACCTAGCTGTGTGGCCTTGGGCAAGCCATTTAACCCCATTTGCTTTGCAAAAAACCTAAAAAAAAGAGAGAGAGATAAGATGTGGTCTCCCTTAGGTAATCTGGTAGAGTTGGTTTAAATCTTTTTTGTCTTTTCATTCCTTTGTAAATTATTAGGTACTCCCAAAAAGTAGGGCAGTGAATCTAAGGAGCTCTGCTTCTCTTTCCTCCTGGGCCAAGCCTTCATGACACTTGATGTCTGTGGTGGGGATTGGGGTGGGGGCAGTGGAGAAGGTACCATTCAGCATTTTCTGCATTCAGAAAGAGGGGTAGGTATTTCTGAGTGTTTTGGTATTACTTAAGGAGCAAGGAGAGGGAAGATGTAGTCATAGTCTTTTGTTCTCTGAATGTTCCCATAGTGAACAAAAAATTACAGTGAATCCCATCTCTCTCCAGGTTCCCGTGGGAAATGAGTCCCAGAATGTGGTCCAGCAGCCCTTTCAGCAGCCGGTGCTGGTCCCTGCTAGCCAGTCAGTCCAGGGGGCCTTACCAGCAGGGAGCATGCCTGTGTACTACAGTGTGATCCCACCAGCACAGCAGAATGGCACAAGGTGGAAACCTTAGGGGACAAATTGGGGGGAGGGGGATGGGGGAAATATCAGGGAATAGGGCTGGATTCCTGGAAATTCAGAAGCATTCTTGTTTCTATTTGTTAGGATCACAAGTCACAAATGTGTAGGATTTTGCACATACTCTTCCTGGTCCAAAAGTAATAGACATGGTTGAATACCATTCTCTGTATCATTGACCTTGCCAGCAGAAAAGATGTTGGGATTAAGGACTCGGATCTCCTCAACTTCCAACTTTGTCCTCATTTAGTTTCTATCTGCAGCTATTTTTCTGTGTCTCTAGATATTTATATGTATATCTCCATTTTTCTTTTTCTATAAATGACTGTCAAAGTGAGACAATAATACGTCAGCAGACGTAGCTGTCTGTCTGCAACTTGCTGAATCCTGAGGTCTGCCCCTATGTGTGGGTCTCTGAGTGTGGGGTTTCCAAGCTTCTGGGAAGAGCGTGTGTCACTAACATTCCATCTGTAGCACTGATTAGCAGCCTTCTAATTGAAAGATGATCAAGTACAAATATATATAATTAACTTTGAACTGATGAGTGATTTTAGAAATTGCATGGCAAATTGGTCTGGGGATATCTTGGAGCTGCTGCTGCTCCCCATAGGAGGAGGATCAGGGAATAGCAGCTGTTTGCCAGGAGCTGTGTTCCCTCTCCCCTACTGTTTTCTTCTCTTCTATCTCTTCAGCCCTTCGGTAGGGTTTCTGCAGCCCCCTGGCTCTGAGCAGTACCAGATGCCTCAGTCTCCTTCCCCCTGCAGCCCACCACAGATGCCACAGCAGTACTCAGGTAAGAGGGTAAGACCATCAGGGAAAGAGGATGGGTGAGGAGTGCCTTAGGCAACTGGGAGGGACAGAAGTCTTCTTTTACAGTCAGGAAGAAAGAAGGCTGCTTGTCCCTCCCATCACTGAAGCAGACTAGACCTAGGCTTCCAAAGGGAGAGGTGGCTGGAGTCCTGCATCTCATTCAGGGGGATGAACTAAAGATCATTGTCTGGGCTGAGAGAGTGCCCTCTTTAATTAGTTTCCATATTGAACCTCTCAGAGCTATAATTACTTCATTAAAATATGAGAAAAAAATATTTAAACTGTCATGCTTACAGTAAAGAAAATATAAACTATAATGAGTAATGTGGATGAGAACAATTATGATTGTTACTATTATTGCTCCACTAGTACTTTGCTATGAAGAATGGGCAAAGAGTTTACTCTTACCAAATTTCCCTCTCATACTGTTCTTTTTTAGGTTTTTGCAAGGCAAATGGGGTTAAGTGGCTTGCCCAAGGCCACACAGCTAGGTAATTATTAAGTGTCTGAGGTCAGATTTGAACTCAGGTACTCCTGACTTCAGGGCCAGTGCTTTATCCACTGTGCCACCTAGCCACCTCTATAGTTAGATGTGAAGCACTTTTTTTTTAGTTTTTTTTTTTTTGCAAGGCAATGGGGTTAAGTGGCTTGCCCAAGGTCACACAGCTAGGTAATTATTAAATGTCTGAAGCTGCATTTGAACTTAGGTACTCCTGATTCCCAGGACCAGTGCTCTATCCACTATACCACCTTGCCACCCCACCCCCAATACTGTTCTTGTAGAAATAAGAAACTTTTAAAATTGCTTACATAGAAGTCCATTTCCAGTGAACTTTAACAAATCCCCACTCCCTCAATCGTACCAAACTCCACCTCTATGGAAGCTGTAGAAAATGAGAAAGGGGAGACCGACCTCCCTTTCCCTCCGGGAAAGCAGAGTACCAGCCCACATAGCAAACTCATGCCATGGTGGACATAGACCTGGAGTCAGAAAGAGTGATCAGCTCCCACCCTACTAGTTGTGTGACCATGGACAGGTCACTTCACTGCCTCCTGCAACAGTTTCCTCCTCTGTAAAATAGGGTTGAGTGGCGAGGGTAGAATGAGATGACATTTGTAAAGCATTTGTAAAAAATTTGTTGAAATGTTAGCTGTTGAGTGCTCTGTGCCCTATTCTGTGGGGAAAGTTGACCTCAAGTTAACCTTGATTGGTTCCCATTCTGCCCTGATATCTTCTACTTTCCTATAACATTCCATTTCAGGGATGTTAGAGTGCCCTCTTCTGGTGCTAGGGAGGCATCTTCACAGTCTCCCCATTTGTAATGGGGAGATTTTTCATAATCTTGTCATTTCTGTCTCTGTTTAGAACCATTCTGTAGTTAGGCATGGCTGCCTTCTACCTCCACTCTGCTCAAATGAGCAGGGGTAGGTTTCTGGACTGAGATCTCAAATCCCCCAGTATTTTCCCCTTTTTCCATTTCTAGTCTTACTCACTTTTTCTCCTGAGTGTCAGCCAGGGGCATTTGTCCTCAAATTTCCCATTGGGGTTATGGAAATTGGAAAAACCAGCTCTGGGAGCCACTGTAGCCTGTGGTGGTTCTTGGAACCTCGGGGCATTTCTTCTCCTCTTTGCTAACATTTGTGTGCATATATCTATGAACCCTCAAACACTCATACCTAGCTGAATGTATGTCTTTTTTGTGTATCTGTTAGCTATTTCTGTGCAGATGAGTTCAGTGTGTGTATGTGTCTGTGTGTGTGTGTGTGTGTGTGTGTGTGTGTGCAAACAAAATCATTCATCAGTCAAGTATTTTTTTGAGTGTTTGCTGTATTAAGTACTCATAACTGAACTAGACTAGTGATTATCATCAGGGGAAGTCTAAGAGTTGGCAGAAAGAAGAGACTTGAATCAAGGTTCTTCCAAAATCAGCTTGATAAAAACATACAGACAACCCTTTCAGGGAATCAAAACCCCTTTGGAAATTTCTGTTTTGTCCTTTCCTTTTCCCATTTGCCTTGACTCAATTTCTTTTCACTCTGGCTGTTTACCACAGAGAAGAAGGTAGGCCATCTATACCTATCATGCCCAAAGACCTGAATTGTGGGTCTGCAATAGAATACTACTGATTGCTGTGGCCATTTATTTTTAAAATAATGAATTCTGAGCATGGAACTTTTTGAGCAAGTGGAATTGTAGGCCTGAAAGTCATCTTCCTTGCTCTTGGTTGGCCTCCTTGTTTTCTAAAGTGTTGCAATGTAGTTACTTTTTTAAAAAATAAAGTCAGAAACTGGGACTGATTATCTAAAACACCTGTCCTGGTTTCTTAGAGACATCAGCAATCTCAAATTATTTCATGACATAGGTCTTAAAATCATCACCTCGTACCCTTTTCTTTAATGGTGTGAAAGTAACTTGGAACCCTGGAAATTTTCTCTTCTTTCCTTGCTTAAAAAGATGTTTTAGATAACCTTTGAAGGGATCTTTCTCTTCCTTTAGCATTGTAATTGTGGAGGGAGCTGTGTAGTCACAGATACATAAAAAAATGTGACAGTAGTGTGTTCCTGTGTCAACAGGTAAACACAAGGAAGATAGGAATACAGAAAGCACTCTCACATACTCTTTGTTACCAAGGGTTTTCCAGAGCCATGGGTGGGTAGTTCACTCCTTTGTCCTCAACATATGCATATCAGAAATAAGTAGATGTGGGAGGCCTGGTCAGTACTGACCCAGAGAGAGCCTCAGGATCTAAATGGGTTCTCTAGGGTTCTTTGTTATGGGCTGAAGAGCTTGGCCCTGGGAGAAAATCTTTTAGTCTCAGGGCTTTGTCATTTTAGTAATTTTTTTTTGGAGCCAATTTCACCAAACATAAACGTCGCCTGTTTGTATTTATGCAGCTTGCTCTGCCCCATCGACCTTCCTGCCCGAGTTTAATGATGCCACTTAAAAAGCCATTCACACGTCTGCTCTCCTATCAGGGCTTTCAATCTGAAATTGATTTCCCTATTCCCCCCCCCCCAACCCCCCCACCAACATAAACATAGAGCTTCCCCCAGACCCTTCTTCCAACTTGATTAGATCCTGTAGCTTGGCAGTAGGGGCTTTATTTTTTTTATTGCTGTGTCCATTAAGAAGTAGCGACAGTTCAGCTGCTAACGGATGCCACCTGCTTTTGGCTTGAGGAGGGGAAGCATAAAAATCAGCTCATCAGCAGAGCTGGCCTCTGTGTCCTCGGCTGAGTGAAGGAACAATGCTTGCGGCTATGGGTGGAGGTGGGGGGGGCCAGAACAGAGGCAGAGGTTGGGCTATCTAGTGTGATTTGTGTCTGTCTTCTCCCTTCACAACAGTCTCCTGCCTTCAAGTTGCTTATGGGAAGGGCCCACTGCCATGTACTTCTTCATAGACAGACACACAAGCATGCGCATGTTCTCTCTCTCTCTCTCTCTCTCTGTTTCTCTCTTCCTCTCTCCCCCCTCCACCCCCACCCCCTTCTCTTTTCCTTCTCTTTCTCTTTGTTTCTCCTGTCCTTCCCTCCTCCTCCTCCTCCTCCTCTTCCTCTTCCTCCTCTTCCTCCTCCTCCTCCTCCTCCTCCTCCTCCTTCTTCTTCTTCTTCTTCTTCTTCTTCTTCTTCTTCTTCTTCTTCTTCTTCTTCTTCTTCTTCTTCTTCTTCTTCTTCTCTCTCTCTCTCTCTCTCTCTCTCTCTCTCTCTCTCTCTCTCTCTTCTTTCCGCCATTTCCTCTTTCTTCTTCCTCTCCCCCATTTGGCCTAGGGCGTTTAGCATGGATTTCCTCCCAGAAAAACTATAGATTTGATTCTTTGCTCTGGCCCCTCAGGTAGTAGTGGGATATTTGAATAAGGTCAATTGCAATTTTGTTGGCAGGTAGGGGATGGGGGAAAGAGAGTTTAAAGTGGGATGTGAAATACTTAAAGCTACTGTGGCAAGGGGGCGGTCATTAAATGTACCACATGAGGCAATTTCAGTTCATCACAAATTGCCCCCTTGAAATCGAACAGGAATCTAGGGGAGACACAGATCCATCACTGAGCAGTTGTTTGTTTAGGGGAACCCAGGAGGGTAAAGGTGTAATGGATCTTCATTGCTGCAGCTCCTGAACCTTTCTGCTTGCCCCCCCCCCCCCCGTTCCCTTTCCTCTCTGTTTAGTTAAAACTACCCAAGAAACGATCACATTCCCTTCACAGCATGACAGTGCCCCGGGCAGAGACTTCCACAGTCTCCGTCATGGAGAAAGATGTGATGGCAAAAGCACCAGCAGGCCCCAGAGCACCGAGCCATGATAATAGCAGGCTTAGAGCTCCTTTTTACTCTCTTTTTATCCCCCCTCCCGGGAGCGTGGGTGAAACAACACACACACACACACACACACACACACACACACGTGTATCTGTCATGCCAGAGGAAGCTGGGTGAGCAGTCAGGGACAAGCCTTCACCCCTGGCAGTCTCCTGCTAGGTTTGGCTCCTGGAGATCCTTTTGCCATCCAAGTCAGCAGGGCCTGTCTGTCAGATATCCCCTCCCCTCTTTCAGGCTTCAGCCACAAGAGGAATTATGGACCGTTCTTCCTCCTCACTGTATTAACTCTTTCCTCCCCCTCCATCTCCGCCCCCCCCCCCTTGAGATGATAAAACCCTGGAGCTGTTTGAGATTCCATCTTTATTAAAAAAAAAAAACCCAACCAAAACCAACCTGAGTTGAGAAAGACATAGGTGTTCAACCTCTCTGCTATTCCCCGAGACCACTAACCCATCAACAGATGCCCTTTTTGAGCAGGGCACTTTTGTTAGGTGCTGTAGGATCTACAAAACAAGGAGTGTCTTTAGTGCGTTTCCAGTCAAATAGCAATAGTAGATGACTATAGTGCAAAATACCAAAGCATCTGGAAGTTCAGAGTGGGAAGAATTCTTTCTAGCTGATGTCTTTGGATGTTTTCATGGTTCCTCAAGACCCTGACAGTGTCTCCCATCCTAGTCTCCTGCTGCCCATTGAAGTCTCAGACACTCCTAACACTTTGCTGCTCCTCATTAGCCCTGACTTCCAGAACAAGTTGAGCATCTAGAAGAAAGGCAGACTCAGAAACTGTCAGCAGCATCTTACATCTCTGGCAGAGTAGTATATGCAGGCCCCTGGGCTGGTGGATAGCTCTCTTAGCTGGCTTTGTCAAAGGCCAACTGAGGGCTGGTGCTCAGTAATCCATTTCCTCATCTCAGGAGTGTCCCCATCTGGACCAGGTGTGGTGGTCATGCAACTGAATGTCCCCAGTGTTCCCAATGGTTCCCAGACCCCACAGACCCCATCTATGGTTCAGTGGAGTCACTGTAAATACTATAGCATGGACCAGCGGGGGCAGAAGCCAGGAGACCTATACAGCCCTGAGAACAACCCCCAGGTGAGTACCTAGCCCAGTCTCACAGCGAGGGGGGGTGCATCTGAGGCATTGAGAGTAGCCAGCTCTGTGGGGATCCATTGCCACCTGGGGGCAACTAGGGAGCCCGGGCATAAAAGCACAAAACCCTGGTGTGACCTTTTGATCAGCTGTATATTTTAACATTGTTTCTATGATGAAATGACATCTTATGCTGAGCCCAGCTCAGTATAAGAGAATGAATTTGGAGTCATAGGTCCTGGATTCAGATCCCTGCTGTATTGCTCCATGCTGTCTGTATAACTTAAGCCAATCACTTAGCCTCTCTGGACCTCAGTTTCTTCATTCCAAAATAAAAAGTTTGGATTAGGTGACTTAATTATATGAATCTATGGCCAATTCAACTAAAATGTTTTCATAAGAACAGTTTATAACTTTAAATCTCTATCAACAAGTGTAAATGGATTGCTTGAATACACTCAGGAGTTGTAGAGTAGAATCATATTCAGACTTGGATGGGTGGGATTGGATAGGAAGGCCTCCCTGGAAATGGTTTGATTCAGTCCTAGGAACAGGGTTTGATATTTGACCAGTGTGTGACATGCTTTTCTTTCCCCTACAGGCCAACACACAGATGAATAGCCCTATCACATCTCCCACTCAGTCCCCCACCCCATCTCCCGTCACCAGCCTCAGCAGCGTCTGCACAGGACTCAGCCCTCTTCCTGTCCTCACACAGTTTCCCCGACCTGTTGGCCCTGCCCAGGGTAAGGACAGGAACAGGGTGACTAATTTCAGCTCTCATTTCGCCCTCTTCATAGGGTATAAGGGAGGAGGCAGTATTAGTGTAAAAAGCATTGAGTTTGGAGCCTGAGGAAGGGGGCTGAATCTTGGCATTGCTTCTTACCACCTATAGGACTTTGGGCAAGTCACCTATTCTTTGTACCTTGGTTTTCTTATCTCTAAAATGAAGGCAGTAAACTGAGATCCCTTCTATCTTTTATCCTATGTTAATAGCAGCCACATGGTAGGCCTAGAATTTAACTGGGCCTAGGGTTTCTCTTCCTCTTTACTTTCTCCCTCTGTTCCATTTGACTCACCTTAGAAGTTCCTTTAGTGATTCAGAGCCCAGTTATCAACATGTCCTATGGGATCATAGGCTGGAGATGGAATAAGGAAGCCTAGTGGGCTTAGGAATAACAAAAAACTACATTTTCCCTGGGGATGTGAGAACCATTAAGCCCCTCAATTCTAAGACTACCATTCTGACCCACATTGACTAGAACACCCCACAAAGAGTCTATATAAGGGAAAGGACACAAAGGGGATTGACCATGTCCCTTTTGCAGCTCAATTTCTTTCCCAGGTTCTTTTATCTCCCCACCCCCACCCCACCCTCCACACCAATAAAGAGAATTCTGACTGTGTAGAGCCAGCTGATTTAATCTTAGTTACCATAGATTCTCTGTAGAATACCACTGAGAGCAGAGAGAATCTGGTGGGAAGGGCTAGCTCCAAAACTCAGGCTCCAGTGGAATCAGTAATTCTGGCACCTACTTTGTCCAGATGCTTTGACTCCCCTGGGAAGCCACTGTATGTGACATCTCTCTCCTTTAAGTTTCCAGAAAACTTGCTTTTCCCCCTTTCCAGGTGATGGGCGCTACTCCCTCCTGGGCCAGCCATTACAGTACAATCTGTCCATCTGTCCTCCTCTGCTCCATGGCCAGTCAACTTACACAGCACACCAGGTCAGTATGCTGCTCTGCCCTATGCATTTCCACTTCTATGGTCCTTGATGCTCCTAGTTACCAGCCTCTACCAACTTGGCTCTGTGGTCAAGAGTGACAATTTGGAATGGTTTGGGTGGCTTTGAACGGCCTTGAAGAATCATCACTTATGTACTATGTAGTCTAATCTTCTGCTTCTCAGGAATTACTTCTTGGCCAGTTTGACCAACTGCTAGGGTTCATGAAACATCATCAGAGTTGGGTGCTATTCCTTTGACCCCTTTCAGTGCCCCTGAAAACACTGGGAGGGTGAAGAAGCAACTATTTACCTGAAATGTAAATTGACTTTTTACTATTGAAGGGACAGACTGGAATGAAGCATGGAAATCGAGGGAAGAGACAAGCACTCAAATCTGCCTCCACCGACCTGGGGACTGCAGATGTTGGTGAGTGTCTGTATGCTGGGAGAGGCCTACCCTTGTGAATGCAATGAGGATGAATAGACTCCAGGAGCAAGGGATGTGGGAGGGGCCTGGGTCAAGGGGGAGTCAGAAGAGAGCTGGAATGTCTTGGTTGCCCTCTTTACCTAGCTGCCCCAGCTGCCAGGAAAGGTGGTGGTATTGGCCATGGCTAATGTTAGCAAAAAAACAAAACAAAACAAGCAAACCTTCTGAAGTACAACCCTGCCCACACTTTTGGATAGTGAGGAGATTGGAGGTGGAGAAAAATCAATGGGGCATTCCCCCTACCCTTCCTTTGAGGCATATAAGATCTTTCAGGATTTAGGTCCTGATTTCCCCACTTGGAGCAGTTTGGCAGATTTGTGAAGTGAACCAAGCATCCAAGGTGATGGGAAGAAAAATCTTTTGAAAACAAGGCAGGGATTATTCTGTCCAGCAGATTAAAGGTTGAAAGCCTATCTGTTAATATCATCTGTAAGAATAGCTAGTGTATGTTGACATGTATAGACTGTCTTTCTCTACTCTAAATAGCTACAGATTGTCATAAATAAATTTAAAAAAAATGCTAGTATACTTAAGCTTCCTTCAAGACAGGGTTCACCCAAGGAAAGGCATAGGTCCCCAGACCAGTTCATAACTAGTTGATCTTGATGATACTTTTGTCCCACACATGGAAAAGGTTAATTTGAGTTTTTTTTTTTAATTTGTTTTTGCTGTCCTACGTCAAAGGCTGGGGGGAGAGAGGATGAAGTGAGGGTGGGAGGGCAGTTAGGGAGGTTGGGTGGGATTAAACATGGGGGGAGGTGGGGCCTCTGGGAACAGTATATATGGACTTGGTCAGTTGGATCCTTTTCTGCCAGGACACTGTCCAGTCCCCACCTCCTGCCCCCTCCGCCCCTCACAGCCACATCCTCTCTCCCCCTTCCAGTCCTGGGGCGGGTGTTGGAGGTGACAGATCTCCCTGAGGGCATCACCCGCACAGAGGCCGACAAACTCTTCACGCAGCTCGCCATGTCCGGCGCCAAGATCCAGTGGCTCAAGGATGCTCAGGGGCTGCCAGGCGGCGGGGGCGGGAACAGTGGGGGGGTCGGGGGGGACAACAACGGGACTGCCGAGAATGGCCGGCACACAGACCTCGCTGCCTTATATACCATCGTGGCTGTGTTCCCCAGCCCCCTGGCGGCCCAGAATGCCTCCCTCCGCCTCAACAACTCCGTGAGTCGCTTCAAACTTCGAGTGGCCAAAAAGAACTATGATCTGAGGATCCTGGAGCGGGCCAGCTCCCAATAGGCAGAGGAAGGGAAGAGGCCAGCACCGCAGGGTGGCGTGGGCAAGGGATACAGAAAAAGCACAGACGGAGATGATGTTTCAGACAGACTTGGGAACCTGCACAGAGCTAGGGAGATTGAGCCATAGAGACAGTGAGACAGGCAGACACAGACATATACATACATATGTGTACGTACACAGACACACACACACACACACACACACACACACACACACACACACACACACGAGACTCAGTCTGGGGTTTTCTTAGCCACCTTTTCCCTCTCTGGGTGGCTCCTCTCTTCTCTGCCTCCCTCTCCTTCCTTTTTTGGACATCCTATTTTCCCCCATCCTGGCCCCCAGTGCATTTCTTTCATTTTGGGGAGGGTGGTATGAGGGGTCCTACACTCCCCCATTCCTCCCCTTCCCTGCCACCTCATCTCCTCTTCCTCTTTTTGGTCTTTATGAATATATTTATATGGACAGAATTAAGAAAAAAATAAATTGATTTTCCCCCTCCTTTCACTTCCCCCCATCTTGTCTCCTCTATCCCATGAGTTAAAACCTGTGCCTATCCCTTCTCTATCCACCCCAACCCCCCAGAACACTTGTATATTGTTTGTTTGAGGTTCGTGCCGCAGTAACAGACACAGTATTTAATTGCACATACAGATGTTTGCTGGGTATGTTCACTGTAAATTTTATTTAATCTGGGATTTTTTTTGTTTGTTTTGGGGGGTTGTTTGGGGGGTTTTATTTTATTTTTGTTTTGTTTTTAAATATAAAAAAAAAATCATCTGTCACTGGACGTCAGTCCTGGTTTCTCTGTTCCTGCCCTTGGGAGGGGGTTGCAGGGAAGGATTTGGGATAGAGTGGAGTGGGGCTGCCTTCCAGATGGATGTCATCCTGCCATCCTCTTCAGTCTCCCCTCAATCCTCCACCTGTTCCTAAAGGTGGCTGAACCTTCTGCTTCAGGGCCTGATGGGGCAGGTATGAGGATATAAACACAATTGAGTTACTGTCTCATCCCTATCTTCTACTTTCCCCCTGAAGCCTTTTTTAATTCTGTGCTGACAGGTGATAGAGGAATAAACATTCCCTGAAATAAAAGGTGCACCTACAGAACGGGAGGCATTTTGATTCCCCTCAGTCAGCCAGGATAGTCTCAGCAACCCCTCACCCACCTACAGAAGAAATAGAAAACTCATACCTAACAAATTAGCCCTATGCTGTACCCCTATTTTTTGACCCTTGTGCCTTTCAGTAAATTTCAATATCTTCAGGTGGCCCTCAGTTCTAAGATGTCTAAGAACCTAGATGCCTAGAAATAGATCCACCTTCAAGTCCAGCCAACACAAAATCTCACTGCCCAGAAACTTGGTGGTGATCTTTGACCCCATTGGATCCCATGGAGGAGGAAGCAGAAATGGGCTAAAGAACCTGGGAATTTGACTTGGGCCTGGATAGCTGTCATCATGCTAAGCTTCTCTAGTGGGGGATTTCCTGACTCTTCCCACAGTCTAATTCAGCAGTTAGAGGGTCTTGATATTTGGATGTGTTGGAATATGTTGTCATTAACAACTTGTTCTCTACCGTGGTAGGAGCATCTCCCCATCAAGCTATACCCCCACCCAAACTAATAGAAGAGAGATGACTTGGTGCTGTGGAAAGAGCCCTGGATTTGAAGTCAGAGGCTTTAGGTTGGAATCATGTTACTATGTGAGGGACCTTGGGCAAGTCACAAAGTCTCTGGGTATCAGTGACCTCAAATGTAAAGTGAGGGGTCAAACTAAATGACCTTTCAGGTCTCTTCCAGTTTTAGCAATATGTTATCCTGGAATCAGTCCTATTAAGTCTACCTTCTGGGGCGTCCAGTGTGGGGTGGGAGGAAATTAGAATGTAGAGAATCATCAGAGGAGAATGGGAGGACAGTCTTGCCCTTAGAGTAGTCTTGTCTCTCATGGCAGGAGCAGGAGATGGAGGTCTAGTGATATATGGGTTATGATGACATTTTCCTAGATAGCTGAAACCATCTTTCCATTGCTGTCTGTTGTAATCAGGTAGACATCTTCCCTCCTCCCCACCCCTTTGTCTGGTCATTGGATTGTTGATATTCTTAGTTTCCTTTCCACCTGTGGATCCCAGACAACTTTCAATGAGCCAATCACATTTAGTCTCCTAACAGCATAGTAGGAGGGGGAGTTTAAGGGGAATGTCCTGAGATGATTCAAGAAAGGGGACCACATTAGATTATCCAGTCATTTACAAGAGAGGTAAGCTATCCCTTTTCCCTCACCAGGGATAAGGAAGAGGCCACTGAGTCTCATTGAGAAATAACCCTGCAGTACCTTGAATTGTCTTTCTCTATCCCCCTCCCCAGTTCTCAGCCTAGAGTTACATCTGTCTGAAGTGTTCATAAAAGGACAAAAAGCCGTACTTGGTCTATTCAAAGTAATAGGTGCCCTACAAAGACTTGGGGAAGGATGATATAAATAGGTGGAGTTTAAAGCCGTTAGCCTATGGTTTCTAAGGGTGAGTCTAGAAATGACTGAGATGAGATAGTATCTAACTTTCACAGTGGAAGAGAGGCAGGTTGTGGCCTTTCTTGACTACAATCAACCTTCCAATATCTCCCCTAAAGGGACACAAAACATGAGCTGAATGGTCCCCCTGTAAGCATGTAGCTACTAATTTACTGAACCTAGGTGAAGGAGTGGGGACAGGCAGCTGTTATCTCAACCAGTTGTGGTTGAAGAGATTTGAGGGAGGGAGGGCAGGGTCCAAAATGCCCCAGGCCTTTTAGTTTCCAATTTCTCTGTGTCAGCTGTGTTGTCAGCTGTCCACTTTCCTCTAGCCCTGTCACTTAAGCTGTGACGCTGAAGGGAGAGGCTAGGTCTGCATACACCAGCTGGGGAGACGTGAGCACCACGGGTATTTTGGGGGCATAAAGCCCCCTAGGCAAGAGGACAGCGCCTGCCTTTTCCATTCTCATCCACCACCGCTGCCACCAAGCTGCCTAACCTGGCACCTTTCCTCCACTGGCTGTGGACTGACATAGGAAATCCCAAACGTAAGTTGCCTTTTCCTACTTGTTCTCAAGACCATGGCTACTTGGGCTCCGACCCCCCTTAACCAATTCACTTGGCTGTTAAGTAGTTTGGGGTAGACCTGTTCCATCATTTTTCCCCTAAAGAAAGGTTTGGGATCAGGAAAGGTTGGGGAATTAATGTCTAGGGAATAGAATAGTAGAGAAGGGAGGTCATATTACACTGAAAACTTAAAAATAGCCACCCCCCAAGGCAGGCTGGGACAGGCCTAACATGGAAGTAGTCACCCCCCAGGCTTGGAGAGGAACAGGAAGCCAGAGATGAGGAGAGTTAGAATCCTGTACCTCTATTCCAAAGTGACAATTTGAGGGAGGGGAAGAAAGGAATCCATGGAAAGGTTATATGGGCTTATATAACTGCCTCCAAACTTTGAAGAAAAGATAGCCTCTAGGGGTCTCCAACCCTCCCAAAAATGAGAAGTCAGTCTTGATGGAACTTCTACAAGGGAATGGAGATAGTCTTTGTGTAGGTATCTTCTGTAAGCCTTCCTCTTGTCACCTTCCAATCTGGGCCCTTTTTTGGAGTTTCCTCGTTAAGGCTCCTTTGTTTAGTTTCTCATTCTGGAATAGGGTAATAGAGACCCTCTTTTTGTGTATCTCAGCTTAAGAGCCCTGCAGTTCTCTTCCCAAAGCTTTATTTGTACTACCTTACAAGGTGAGTCCCTAGGAATAAGAAAGGGAGGGGGAGGGGAGGCAAGGAAAAATGAAGAATTTACAGTGGGATCCCCACCTTTGCAGGATGACAGAAAAGGAGGTTCTGGATACCCCCAAATCCTTCACAGGAGAAACACCAAAGAGTGGGGTGAGTTTGACCCTCTGATAAAGAACTTTTGATAGCTGGGAGGGCATGCTATAATTTTCTGGGGAAAATGGTTATAGAACCAGGGGCTATGGGGCTCATCTTAGTTTTAAATCGTTTAAGGTACAGCTTCCCCTTCTGCCTCACTCTGTCTCCCCTGTGGGCAATATCCTGTCCCTTGACCCAGTACATTTTCCAGATGCTTTTAGCCTAAGTGAAACTTCTGTCTGAACCTTCCCTCTGCTCCTCTCTAGCTACAGAGGCTGAAGCATTTATTCAGGAAGGAGACTGTAGAAAGAAAGGAGATGGAGCTCCCCTCTGAGCCCCAGGCCAATGGGGAGGCTGTAGGGGCTCAAGGGGGGCCCATCTACTACATCTATGAGGAGGAAGAGGAGGAAGAGGAGGAAGAAGAGAAGGAGCCACCCCCTGAACCTCCTAAACCTGTCAATGACAAGCCCCACAAGTTCAAAGATCATTTCTTTAAGAAGCCCAAATTCTGTGATGTCTGTGCCAGAATGATTGTTCGTGAGTCTGAGAAATGGAGGAAGATGGGATGTATAGAGAGCATCGTAGGACTGTGGGTTCAAAGGTCTGGGGGAGAGAGAGAGAGAGAGAGAGAGATCAGTACTGCACAAATTTAGTTGAAGGTGGTGACTGTGGATGAGTATAGTTAGAGAAGCCTGCATAGGTTGTAAGTCTAAGAAATGAAAGAAGAGAGTCACTAGGAAATGTGTGGCAGTGGAGTAGAGAAAGGTTTCATGATCTCACCCAATATTCTTTCCCTCTACCAAGTTAACAACAAATTTGGGCTACGATGTAAGAACTGCAAAACCAGTATCCATGAACACTGCCAGTCCTTTGTGGAGATGCAGAGATGCTTTGGCAAGATTGTGAGTTAGGTCTGGGATCATGGGGGTGGAGGGTAATGTTGAGGACCTTGGATGAATGCTTCATAAGTTACCCTCATTCATTCCTGTAGTTGCTTCCCCAGGCCCATTCTTCTAGGATGAGGAGGAAAACTGGTTGCTGAGATGGGGCTCTTGGGTCTTGAACACTGGCTCCTTGTCTCATTCTCCTTCCTACCTCTCCCACAGCCCCCTGGTTTCCGCCGCGCTTACAGTTCTCCACTTTATAGTGACCAGCAGTATGCCTGTGTCAAGGACCCACTTTGTAAGTTTCCTTCATTCCTTCATCCAAGCTGAGTTGTGGGAGTTGTGATTGGGGGCTGTGCCTAGGGATTGACCATCTCTGCAACCTGGAAGCCTCTTGATCACCATGACTGCACCTCTCCTGACTCAGGAGACTGCAGCTTAAGACTTTGGAGTCTCTCGGTGCCTGACTTCTAGACACATTGGTTTTATTCTCATCCCAAAATTTTTAGCCACTCCAGCTTGTAGACTCTTGGAAGCAATTCACCCCATCTTGGCTACCAGCCCTGTGCTTCTAGGCTTGTCTCCCTGAATTCTAAGTAGAACATAGGGCTTCTTTTTCTATTCTCTTATTAGATTTTCAGACCCTGTTCTTTCTCACTGTTGTCCACAAATGTTACTATCATTTACAAAGTAGGACCCTGTCTTGTAAGTCTTTTCTTCTTGTCGATAACGTTTTCCTTTATTTCCAGCCAACCGAAATGACCCTGTTTTTGAGACACTTCGAACTGGAGTGATCATGGCAAACAAAGAGCGGAAGAAGGGACAAGCTGACAAGAAGAGTGTGAGCCTCTTCTGCCCCTTGCTGTTTGAAACCCCCCACCCCCACCCTTAGAGTCTTTCTTGAGACAATCAAAGGTTGTCCTTTGGAATATCATCATTCCTTTTTTTTTTTTTTAAGATTTTTTTCAAGGCAATGGGTTTAAGTGGCTTGCCCAAGGCCACAGGGCTAGGTAATTATTAACTGAGGTCGGATTTGAACCCAGGTACTCATGACTCCAAGGCCGGTGCTCTATTCACTGAGCCACCTAGCCACCCCTAATATTATCATTCCTTAGGAAAAACTAATAATAATAGTAATGACAGCTATCTTTTTTTTTTTAAGTTTTTACTAGGCAATGGGGTTAAGTGGCTTGCCCGAGGCCACATGATTAGGTAATTATTAAGTGTCTGAGGCCAGATTTGAACTCAGGTACTCCTAACTCCAGGGCCAGTGCTCTGTCCACTGTGCCATGCCCAACAGCTATCATTTCTACAACACTTTAAGGTTTGTCAAAGTCTTTACAAATATCTCGTTTTAACCCCACAACATTCCTAGGAAGTCTGTGATAGTATTACCACCCCAGTTTTAAAGATGGAAAAAACAGAGGCAAGCAAAGTTTAAGACTGGTTCAGGGCCACCCAACTAAGTGTCTGAGATAAATTTGAACTCAAGCTATCCTAGATCCTTCCGATTATTCCTTACCCTGTGAGGGACTATAACTACTTCTCTTGGGGAGAAGCAATAGTGATTAGACACTGTAATTATCAGGTAGGGTGCTTTTAGAAAGTGGGAAATTTATTCCTGCTAAACCATCCTTGTTTCATTACCTGGTAAAGCCACTGGACTCATAATGAGGAAAATGTTGGTTGTGCCTTGACTCCAGCAAAGCATTGCAGAATACTCTGAAAAGTATTTGCTCCTCTGTGAAGTGTTCAGTGGCTTAAACCTTGCCTTGAACAACATGTTTATCAAGTTTGTGTATGACTTGAAGCAGGGAGGGATGGCTAATACAGTAGCTGACAGAGTTACGATTGAGGAGTGCCCATTGGAAGAAATACCTTTTAGGACTAAATAGAAAGGCAGAAACTAGCCAGATGAAACCTAAAAGGAACAAATGGACCTTTGGTTACCTCTGACATTCCCTTGGTCCTATTTCTTTACATTTTGCCTCCTTTGGAGACAGCTAGGTGGCACAGTGGATAGTATATACCGACCTTGGAATCAGGAGTTCAAATCTGGCTTCAGACATTTAATATTCACTAGCTATGTGATCTTGGGCAAGTCCCTTAATCCCATTGCCCACCCAAAATTTTGCCTCATTTGAAGGTTTCCTTTAAAAAGGAGAGAAAACCTCAGACACTTAATAATTACCTAGCTGTGTGGCCTTGGGCAAGCCACTTAACCCCATTTGCCTTGCAAAAATTTTTTTTAAAAAGCATTATTAAAAAGGAGAGAAAAGAAAAACTTTTTATTAGACCCTAGTTGAGCCAAGTAGAAACTAGGTGGTACAGTGAATTGGACCTGGGAGGCCTAAGTTCAAATCCTGCCTCAAACAGGGTGCTCCTCCGGCAAATCACTTACCTCCCAAGCTCAGTTTTCTCATCTGTAAAAGGGAATAACAGCCCCTACCTCACATGGTTGTTTTGAGAATAAGAGTCCTGTGCACACAGTGCTATAGAAATGCTCATCAAGATTATTATGAAAGGGACTTGAAGCCATTTCATATGAGGAACAATTGTTCAGAAAGGACAAGGCCTAGTATAATCACTTCACATTTGGAAGCTGGACTTGTTCTTCAGAGTTCCAGAAGACAGAACCAGAATCACGGAGGAATGACAAGCATTTATTTTTTTCAATATTCCAGACCCTGGGCTATGGACAATATAAAATTGAAGCAGTCCTGGCCCTCGTGTAGTTTATATTCTAGTCAAGATGACAATACAATTAGGGGAGAGTGGTCAGCAAAGGGAGTTATGGTTCTGGAAGTCACAAAACTGGCAAATGGAACAACTGGGCAGGCCACTAGTACCCTTTCCAGAGGCTGTGATGGGAATGATTGGATTACAGTTCTCAGAGAAAGGTGAAAGGGGAACTTAACTTGCTCAGAGGCAGGGCACAAATGACCAGGGTGAAGATGAAGATGCACAGCTCTTTCAGTGGCCATCTGACTTGGTTCCTCCCAGGTCTGCCCCTTGGATCAGCTTGGAGAGTAGAACAATAGCAGTAATAGCCATTTCAGTTCATCAGACTTTTATTAATGAATGCCAAATACCTGATGTCTCCTGGTGATACAAAAATAGGAAATGACAAGGTTTCTGCCCTCCAGAAGCTAACATTTTTATACTATGAAGCAAAAATTCAAGCAAATAGATGAAAAAAGTGATAAGAATGTATGTTCTCTGTTTTAGGGGAATTGCAAGGAAGGAGATTTTGATTCAACAATTAGAACCTATTCACATTTTTTTAATGAATTGGAAATAGAGATATTGAATATTCTGTCAAGGATATAGAGGAAATTTTTGCATTGGATAGGAAATTGCACTGTATGACTTTTTAATTGCCCCCAAACCTGGGCTATAGGACAAAGGGAAGGCTCTGATTCCCCTCTCCTACTCCTTAACTCAGGGGCTCTTTTCCTTTAGCCCCTAGCAGCCATGATGGAAGAGGAGCCAGAAGCCCCCAAAACTGAGGAAGGAAAACCTCAAGCTGGTGAGTAAAACCCTCTCTCCCATAGGAATGCATTGATTGTGGACAGGTTAATAACTTTGAACCAGGTTGTTGGTGTAGGTAACAAAGGGGCATCTCAGAAGAGCTAGAAGAGACACTTAAGTTGGCAGTAAAGTTGGAAGGGTGATGCTATCCTGGATTCAAGGTATCTGTCCCCAACTCCAGGAAATCCAGAGGGAGACAAGAAGACTGACAAAAAGACAGCTGAGGATAAAGTAAGGATTTTTCTCCATCTTTTCTCAACTGGTGCTGCTTTCCTTCCAAGTATTCTCTCACCCCTCAACTCTTCCACCCCATCCATAATGATTGGTCCATGCCCACTAGCTCTGATGGGACTACCCCCTAATTATCCCTACTTATATGTTGCCCTGACTCCCCACCACACACACAACTCCAAAACTACAGTTTGGTGCTGAGTTTAAATGTTAATGGCTTTGTTGGGGAACTTCCCTGGGTTGGAGCCCTTATCATTTATATTAAGAAAGGTCTGGCTTCGATAGGATTAAAGTTCATTACCTCCTTCTATTCTATCCTTCCCTAGAACAAGCAGCCTGGATTCCAGCAGTCTCACTACTTTGTGGCCCTTTATCGGTTCAAGGCTTTGGAAAAGGATGATCTGGACTTCCCGTGAGGACAAAGGAGGGGAGAAAGAAAACATTTATATGCAAGGGAGGAGGGGAGCTGAGGGGTTCAGTCATCCTTCCACACATCTGCACAGTGTAATCTTGGAATGGAGGACAAAAGAATGACCTTCTATGGGTGCTATGTACTTAAGTGGAGTACTCCCTTCTCTGACAACTTTTCTGGTCTATTCTAGACCTGGAGAGAAGATCACAGTCATCGATGACTCTAATGAGGAGTGGTGGCGGGTGAGAGAGGGGATACGGGGAGGCTGGAGTTGTTGTGGGGTGTGGATGAAGACCTGCCCCACCCTACCCTTTCTAAAGCTTCTTATCCTCTTCCTCCCCAATGCTTATTTTCCCCCTCAGGGTAAAATTGGGGAGAAGATTGGATTTTTCCCCCAAAATTTCATCATTCGAGTCAAGGCTGGTGAGCGTGTGCATCGGGTGACTAGATCCTTTGTGGGAAATCGAGAAATTGGGCAGATAACTCTCAAGAAGGACCAGGTGACCTTCCTTGATCCAGCCACTGTCTGTCCCTTCTCCACCAGTGGCCTTAGCCCATACCCTGGCAGTTTGGGAGCCCCTGGGAATCCTGACCCTGGAAGTTTCTGGTCCCTTTTTCTAACCCCCTGGCCTGATCCCCTTCTCTGTCCCCTCCTCCTCCAGATCGTGGTGCAGAAAGGGGATGAAGCCGGGGGCTATGTCAAAGTCTACACTGGTCGAAAGGTGGGGCTGTTTCCCACGGACTTCCTGGAGGAAATTTAGGGGCGCAGGTGTCCCAGGCAATCCAGGATCATTTTATTCAGGCCCTCAAGAAGCTTACCTTCTGTGGAGGGGAGAGCACCTCCTCCACTTTGGGCTGCGTGGTGGGAGGGGCGCAGGTAGGCAGCTCGATTCCAGCTGGGGCTGTATTCTAAGAGGGCTGGTTCCCCCTTAAACTCCCTAGTGTGAGACTTGCAGGACTGGGCGTGTGGGGGGCCCTCCCCCAACAAATCACTCCTCTGCTTCTTCCTGCGGGACAGGCCACCTTTAGGCCTGGGTAAGGAGGCTCATTGTAAGCGGAGCCCTTAGCTCATTCAGCTTTGTGGGGAACGGGTTGGAAGTTTTCTTTAAATTTAGGGTCTTTTATTTTCTTTTTTTTAAAAATCTTTGTTACAAGACTTGCCTGCAAGAGGGACAGGAAATGAAGTTGTTGTAAACACATGGAATCCATTAAATCAATGAAAAACACTTAAAAAATTAAAACTGGCAGCTTAAAAAAATAAATTTGAAAATAGAAAAAACGAGTGACCAGCCACGATGTCCCAGTTCTCTCCTGGGTGACAGGCCCCGGGAGGGCAGGGGAGGAGTGGCGACATCTGGGGTGAAGGCGGCGCGCTTTGGGAGGGATTGGGCAGAAGGATGGGGGTCGGGGCCTCGCAGTTAAGGGACCCCACACACACCTGGAAGGTGGCCGGGCGGGGGGCACCCACGGGGGAGGGCGTTTCCATAGCAACTGTCCACGCGTCCCGAGGGTGCGCCGAGCCTGGCCCGGGGCTGTTGAAGGTGAAGGGCGGAGTTGGGAGGGGGCGGAGGGCTGCGAGCCGGAGCGCAGCCTCCCCGTCCGGCCCTTCCTCCCGCGGCGTGCCGTATGCAAATGTTATGATTTGCATATGCAAATATGCAAATGCTTCAGGCCGGGTCACAGCGGCAGGTGGCTGGGACTGGGAAGGTAACGGGAGGGAGAGCATAAAGAGGTAGGAATTTTAATTTGGGCCTAGGAATGGCTGGAGAGAGAATAGGGAGGTAGGCTTCAGAGTGTGGGTGGGGGAGTCTCAGCCCTAAAAAGGTGTGGGTTTGTCTAAGACTCCTTTTCTGTCCAGCCTCTGTTAGGCCTGAGGTTGGCATTGCTTGGCAGGGTTGGCAGCGGGAGCCTGGGCACCATCTGCTGCTGGTGGTGAGGAAGGAGGAGGAGGAGGCTCAGCTGGGCTGCAGGAGGAGGAGGAGACCCTGGGACATGTAGGGAGTCCTTTCCCATCCATAAATGAAAGTGGGGCAAGGCTCAATAGACACGAGTGTGGGGGCCAGTCTAAAAGTCCTCTGCAATTAATTCGTCCGCTCACACTGGAGGGAGAAGAACCAAGGGCAAACGTCTTGAGAAAGGTTGCCACTTCTCTGTTAAGTCCGAAGAGTGAGGCTGGAGGGTGGCGCTGTCGGGTCCAGTCCTCTTGTGCTCTGTCCCACTGCGCCCCATCTCCAGAGGATGCTCCCCATTCCGTTATCCGGAGGCACTCCTGTCTTGAGAGGTGGCCTGGGAAGTAGAAAGGACATCGAATCGGCCCCTGCTGCTCCCAGCCCCCTCCTCCACACAAATTTGTCCCTTCTCTGCCTAGAATATATAGTGGGAGTCTGAGCAGACTCGAGGGAAGTCCTGGAGAATGGGATGGGGGGAGAGACATCTCCCACCCCCTTCCAACACTGAAGCGAAACCAATTTGCCGGCTCATTTGCTGCGATACTGGGGGTGGGGGTGTCGGGAAACCCGGGAGGGCTGCTGTTCTCCATTCTCGCCCCCCGCCGTTTACACACATCCGAGGGGGGGGGGGCTTCTCTCCTCGGAGCCGGCAGCTGTCCCTAATTAGAGCGGAGGTTTAATTGGATTTATCAGCAGTTAATAGGAAATTAAGCAAAGGGCCCGAGAGGCGGAGGGGAGGGGGTAGGGAGAATACAGATTGGGAGACGGGGTGGGGTTTGGGGGTGGGAATGTGCGGGTGTCTATTTGAGGGAGGGTAAGGTCCTCGGGGTCAGCTGTAGAAACTAGGAAGGAGGAAAGTGATCGTGTGTATTGAGCGGGATCCCCCTTACCTGGTTACACAGTACTTTGACCCCAGATCACGACCAGATTCTTCTTGCCGGGCTACGATCCTCTTGGGGCTCCAGGATCGGAATGCGAAACCAGCCTCCTCTAGGAATCACCAGGAGGTGAGGAAGGGACAGGTGGAGCTAGTGTCCCAGGCCTCCCAGAATACCCCCCTTTCTTGAAGCTATGATGAATGATTCGGCCTCCAGCAAAGGTCAAGAAGTCTAGCCCAGGAAGCGGACTGAATTGAAAACAGGCTGGGGTTTGGATGGGCAGATTGTGTCTCCTCTAGGCCCTTGATGAACGGGAGTCAGCCCTCCCATCTAAGCTAAACAAAGAGTGTGCCTTTCTGTGGTGGAAAGGGCTCTGAATTTAGGAGTCAGGACTCGAGTTCGAATCCCAGCCCTATGACTCAGCTGGGTAACAAGACAAGATATTGTACTTTTATTTCTTTAGTTGGAAAATTAAATTTTAGATGACCTCTAAAATCTTTTCCAGCTCCGACATTACATAATTTTAACCCTGAGCTCCAATTTTCCCCCTCCCACAACAAGAAAAAGGGAAAGTGAGACTTGGTAAAGTTAGGGAACTGAACAGGAGCGTTGGAGACTAGAAAGAGGCATCGGAGTTGGGCCTGGGACCCTTACTCCCTTGGTCCTGCGAGGCTTCTCCCCCTTAGACTAACTCTCTTTAAGCCTTCTATTTGGGGCAGCTAGGTGGCGCAGTGGATAAAGCACCGGCCCTGGAGTCAGGAGTACCTGGTTCAAATCCGAGACACTTAATAATTCCCTAGCTGTGTGGCCTTGGGCAAGCCACTTAAACCCATTTGCCTTGCAAAAAAAAAAAAAAAACCAAACCAACCCAAAAAGCCTTCTATTGGGCTGACTCCTCAGTTCTTGCCTCCCATTCCAGTCCTACTCCACTCTAGGCCTTTCCCTAAATCTCTCTGATGATTCCTTTCGTTTGCATAAACCCAATTTGCATATTGAAGCAGCTCCCCTAGAAGTCCTGCTTGGAGGACGGAGGGGTTGTGGCACAGAAGGGACCCAGGGGTTCCTGCAGGTCTTAGCCCATTTGCATTACGGAGGGCAGCTACCACAATGCTGTCTGAAGATAAGCCCTATTCCCACACCAGGTCACTGGATAAATTCACTCCCTCCTCCCTCCACTATTCAAGAAGAGGGAACCCCCGAAAAGATAGAAACTCAAGGGATTGGAGCCCTCGGAGAAAGGGGAAGCTCCAAATGTGGCTTTGGCCCTCTGGGACCCCCAGGAGCCTAGAGCTAAGCTGGGGCTGCAGGAAGCTGTGGAGTCAACAGCCGGAGGCACCTCGTGTCACCACGACCTCATTACACCGCTAACGAGGCCACCATCCCTCGAGAGCCCCAACCTGCCCCCCTCTGGGCCTATTTGCCCGGCGATCTAGGAAAGGTTGGCTTGAGGAACTGAGGGAAAGACTGGCGAACACTGAATAAGAGCACGTCTTAGTGTCTGCCTTGCTCTGTGTGTGTGTGTGTGTGTGTGTCCCCTTTTGTCGGTGTGTTGTGTGAGCCTGTGTGTGTATGAGAGATGCGGGGTGTGTTTGTGTCTGGGTGACAGTGCGTGGGTGTGTATCTGGGTGTGAGACGCGCTGTATGTGTCCGTGTGACAGTGACGTGTGTGTGTGTGTGTGTGTGAGAGAGAGAGAGAGAGAGACCCCCTCCTATTTCCTCCTCTTCCCCATTTCCATTCCTCTCTCCTCTCCCGGCCTGGCTCCCGGCTCCACTGCCTCCATCATCTCCATCCATTATTGAAGAAACAGCCGCGTCCGCTCCAATCACATCAACAAATCCCCATCCCCACCAACACCCCCCCACCCTCACCAGGGGCGCAGGAGGGGGGGCCAAGGAGTTAGGGGGGATCAAAGACGTGCTGTGCGGGGAAGGGGGAGCAAGGGCTAGGGGAATAGAGCTCACGACCTCATGCCCTGAGCCGAAGGGGAGGAGGGCTGGGACCGCGGGCCGGGATGCCTGGGTCCCCTAGCGGGAGAACGCTTTGCATAAACAGATGGTGCGGATGTCTTTGTCTCTGTCTCTCTCTCTCTCTCCCCGTCTCCGCTCCAGTCTGGCTGATGCAATAATGCACATCTCGGAGCCTCGGGACCCAGCTCCCTTAATAGCGGGAGAGGGGGGTCAGGGAGAGGGGGACGGCGGGAGGTGGGGGGGAGCAACTCTCGAGCAGATGCTGATTTGTCTTCCTTCCCGGACACCACCTCCTCCCTACAGCTGCAGCGAGGAAAACTGAGCCCATACAGGGGCTGAGAAGAGGAAGGGGGGTGGGTTGGGGGAGAAGGCCCCAGGATGTTCTTGGGAATGCTGCAACCCCGGGGTCCTAATGTCGGAATGGTGGGTAGGCTAAGAGGGAAAGAGAGGCAGAGACAGATGGGCAGAGACAGGAAAGGTAAGATCAGTTGGTTAGAGGACTTGGAAAATGAAGGTTTTGAGAGCAAAAAAAAAAATGCCAGGACCTTGGATAGCACCCTGGAGGGAGGAATCGAAGTGGGGGGCGGCATAAATGGAAGGGGGGGAGGTGAAGGCCATAGTCACCTCCTCACCTCCCTTGCTATCCACACCCAACATGCCCCCTGCCCGGCCACCTTCTTTTTCTTCCTACCGACGAGTTTGGCAGAACTTTCTAGAACTGGTGGGGGTCAGTATTAGCCACGAGATCCAAATGGTCAGGAAGCCCCAATTTCTAAACCCTGCCTCTTCAATGCTCTGCCAGGTTTGCCCCTGAGGGCAAGCCCCAACACACACACAAACACACACACACACACACACACACACACACACACACACTCCCTTACCTCCTCCCGCCAAATGAGCAGAGATGGGTGATGAATTGAAGCGTCCTTGTTCTTGTCCTTGTCAAGAACTTGTAGCCCCCTGGACCATGATAAGGTCCTTTTCTGTTCCAAGGAACGCCCTGGAGGGCAGCTTCCCCCTAGCCCA
Organism: Macrotis lagotis; assembly: GCF_037893015.1. NCBI lineage: Eukaryota > Metazoa > Chordata > Mammalia > Peramelemorphia > Peramelidae > Macrotis > Macrotis lagotis. The sequence goes on from NC_133659.1 coordinate 288,154,536, forward strand.
GCAGGTGGAGCTCTGAGGCTTTGCTCTGCACAGACTCCCTAATGCTGAGCGATTCAGACCTACACCTTGGAATGGGGACTCACTACGCTTAGTCCAGTACCCTTAGGACCTCCCCACTGGACCCAACTCATTTTAATATACATCGAGGAAGACTGGCTGGATTACAGAGTCCCCAATCAGCGCTAATTAGGCGTATTGAGTCGTCCGGGCACAGCCCTCCCCACCCCAGTTTCACCAGCTAATCCACAACTAATGACTCCTCAGGACCCAAGATTTATCCCTAAGTTGGCAACCTGCGCCCCCAGTGCTGGAACTAGGGGGAGGAGGTGCTATTAGCCCTGGGGCCAGAGAAAGAAAAAGCCCCAGGGTCAGAGATAGGAATAAAAGGGGGGGGTAAAAGAGAAGAGAGAAGCAAAAAGGAGAAGGGGAAGGAAGAATAAGAAGTCTAGGAACTGGCAAATAGCTGGAGAAGGGAAAGGATGGAGGGAGAGAGAGAACATGTCTAGGTGCCGACAGAGACCTAGAGAAACCTAGAAAAAGACCAAGAGAAGAAAAAGCGAAAAGTGCCTCAGTCAAGGAAAAACAAAGACAAATGGGGGGGGGGGGGTAATAGGGTAGAGCTAGAGAGATGGGTAAAGAAAATCAGAAACTATAGGGGAGAGGGAGAGAAAAAGAAAGAAATGGGGAATGATGGAAAAATGAAAAAGGAGGGGGGGAGGAAAAAGATAAAGAAGTTGAGGGAAAAACGTTGCAGAAATATAAGGAATCTTCTCTTGAGCACTTTAGGGGTCCAGAGTGACCAGGAAGGAAGATGGTGGAAGAGGAAAGCCAGGAAGGATGCAATGAATAGGGGAAAACAAAAGCTAGAGCACGAGAATAAAAATTGTGTAAGGGCTTCCCAAATTCAACAACTGAGAAATAGGAAGCAGGAAGGGAGACTTGGGTAGACTGGATTCTTCTGGTTTCATTATAATCTACCCCTGAATAAATGGTGATCTTCCTCCCTCTGAAGCTTAAGAGTCCTGCTTGCCTAGATTTTTTTTTCTTAGCCCCTTTTCTGTGATAGGAAGGGAAGTGGAAAGATGAGATCCACATTTTGGGGTCACTTTCTTTCCTTCCCCACATCTGCACTCCCTCAATTCCCCCAGCTGTGGGGCATACCAGAGCCAGATGTGCAGTCCAGCTGTGTCAGAAGCAAGAATAGGATGTTTGATTTTTTTTTCTTCTCAGACATGGGGGTTGGGGGTGAGGAGAGAGAGAGAGAGAGGAGAAGAAGAAGGAGGAGGAGGAGGAGGAGGAGGAGGAGGAGGAGGAAATGGGAGTGAAGGAGAGCCAGAATTGGAGGAAGGGGCAGTGGCGTTTGATCTGAGAGACCCTTGGATGCATCACCCCTATTTAAGGAGATTGGAATCAGAGACCCAGATGCAAAGAGATTCTCTCTCTCTCTCTCTCTCTCTCTCTCTCTCTCTCTCTCTCTCTCTCTCTCATCTCTTTGTTCTCTGTGTCTCTGACATTTTATCTCATTATCCTCGGAGGAGGCTGAGAGAACCGGACCCCTCAGCCTAATTACCTAGTAGCCAGGCTGCTGTCATTGACAGGAATGGTGGGGGTGGGAGGGAGAAGAAGGAAGTTGTCAGTAGAGTTGCAGGTAGTGTATGGTGAGAAGAAGCAGACACTGGTGGGCTAATGGGGGTTTGGAGGGTTGGAATCCTAATGGAAAAGTGATTATTGAAGAAGGCATTGCTAACCACTTGGAGTATGATCCCTGGTGGGGGACAGGCACAGGGACCACTTCCCAATGTGTGTCTCTGATTTAGGAGAATATCCCTAGCAACCAATCCAGTCAGACTGAGGTTTCCTACTTGTGTGAAGGCAATGTCCCCCTTTCCTTGGATTGACCTGGCTTGCAATGTCTGCATCCAAGTCTCCGGGCAGTGCTTGCAAGGGCAGTGGGGGGAGGGGCCACTTCTAACAAACACTGGATCCACCCAAAACGTTAAGACTGCAGTAAAGAGGCTCTTCCTTCCACTCCCCTCAAGAAACACCTCCTGTCACCACTGCTTACCCACAGGTGGCCTTCAAAGCTAATGTTTTTAGATATCTCTGACTTTCTTGGTTCTTGTCTGTTTTCCTTTTTGTTTGTGTCTACTCTCTAATCTCTAGTGTGAATTCTTCTGTCACTGTTCTTTCCGCTCCTGTCATCCTGTTCTCTTTCTTCTATTTGTTTTCTTTTTCCTTCTTCTCGGTTAGAATGACTTCCGTTCCTTTCCCCCTTTCGCCTTTCCCCTTTCCCCTCTCCTCTTTACAGGAGAGGAGAGTGTGGACTGTATAGTTTCCTTGCTGGATCCATTGTTTCCCTAGTCCTCATTCCAACACCCCGATCAAGAGATGATCTCTAAACTGAACCTGAACCTCTAAGTCCACCTGGATTTCAGATATGTGTGAGAACCCAGGTCCAGAAGCCCAAACTAGAATTTGAGGTTGGTTCTCCTGAGTCAAACTTCTTTAATCTGACAAGGTCCTGGTCCCAACAGGTGTTGGGGTTTTCTGTACTTTCTGGGACTAAAAAAGAAAAAAAAAAGGCGGGAGCTCCCCCACTCCCACTCCCAGGCCTCCCAAACTGACCCCACTCGCCAGAAACTAGGTTTTTAGGAGAGGGAAGAGGGTCGGGAGGGGAAGATATTGCCCTTCTGTCTCCCTACACATCTCTGATGGCAATATTGCTGCCCAATTAGTTTATTAAATGGGGGAGGATGATTAAAAAAGCACAACTACCAAATAGCTGGAAAAACAAAATATTTAAAAAAATATGGAAAGGGTGGGGGTGATTCCCCATCCCTATGTCCCTGACTTGGATCTCAAGTGTGATCTAATGGGAGTTAAAAAGGGGAGCCAAGAGATGGTGAGGGGAGAAGGTAGTCTGATTCTCCCCAGCCTTTAATTCTAAGCCCCTCAATGGCACTGACACCTCTACTTTGCCCTTTCCAGACTAGGTCTAGGGTCCTGTTGTAGATGTCCTGGGTCTTGTCATACAATCCACACTCCTGCCAATTATTCTTGGGGGGGGGCAATCCTTGGCCAACGGTTTGATTTCTGAAGGTCCAACCCTCCCAAAGAGACACTAAACTTGGGGGGGTCCTTGGAAAGATTTACTTGAAGGGGAAAACAATTATATCTTCTTTTTTCACTGAGTTTGTGTTTTCTTCAGATTATGGATTTTTTTAAATCTTATTTTGAGAAGGGATGTATGGGTTTCAATCGATTGTCGAAAGGGTTCATGATATAAAGAAGGTCAAAAATCTGATCCAGTTGAACGTGGTCCAAAGCTGGGGCTGACTGGGAGATCCCTGTATCCTATCCTCAACTGATCTACTCTACCCCAATTCGACCTCCTTGTTTCGGTTTTCCAGGCTCGAAAATAGGGATTTCCTGCTCCACACTCTCCCCAACCTCTTTCAAGCCCTAACACTCAAGAATATTTTGGCGTTCTGCCTGTTTGTAGGGGGAAGGGGGTTCAAGAAAGTTATTACCCCATTGCTGAGAATGTGAGCGTCCTGGCTCAGGCAGGGCAGGGGTGTAGTCTTGTTCTGGAAAGTATGAGAGGTGGCATCCCATTCCAGACGCCAGCCCCTACACCCTTTTCCAAGTCCTTCCCCAGTTCTGCCGCTGGAGGAGAGAGAAGGCGAAGTGTAAGAGGTGGAGGCAAATTCAGGGCTGGGCTGAGTTGACCCCTCCCAGAGCCCTGGGCAAATGGGGTGGGGGAGAGGTGGTAAACCAGGAGGAGAAGAAGAAGAGTGGAACTGGAGGAGGAGAAGACGACGAGCGGAGAATACAGAAGCAACATGTTGGAAAACAAATTTTGGGACCGTTTCATCCGGCAGATCAAGAGAAACCCCGGAGTGAGTCCCGTTCCTTCCGTGGGCCCCATGTTTGCCTTCCTCCTTCTCGTACCTCATTCCTGTCTTCTAGCCCAATGTTCTCCGAGTTCTATACCCATCGCCTTTTGATCTCTCCTTCTTCCCTAGTTTCTTCCATCCCCAGTTCTGCCCCCCCCCTTTTCTCCTAGCCTTACTGGGTTTGTAGGAAATGGGCCTAGACTGACAGGGGAAGAGATGCGGGATCAAGAGATCCAGAGAAGGAATCTGACACTGGAATCTCTCCCTTTTCCACCCCCCCCCCCCATCCCTGATGAGAAGGCTGGGGAGGCACCGATTAACCCTTCTCTGTGAAATGAGCTCTTGGGAGGGGCAGCATAGAGGGAAGTTGAGGGAACCTCGGAGAGAGGGAGGAGGGGTCCGAGTCTCCTCCAGGGTGAGAGGAAACTTCTCCCCCATTAATGCCTCATCCTATTCGAACCCCCCCACGCCAGCTTATCCCGCTAATCAGCTTCATTGGCCTGGGGATGGGCAGCGCCGCACTTTACCTGCTTAGACTCGCCTTACGCAGCCCAGACGTCAGGTAAGGCCCTAAGGGAACTGAGAAGGACGCCACCCAAGGAGCTTTGGGTCTGGACTGGGAAATGGGGGCGAACTCCCCGAGGGGCGATGGAGATAGTGAGGATTCCCCCCAACCCCCTTGGAGAGCGGCCCCACCCACCGACCTCAGACTGTAGGACTCGAACCTGGCTCTCCCCCGCCCACTTCATCCGACAGAGGAGCCTCGGGCCCAGCTCAGGTGGTCCGGGTGACCGCGCCGAGCTCCCGGCCCGGTTGCCATGGCGACGCCACTCTGCCCGCGGCCCGGCGTTAGGTCTGGCGGCTGCCTTGCCGCCGCGGGGGATGGGACCCTTCCTCACTCTGGGAAGCCAGCTGGAGGCAGATCCAGTCCGTGTCCTGGCCCCGGCCTCAACTCCAGCCCCCCCCCCCCAAGCTTCAGGACGGCCCCTGAAGTCCTCACGTTTCCACTTCAACTCCCCCAGGCCCATCCGATTCTCCTCCTGCGCCACTGCACCCCAATTTGGCCACAGCTCCTGCCGCGCCCCCCCATCTCTTTCCAGTAACCTGCCCCCCCCCCCCGCCCCTGCCCTGTTCTGCCAAACGCGGAAAGTGAAGGGCTTGCAGAGGTAGCCCTGAGCGAGCAGGAGGAGGGGGCGGCCGGGGGGCTGAGCTGTCAGCTCCCAGCCCCACGTTGACAGCGGTGACAGGCTGCCTGTCGCCCGCTCCGTCAGCTTCTTCTAACGTGGGGCCCCCTCCCCTCCCCCCAACCTCCCACCCCCGGAGATCAGTCTCTGTCAGGGAAAACAACCCCTCCCTCCCTCCCTCCCTCCCCTGGGAGGGGGAGACCCTGAGGCAAGGTGGGGGGGGGCGATCAGGGCTTTCGCAGAAGGGACCCTTTATTTACTCAGCCCCTTCTTCCCCACCCCACCCCCCTCCTCAGCTGGGACAGAAAAAATAACCCAGAGCCTTGGAATCGCCTGAGCCCCAATGACCAGTACAAGGTAACGGCCACCTCCTCTCCCCATCCCGGGCCCGAGGACCCTCCCCAAAGTCCCCAGGCGCTCCATCCTGTCCAGGTGTGGCGATCAGTGTTCACATCTCCCGTCCCCTCCCTCCCTTTACCCTTGGAGCTGGGGTTCCAGGCCCCCATTCTGCCAGGTTGGGGCTTAGGCCTGGGGGGGATAGGTGGGGAGGTGGCCCAGGGTGACGGCTCTTTCTGCCCCTCCCGCTTCCCCGCAGTTCCTCGCAGTCTCCATGGACTACAAGAAGCTGAAGAAGGACCGGCCGGATTTCTAAAGTGGGGGGACGTGGGGGGAGGGGCGGGGGTTGTTGCTGTGGGCTGAGGTCCAGGGTCTTTGACCGCGCGGAGTTGGACCGAGGCGGAGAGGGGCAGCAGAGCGGGGTGGGGGGGTGGGGGGGACTCGACGCCAATAAACATCATCACACACGTCTGACGTCTGGAGAGCGGGGTGTGGGTTGGGAGCCCGGGCCTGGCTTCTCGTCTATGAGGACACTTGACTCTGATCCTGACCGCCAGAGCTAGGAGAGGTTCCCACGCTCCGGGGGGGGGGCTGGTCTTCCCGCCCCCCGATGTTCCGGACAGCGGAAGCACCTCTGACCCAGCCCAAATCCCAGGTGGCGGCCGGGGAGGGGAAGTGGCAGGACCCCCCACCCCCGTGATGGAAGCGGAGATCAAGAGCCGCAGCAGGCGCACAGCCTGGGGCGGGAGGGCAGGCAGCAGGCCAGAAGCCTGCGTGTCAGACGTGCACCAGAGGCCTGCGCTGGCTCCGCTTCTCCCCTGGGCACCGGCTCAGGGGGTGGGTCCAGCTGGCTTCCCTAGCCCCACCCTCGCCAGGGCAGGCAGGACGTGCCAACCCCCCTGCCGTCTCCGCTTGCAACTCCGAGGAGGCCGAGGAGGGAAGGGCCAGAGTCAGCATGTACCTAACCGCCTGGCCGGAGAATTAGACCTCCTACAGCTTCTCCCTATCTTCCAGCCCGAGACCCCCCACCCCACCCCGCCCCTCACAAGTAGATCACCCAGGGATCCCTCTCCTATCTCCTCCTCATCCCCTCCCTCCCCCCAAACCCCAATCTCGGGGGATCGAGCAGAGGCAGCCGTGGGCAAAATACAATTTCATTTAACAAATTGAATTTGCTGCGCCTGCTAATCACGTCTGGTGTCGGCTCTGATCAGTCAGAGGGAGGCAGACCAAGCCCCATGGCCCCATGCCCCCAGGGAGGAAATACAGAATGTGCAGGGGGGGAACACAAGTCATCCTGTTACCCATCTTGTCCTCTTCCTCCTCAAATGAAAAACAAGAGACAGTTGCAGCATTTTTATTGCATTAAAAAAAGAAGCAAGTCTATTTTTGAGCCCTTTTCCCCTCTCCAAAGGGCTCATCTGCCCTCCTTCCAACTCTATAGAAAAGCAGGGAGAATCACAGAGTAAGGTGCTTTCAGTTAACGTGAGTTGGGGAAAAGAGGGAGTGGAGAGGTTAGATCACATCTCTTGTTCCAAACTTCCAAAGAATATTAGTAAACTCAACTACACAGTGGGCTGGGGAAAAGTCCCCTTTGAGGACTATGAGCTCTCTTTTCCAGAGGAAACAGAGTAAGAAGATGCTTCTTCTCCCCAAATCTGCTTAGCAGGAAGGGACAGGTATCATCCAGCCCTTGGAAGTACAGAGGCAGAACAGTCCCTTAGCGCTCCTCAAAGCCAGGCATGGGAAAGGCTCGGGCAAAATCTTCCACTCGCTGTCTGAGATTGGCCAGGCGCTGTCTTGTTTCAGGATCATTCAGGAGAAAGGATTTGAAATCTTGGAGCTTCCCTGGAGGATGGGAGGAAAGGGATGTGAGAGAGCAGATGGGTTACAACTGGTCCCCTTCTCCCAAACATCCTTGACCAGTAGATTGTTGAGTAACAAAAGGGTAAGAGAAATCATCTCAAGGATGGGTAGTGGGCCACATCACACACCTGTCTTGTTCTTCACATCTAGCCCAATGTGAACGCCTTCATCGATAAAGTTCACCACTTGCCGGAAGTCAGATTCTCGAAAGTGTCGAGATGTTAAGGCTGGGGCTCCTGGATAGCAGGAAAGGCGATTATTAGAATGCACACTAGGTCTTGCTCCTAATCACACTCATCCCCCTTGATTGCATGGGTGAGGGAAGAGCCTCTTTTCATTCACTTAATCAGTGCCGACTGTGCTAGGTGACTGGGCAGAAGGTCATCTCCTGAGGTCTCTTTCCAGGCACAAGTCTTTTCTGGGTCACCCACTGTTGTTCCCTCTCCCCACATACCAAGTCTGAGTCCCCCTGGGGTGATGGCGCTCCGGTCCCCTGGACAGGTGTTCTTGTTGGCAGTGATAGACACGAGCTCCAGAACTCGCTCAGCCCTAGCTCCATCCAGCCCTTTGGGCCGAAGGTCAACAAGAACTAAGTGATTATCAGTGCCACCTGAAAGAGGAAAACAGGTCTAAGATGGGGGTGCAATGAATATCCTCCTAGGATCTCCAACAACCTTTTTCAATGAGATATCCTCAACCTCCTAAGAGTGGCTCCCAGGTTCCCTCACCAGACACCAAGGAGTAGCCCCTCCGGAGAAGCTCCTCAGCCATGGCCTGGGCATTCCGAAGGATCTGCTGGGAATACTCCCTGAACATTGGGGTATTGACCTAGAAAGGGCAAAGAGGAGATCAGTATTAGTACCCCAGACACACCCACATTCACACTTCCCTCATCACTTCTGAGAACTGAAGGGTCTAGGATCAGATCAAGACTCAGGAAAAAACCTCCAGTCTAGGGATTCCTCATTTGAGAGTCCGAGAAATTTTTAAAAAACACTTTTGGACTGTGTTTCAAGATAATTGGCATCTTTTGTAGTCTTCCGTATTTTACTTTATGCATTTAAAAGATTACAGGAAGGAACCCACTGGCTTAACCAGTCTGCCAAAAGGGTCTGGGTCACAAAAAGGGTTAAAAATATCTGATGGAGAACAACATCCCCAATTTTATAGGGGAGGAAAATAAAGCTTGGAGGCATAGTGCCACCACAATCTCTTGTATGATGCTGATCCCCTCCCCTCCAATAGCAAGAGCTCCCTCCTACCTCTCCTTCAATGAAAAGTTAAGTACTGTTAATTTTCTCTAATTCTGAAGGCTTTATATCCTGCTCCTTCCCACCCCACCTCCAATAGATGTACCTCTTTATTTCTCCCTTCGTGGCCACTCTAGCAGTAATTAGACATGAAAAATATATGACTCCAGCATAACATCACTTTTTCTTACTGCTGAACTATAAATCTATTCCTACCAGCATCCAAGCTGCCATTCCAAAAAGGGACAATGGGTTGACATCAATTAAGGCCAACCCCCACCTACCTGCTTGAGGGCCACAGCTACCGCTGCGATGGCATGGTTATGGGGCCCACCTTGCAAGGAGGGGAACACAGCAAAATTGATTCGTTCCTCAAATGTGTAGGGGATCTCTCGCCCAGTTTTTGGGTCCACAGATTGTACTCCTTTACGAAAGAAAATGAGTCCTGACCTAAGAAGAGAGAGGAAAAAATGAGGTCAGGGGACTGGCCTGTGTGGAATTGGGGATTATGAGTGAGGTGAAAGGGTTGACTGGGGTGGATAGCTGGCCATTTAATGGAGAGGACAAAATGAGAAGAAGCTGGCTCTTGTTGAACTTAGATGGCTTCAGGTTATCTGTGATCAGGGTTTTAGGAAAAGGGCATTATTCTGGGATTCTAAACTCTGGATAAAGAAATATCTGAGCAGATCCTTTTCCTTTCCCAATTTCCAAGTGGATCCTCAACTGTTTCCTCATCCTTTTAAAAAAAAATTCCATTAGCTAGTTCATCATTGGGTTTTGAGGGAATCTAGTGCCTGATTCCTACTCCCAGAGGGGTATATATTTGTGTATGTGTGTGTCTAGCTGTCTGGGAACGGAAATGTAGAGAAGGGAAGAAAATTGGTCTTTGAAGAGCTCAGCATGGTGGAATGTCCAGTGGCAAGCTCTGACCTGGCCCCACGCAAGGTCTTGTGGGTGGTAGTTGTGACGATATCTGCATGGTCAAAAGGTGAAGGAATAACCTTGGCAGCCACAAGGCCACTGATGTGTGCCATGTCAGCCAGCAGATGAGCATTGACCTCATTGCACACCTAGACAAAAAAAAAAACAGGAACTTAGCTTGGTGGGGAAGGGGAGAATTGTCTGATCCCATTTAAGATAGCTTTACACCCCACTTAAAATATCTCCGCAAACCCACCACAAGCTGCGCTATCACTCACCTTCCTCATCCGAGCGTAATCAATGAGACGAGAGTAGGCACTGGTGCCTGCAATGATAAGCCGTGGACGGAACAGTCTGGCAGTGATGGCCAGTTGGTCATAGTCAATGAGACCAGTTGAAGGCTAAACATGGATAAATGGATAATTGAGACTGGGAATGGGGAAGAGAATAGCAAATCTCTACTCCTCTCAACTCACAGGGCCTTTGGAGGTAAAACCTCTTCTGCTTCCCACCCTGCCTCCAACATCCCATGCTTTCTTCACTCTGGTTCACTTACATTCAGTTTATATGGCATAGATTCAAAAAAGATCGATGTAGCTGAGATCCGTTTGACATTGGACATGTAACCATGAGTAAGACTGGGGAAGAGAAAAAAGATAAGCCAAGGAGATCTCAGAGCTGGAGGCGGGGGGAGCACCAAACTCAGATTCCCCATCTCCATAGGACCAGATTTCTTTCATTGGGGGGGGGGGGGCAAGGCAGTACCCAAGGTCACACAGCTAGGTCATTATGCCTCTGAGACCAGATGTGAACTCAGGTTCTCCTGACTCTGCTGCACCCACCTAGTTGCCCCTTCTTTCATTACTTGTGTCCCCAAATCCCTTCCTCAACTCAGGCCCCCATTCCTTCTCCCCATCCCAAGGAAAGACCACTTAAGCAAAACATCCTTGGAGTTTTTTAGATCTAATTTCCTCAGCTTGTCCTAGCTGATTCCTCCCTCCTCACCCTCTTCCACAGCTCCCCTCAAACTCACTGGCCTCCATCAGGCAGATCCAGTCCCATGATCCTGTCGTGGGGCTGTAGGAGAGCAGTATAGGCAGCCAGATTGGCTGGAGATCCTGAATATGGCTGAACATTGACTCCCCATTTGTTAGGGTCAAGGTCAAAGGCTTCTAAGGCACGACGTTGGCATAATAGCTCAATCTCATCAACAACCTCTGCTCCACCATAGTATCTGTCATTGAGGAGGGGGAAGAAAAAGTTTTACTATTGTGCTTTGGTCTATTGCTAAAGGGGTATTATATTCCCTTCAATCTACTTGCCTTTTAAAGGCAAGCCAAAAAAGCTAACTCAGTTGAGAATGTAAGGAGCATTTTGCTCTTGAAGGTTAGGGTTCACTCCACCCCCCCCCCCAGCTCCAGTCTCCTACTGGCCCTAGCACCTTCATCTCACCTCTTGCCAGGGTAGCCCTCTGAATACTTGTTGTTTAGACAGGATCCCAAAGCCTCCAGAGCTGCTCGGCTACAGAAATTCTGAGATGAGGGTGATGACACATGAGAAGGAGTTAAAAGGGAGTACCCCACGTCATCTGAGTTCCTTAAAATTATGATGCCAGACCAGTGGTCCTACCACTGGAGCCAGTGTTATACTAAGGAGAAAAATAATTAGCCCTTCCACATCTCAATTTTTCAAATCACAGGTCAGTATAAGAAATTAAATGGGAATTTTTTTTGGGGGGGGGGGTGTTGTGGAAGTCAAAGATAACACTAAAAGTTTGGAAACTCAGAAGTGCATAAAGTGTATGTATAATATTGTATAATATCAACATATTTTACCTTTTAATATTGTAATAAATTCACTTCTCTGGAATGAAGGGAAGATCAAAACTTTTTTATGTAGGTTTTCCAGATGGCAGAGGTGTTGCCTACCCCAACCCCAAATGTGAAAGTAATTTCTATGAGAATTCAGAAGTAACCCCACCCAGCATCCTTCCTGCCTCTGGGTGGCTTCCTACCTCGGAGGCAATGAGCTCCAGGCCCCGACACTGCCTATCCTTCTCCCTCTGTAGGAGTTGCCACATCTCAGGGTCACAGTCAGATAAGCTTTCCTGGCCAGTCCAGCCTCCGGAGGCCACTCCAGACTGGGCTTTGGCTGCCTCTCCATGCTGGGCCCGCAAAGCCACCTGAAACAGTTGACTGCATCTCTGGAGGGGCTGCCAGGGAAAAGAGAAATCACGTTCCTAGACCCACAGACTCTAGAAATCCCAGGTTGGGTCACCACTGCTCTGCCCACCCCCACCCCCCAGTCTGGCTCAGCTCGGTCTGGTCATTAGTGAGGACAGCTTGAGAGGCCAAAGTTCAGCAGAAAGTCCAAGGGGGTGGCTCTGATGGGATCTACTCCAATCACCCAGCAAGGGGGAGGGGAGGGCAGAGTTGGGAGCAAGTTCCCATCCCGAAGTCCTCTGGAGTCAGCCTGGCCCCCACATCAGGGGGAAGGGGGGTGTCCCCAGCCTGCAGCCACAGAGGGGGGGCTGTGGGGAAGGGTCCCAGCCGGTCTCCAGCGCTGCTGCCTGAAGACCTGGAGATGCCCACGAGGCCACCAGAGTGGGCACCAGGGCCCGCCCCGTCTCTCTGATGCAACCAGCAGGGCCCAGTTGCATCATGCTCTTCTAATTCTGCTTGGGGCAGGGGGATGGAGGGGGTGAGGACCCGAGTCCCGGGGGGCTAAGACAAAGGGGGGGGTCATACAATGGGTTGGTCACGAGGAATGACCCCTCCCCCTTCTTTCTCTCCAAGACCCCCACAACTAGGCAGCGAGTGGGGGGGGCGCAGGAGGACCCCGTATCCCTCCCCCACCTCCGAGTCCAGTGCCGGTCTGGAAAGTCGGGGGACATCGGGGTGCCCCCCTCCCCTCCCCCTCCCCCGGGGGGCCACGTGCTACAAAGTGCTGGGCCGGAGCCCCGGGCCCGGGCCGAGCGCGCCCCTTGCCAGCCTGCCAGCCTGCCAGCCCCCCGGCCTTACCCGGACAGCACGCAGCAGCGGGAGCGGCGGCATCGCGGGGCCGAGCGCACCTGGGCCCCCGGCGGCTCGCAAGGGCAGCGGGGCGAGCGCGCATGCGTCCCGAGGAAAAGCGAAAACCCGGGCTCGCGGGCACATGCGCAGAAGGCTTCCGCGCGGCCTTCTGGGACTTGGAGTCTCGGAGACGTCTTCCGTTCCTGTGGGCGGACTCGGAGGGGGCGGTGGCGGGAAAGAGCGCGGCTTGGGTGAATTTCCTCTCGAGGGACAGTGACTTCCTTTCGAGATTTATATCTCACGGTCCAAAACCGTTCCTCCCTTAGATTGGGAACTTCTGGAGGGGAGGAGCTGGTCTTGCCTTTGTGGTAAACTTTTTTTTTTTTAGATTTTTCAATGGGGCTAAGTGGCTTGGCCAAGGCCGCGCAGCTGGTTAATCATTAAGTGTCTGAGGCCGGATTTGAACCCAGGTACTCCTGACTCCAAGGCCGGTGCTCTATCCACTGCCACCGAGCCGCCCCTCTCACTCACTTTTAACCTTTTTCAATCTGGCTTTCAACCTCATTGCTCCTGAAATAATGTTTGTCCTTCATTTTCTAAGAAGACGGGGAGATCGGAGAGATGATGTCATGACACTTGACTTTGAACTGGATTTGGGCGAGTGGGCTAAGTCACCAGCCTCGCTTTCTCCTTCCGAGCCCTCTGGGTCGGCTGACTAGATATGCATCGGGACGACTGGAGATGACCTTGGATTTGAGGCAATCAGGATTAAGTGACTTGCCCAAGGTCATCTGGCTGTAACTGCCCTCACCAAGAATGTGCCCTTGATTGTCCAATATGAAGGTCTTTTCTCAGTTCATATTCTTCTTCTTCTTCTTTTTTTTTTTAAAGTTTTTTCTAGGCAAATGGGGTTAAGTGGCTTGCCCAAGGCCACACAGCTAGGTAATTATTAAGTGTCTGAGACCGGATTTGAACCCAGGTCCTCCTGACTCCAAGGCCGGTGCTTTATCCACTACGCTACCTAGCCACCCCAGTTTATATTCTTCTTGACGTCTGAAATATTTGATAATTCTGACCATCCTTTCCGAGTTCTTGTAACACTGCTCTTGGTTCCCCTCCAACACGAGTGATTTCTCCTTTTTCAGATCACTATTCTGTTTCCTGTGCCCTAACTGTGTGTATCTCTTATGCTAGGCTCTTCTCTCCCACACTCTCTATGTCTCTGCCTCTCTCTTTCTCTCCCCCTCCCATGGATTTAATAATGATCCCTTTATGATGACTCCCAGATCTACACTTTCAGTATGATATGATGGATTGGGATCTCACCTTATTCATGAAATCATAGGTCTAGTGCTTAACTAATAGTACTTATAGGGGACTGCATTTGAAATCAAGACCTCAAATCCTTACCAGCTGTTTGACCCTTCAAAATCTTTAATCTCTCTTTGCCTCTTTTTCTTCATCTATAAAATGATGGAGTTGAACTGAGTGGCCTTTAAGGTCTCTTCCAGTTCTAAATCTGCCAGTCTGATCTTAATTAAGTCCTGCATCATCAGTTTCCTACTGGACATTTCAAATTGGATGTCCTTTTAATCTGACATTTTTAAAACCAAACTCTTTCCCTCCAAACCCACTACTTCTCTGAACGTTTCTTGTTACCATCTATGCAGTCACTGAGAGCTATGATCTTTGTGTCATCCTGAATATATCACTCTCATTCACCCCAGGTGATCACTCAGTTGGCAGATCCTGTTATTTCTACCTCCATAACACTCTGGCATCTTTCCCCTCCTTTCTGCTCACACAGACACCTTCCTACCAGAGGCCCTTATCTTTTCATACCTAAACTAGTATAAAAGTTTTGAATTGGGTATTCCTGACCTACTTTATCCATTCACTAAAAAATTATCAAATTTCTTAAATTCATGTCATCAAACCACATTGACTCACTAGCATCTCTAGGAGCAAATGTAAATGTGTTTGACTGGCATTTAAAGTCCTTCATAATCAGACTCTCCATTACCTTTTCAGTCTTATTACACATGCATTACTCATTGCCATAAGCACTATAGTCTATGAATACTAGAGCTCTTAAATGATGATCCATCTGCCATCTCTGTTCCTTTGTAATGGGTATTCTCTCTCCTCACATCTGTTGCTCAGGTTCCCTATTTTCCTTCAAGTTGCAACTCAAATACTACCTTCTCTATGAAACTTTTCTTTATGTGTCAGCTGTCAGTGTTTTTCCCTCCCAACTTTCATATATATATATATATATATATATATATATATATATATATATATATATATATATACCTTGTATATATCTATTTATGGGCATTCTAAAACTCTCAGCTAGACTCTAAGTTTCTAGACAACAAGGACCGGTTTTGACTTTGTCTCTCCTGGCCTAACATAGGACCTGGCTTATAGTAAGTGCTTAATAAATGATTTCTGATTCTTTCTTTTTGTTACACTGTGCTCTCTCCATTTCTCTCTAGATCTTAGCTTCCTCATCCATGAAATAATGATGATCTCTTAGGGTTCCTTTCAGCTGTGATCTATAGAGCAGTCTAATAACAGGATAAGCTGTTCATGAAGTAATGAACTCTCCATCACTGGAGGTGATCAGCAAAGACTGAACCGCTTTTTAGGGATGTTGTAGAAGGATGCTGATGCTTCTGGTACCCAAGTAGACTAAATGACCTTGGAGGTCCCTTTCACTCCAGAATTCTGTGATTTTTCCAGCTCTGAAGTTCTATGACCATCAAAGGTCCTGTGACCATCAAAGAAAGCCTGGAAATGGGAAAAAATAATAAAAGGACAATGATAGGGCATGTAAGAAGAGAGTGGATAGAACAATCTCCTGCTTTGATGGTGATGTTTTTTGGGAGGAGGCACTGGGGTTTAGAAGCCTCAGATACTGCTCCTCTTTCCCTGCAGGTGAAAGTAATTCTTTCCTTTTCAAATTTCTCATAGCTCTGTCTGGTTCTCCTTTCCTCCTCCTATACTTTATGACTTGCATAATACTTATTTGTATGTACCTGGCATCTCTTCCTGTTAGACTGTAAGTTTCTCAAGGGCAGGGACTATTATTTTTCACCTTTGTATGCCCCCCCCCATTTAGCACCCAACAGGCACTGCATATAGCTTTCATATAACACTTATTTAGGATCAGTTGGAGCAGTCATTTCCCTCAGCCTTCTCCACATTCCTCAGTTGCTTCAAATTGCCTCCTAGAAGGTAAAAATGTATGGTCAGACCTTGAGTATATGAAGTGAGCCCTGACTTTTGGGAACCGATTCACAAAAACAACCAATATTAAGATCTCCAGGAAAAGACGTTTATGTGGTAACAGTCCCTAGCATTATCCCCAGATTTACTCTTTCTGTATCTTTGTTTCCTCTCTCTGTCTCTGACTTTCCTGCCTATTTCTTTCATCTCTCTGTCTTTCCTGCCTGTCTCTCCTCCCTCTGTCTCTGTCCTCTCTCTGCCTCTTTCTCTTCTGCCTGTCTCTGTCCCCTCTCTATCTTTATCTGCCTCCCCCCTCAATGCAATCTAAATATCCTTCACTTCCTGGTCCCTCACCTCTATGGCCATGGAGAAACACATCTCTTTACCCTCCTCCCTTTCTCTCCCCACCCTTCTATACACCAGACTTGACCTTCAAAGCCCTCCAGCTAGAGAACTCAGTTTCTATATATTGCTTCTTTTATACTGTCTCCTCAGAGCTCGTCTACATTAAGTCCTTCCCTCACCAAGATCAGAATCCTATTTTCAATCTCATCCACTCTATATCCCTTTAATGATGGCTTCAGTCCAGTTATCCTTCCTCATCCTCACCCCAGCTCCACCTATCCATAGGTGTTAAAGGACTGAAGAGGAGGGGACTCTGTGTCTCAGCTTGTCTGCCTCCTCTGACAGGAGTTCCCCAGGGTAGAGGGGGCTTTGGGCATTGGGAGAGCTGTTAATGAAGCTACCGCCAATTAACGCCTGGGCAGGGGTTAGAGGCAGATAAAATTAGCTACAGCTACAGAAGGAGGGAGAAGTCTGGGGTTGGGGGCTGGCAGTTGGGAGTGGTGGCCTGGAGACTCATAGTGGGGGATGGAGGTGGTGCATAGTCAGTATGTACAAAAGGACATCCCTGTGTCTACCCACCTTCAGCTTGGGGGTCTATGCCCCTTCCCCATCTCCTCCACAGCCCTTTCTTCCCAAGGTTTCTTCCTTCCTTTCTCCCACCCCTGCCGGTCTGCAAACTCAGCGCCCATGAAATTAAGGAAGTAAAAGTAAGATCGATGGCTCCAGATGTCACTAAAGCTGTTAGCCCCTCCCTTCCCATTCTGCTGCCCCGGTTTGTAAGTCTAGCTTGGTTGGGACAGAACCTATTGGCTTGTTACCTCACCTTTCTTATTGCCAGCCTTCTCGTTCCCAGTCCCTTTCTTCCTCCTGTTCAGGAGCTACCCCTGTCTGGGATCGCTAATGTCTAAGTCCCTTCTCAGGTCTAACCTCTTTTCCCCCCTCTCTATTCAGCATTTCCCCTCTGCAATGCGCCCTCTAGGGAACTGTGTTTCTCACTCTTAGATCCTTCAGTATTTGTCAGGCAACAGCTTAGCCCTGAACCTTCTCTTTTTTTTTTTCAGGGCTAGGTGTTCTTCCTCTCTCAAAGCTGATTTCAGTAGCCTCTTCTTTTCTGTTATCACTCTCATCCCCACTTCACCCCCCCCTATAATGGAGAAAGAGGTGGTCAAGATGATCCTCATGGCATCATCTTTCTCCCCAACATCAGCCACCTCTGTAAAGGGTTCACACAGACTCATATTCGATTTGACTTTATTTTCTTCCCTTTTCATCTGATTTTTGGGGTGGGGCATAGAAAAATAAGCAGCAGGAGGAAGAGGCAGGGTAGGGCTGGATAGTAGTGCCCATTGAAGAAGGTCAGCAGGAGGCAGAGTAGAACCAGGAACCTAGCAGCTCCCCATCCTTCCAGTTCTAATTTTTCTCCTGCCCCAGTTAGGGTCTTGGGTAGTCACAGAGAGGTGAATGGATATAATAAGGGATCAGGCATAATAAAGGTGGGGGCTAGACATTACAAGGGTGGGCCAGGCATTATAGTTGGCCAGGTAATACTAGAAGAGACCTGGAGTATAAACATCTTGGGGTGGGGGGCTGGAATTTCAGGGAGCTGGGTCAGAAACCGTTGTGGGGAGGGGTTATTAACCAAAGTAGATGCTTTGGAGGTTCCAAAGCTTAGGGCAGAGGGAATAGAAATCCTCATTGCACTATCTCCCCTTTTCTTCTCCCCCCTCCCTGGGAATTGGGGTGATTAGGAAGGAGGGACTGGGGCCTTCTGGGGAAGGGGAGATGGAAGAGGACTGAGCCAAAATGAGGCCCTTGTAATGCTGGACAGCAACACTTTTCTGAGGTGAAAGGGAAAATCTTAAGAGGGTGAAGGAAAGGAGAGGTCATATATAGGAAAGGAGAGATGAGAGAGGCCAGAGAGGTCCTTCCCCTAAATGAAAACGCCTCTTCCCTCATTTTTGCCCAGGTTGCACCCAGGCCTCTGGGTCTCTCTCTGCTGTGCTGTTGCCCTCATCTGATGGAATCCTGGGGGCAGAGGAGATGTGGAAATTATAGGAGATGTTTGGATAAGGGGCTCCCTGATGCCCTCATTTGGGGGAAGGGGGAGCAAAGGGTAGTAGTTGGGGAATAGGGGGAGTTGTTATCCGAAATAGGGATGCTCGCTTTGGAAGTTGTAGTCCGGGCACACCTTCTGCACCAGTTTGTAGTCAAAGCTGAGGAAGGAGACGAAGATGCAGATGACTTTGAAGGGCTTGGCGCAGAGCCACGCGGCCTGACTCTGAGTGTGCTCTGTGAAACACACCTGGGATGGGTCGTACAGACAAGGGCGGTGCTTCCGAGCTCGATTTGTCTTCTCATACTCCACGTGGCAGTTGAAGGCCCGTGACTCCTTAGCCCCGGGGACCCCTAGGGCTCCTCCAAGGGGACCTGCCAGCGCGCCCCCTAGGGCACCTCCCAGAGTCCCCCCCGACGGCATCCCTAGTGATCCCCCCGAAGGTACCCCCAGGGGGGACCCTAGCCCAGGTAGAGCGGCTCCCTCCAAGGCCAGAGTGGATTGCAGAGGGTGAGGCGCCGGCCCAGTAAGCAGAACCCCCCCAAACTCTACAAGCTTTGATGGAGGCACTATACTGACGCTCAGGTTGCCCAGGCTGGAGGAATTGTGTCGGAAGTAAACGCTAAAAGTGCCGTTGACGTGGTCCACGATCTTGCCAGTTACCAGCAGAGAGAACTTGAGGGTGTGCACCCGGAAATAGAAGTCCCCCCAACCGAAGATCTTCTTGGCCCTGGCTGCTTTGATCGAGGGCTTCCTCTTGGTGCGCTGCGCCGGGGGTGCCGAGCCCGCCCCGGCCCCGGCCCCGGCCCCGGCCCCGGCCCCGGTGAGGTTGGTCGGCCAGGCCCAGTTCCAAGCGTCGGCTGCGCCGTAGCCTTCGGGGGAACGCGGGGCCTGGAAGAGGCGGCCTGGGGAGCCCGCTCCAGCCCCTGCAGGGCGCAGCTCCAGGTAACGCGGGGTCCGGGGCGCCGGGAGTTGTGCGCTGGAGGCCTGAGGAGTGGGAGGGGGCGGACAGAGAGAGAGAGAGAGAGAGAGAGAGAGAGAGAGAGAGAGAGAAGGGAGGGAGGAGGTGTTGGGGGGTAGCCAGGACCCCCGGCCCCGCTCCGTGCACCCTTCTTCCCAGGTGGGCCCTTCTCCTCCTTCCAGCCGTCGGGGAAAGGGCCAAAGTTAGCACGGCTTCCTTGTGTCTCCCTCCTGTTTCTTCGAACTCTGCGTGCGGCCTCTCAGCCCCTGATAAGCCATCCATCCCCAGCCACCCCCTCCATCCCCGGACCAATTGTCCCCTTCACCCTCCTTCCCTTTCCAGAGGAGAGAAGAGGACGCCGGGTTCTGCGTTGGTGGGGAGAAAGCTAAACAGGGCAGGGAGGACGGGGAGGCAGGGGGGAGCCAGGCAAGCCGCCGAGCGCGGTCAGCTCCATCTGTGGCCCCCGTGTCTGCTCATTAATCAGGGTGGGGGGGGCGGCAATCTATCAAAATCTGGAGGTAGTCTCAAGGGACGGGGGCGGGAAAATGCGACTCAGCAACTCCGGGCCGGGCCAGATGGGGCTGAGCCAAGGCCGACCCCGGCGGGGGGTGGGAACGGAAAAAAGAGGCCGACGCAGGGCTGGCTCTCTTCCCCAGCCCCTGGGCTGCCTCCCTGCTCCTCCAGCCGCCCGCTGTCCTTTCTTCCCCCGTCAGATGGGGGCGCTGCAGAGACGGAGGTAGCAGCTGGCTGCAGGGGCTGCCCTGGGAAAGGGGCTTGTGGCTGGGTGGTCTCGGCCTGCTCCAGATGGGGTCCAAGTCAGCTTCCCCACGGCTAGTTCCGGTGGAGTGGGCAGGGGTAGGGAGCCTCTTGCCCTCCCTTGGGCTCCCCGGGAAGCAGGGGGAAGAGGGGGACAGGAGTGTGGGGGTCCTGCCCCCGACCCCCTCCGGCAGGCCGCTACCTGCCGGCGCCCCCACCTCCCTCCGTCTCTCAGTGTCTCAGGTGGCGGCCGATCCGGTGAGACAGCGCTGGCGCGAGTACAAGATGGATCGAGAGGCGGGAGCGGCCGGGCCAGGCCCGGGCCATCAATTATCCGGGGGCGGAGGCGGAGGTGGGGGGGGCGCGGGAGAAGAGGGTGCGGGGAAGGAGGGCGAGGAGAGAGCGAGAGTCAAGAAATATGGAGATGCTGGGAGGCCGGGGGAGCCGGAGGGAGGCAGGGAGGGACCGTGCGTGTCTACCCTGGGTAGCGGGGACAGTCCAACACACCCGAGGGGCGCGAGGGCGGGCACTGGCGGGTATACAGCATCCGTGTGTCCACGGTGTAGACATTGTCCTGTGGACCCGAGGTGTCCGGGAGTGTGCGCGCACCACATGTGGCCCCACTGTGCGTCTGTTCACATTGTCTCTGCACACATCCTGCACACACCGGGTGGGGGCTTAGAATGGGGGGTGGGGAGCCACGGAGGAGCCGGGATCTCCGTCTAGCCGCCGCCGCCTCAGTCCCCGCAGCGCTGCGATCCCGGGTTATTAATGCCGCCGCCGCCTGCTCATCATACATATTTATCGCCCCCCCTCCTCCTCCCATCCCCCAGCCCTGCCCAGGTGAGGGGGGCGAGGGGCGGTGAGAGCGTAAGAGACAGAGACAGCACAGAGAGGGGAAACGAAAAAGAGGGAAAGACAAGGAGCCCCCCTTAGGCAGCGGTGGGGAGCAGAGGAGCTGCGCCTCCCGAGCTGGGGCTGGGTGCCAGGGAACGGGGGGCAATTAAGGAGGTGTGGGATTGGGAAAGCCAATAAGGGAGATGAGTCCCTGGAGTCGGGGAAGTAAGAAGTGAGTGAGCAAGGGACTGTGGAGCCCTTTGGGCTGGGAAGAGGAGCGGCAAAAAGGCGCTAGCCCCGAACTGTGCCCAGGTTTTTGCCCTGCACAGAAGAAACCCAGCGTCCCCTCACCCCCAGCCCCCTGCTGCCCACACAGTAGAGGAGAAATCCAGGCTGCAGGAGGTACAGTGATTAAAGATTCCTGCCTTGGGTCCGACTGGTTCTCTTTTCTAGGACGATCTAAGCTCTCCCTTAGCCACTTCTCGCCCTTCCCTGATTCTCCTCCCTCTGCCCATTCCCCCCTTTTAGGGTTCCAGGCACACCACTGCTACCCACACTCAATCCAAGTCCCAGTTCCTTTCTGGGGCCGGTATACGTCTCCCTGCCTCTGGCAGGGAGGAAGCCTAGCTAGGAAGGAACCCACACAGGTTTCTGCCAATTCCCCTGAGACCAGCTCAGATGAAATGAGGGAGGGACTGGGAACTGGGGGTCCTCAGACAGCTGCGGGGGGGGGTGTGTCTGAAAGTCGCTTGTCCGTCCTTCCTTCCCCACCCCGGGGTGTCTGATCCCAGACAAATTGCTGTCTCGCCTTCTCTGATCCCTGCAAATCCCGTGGCTTTGGTCCTCTTCCCCCCTCCCCATTCACTGCAGGAGTCTGGAAAAGATGAAAGGAAAGTGTGCATGTGTGTTGATGTATGTGTGTGTGTATGTGTGTGCGTGTGTGAGTGTGTGAGCCCTGACCGACCTTGGATGGGGGAGGGGTAGTGACCTGGGCGGAGGAAGGGGTATATCTTTGGGGAAAAGGAACTGAAATGGGAACAAGAGAGAATACAATGAAATACAACCTTTTTCTTCTTGGTCTTCAAGTACCTTTCTCTGTTTCTCCCTCCCCCACCCACTTTTATCTCTGATGCTCTGGGTTACAGTCTCTGTCTCTATTTCTTTCTGACTTTGTCTCTGTCTGTCCCCGATCTCCACCTCTCTCTTGTCACTGTCACCTTTTTTTTTTTTTGATTCTGTCTCTGATGCTGTCTTTCAGTGTGTCTCTGTCTCTCCCTACATTAGGTGTCATTGCCTGTCTTAGAGAGGACTAGGGGAGACCCAGATTGATCCAAGGAGATCGAACAAGGTCTGCCTCGATCCCCAAAGCTCTTGGTGATCCCTCTGGGCCTACTCAGCTTTCTGATAAGCACTAGGGCTCCCTTTGACGAGAGAAATGGGGATGGGGCAGTTTGTTCAGAAGTGTGTAAGTGGGGGAACTGGCAGGGGGGGCAAGCATTCGCCGAAGCTTCGGTTTAATTAAGCTAATTGGGCACGGTGACATTTGCAGAGGGGAGAGGCGAGCCTGGTTGACAGCACGGGGGGGGCGAGGGAGGGAGGAAGGGAGGGAGGGAGAGGGAAAGGGAAAAGGGAAGAAAAGCTTGTCTTTTACCAGAGTCTCGCAGCCTTAAACCGGAGGGGGCGGGGAGGGGAGCTCTATTAGGAGCTGAAGCGGTGCATGGAGGAGGTACTGGATAGAGGGGGAGAGCGGGGTTCTTCATTTCACCTTCTTCCGCACCCGAGTGTGAGTAGTTGAGTGTGGGGGGAAAGAAACGTTAGGAAGGGATATTGATTGGGAAGTAGAGGGATGAGGAATCTGGGCGTATTAAAGAAGCTTTGAGGGGACCCAGGCCAGTGGAGGGGGGAGCAGCATCCAATACTCCTCTCCCACTGGTCCCCTGCACTACAGAGAAGAGAACACTGAGTGGAGGGAACACTGGGAGGGGTGGCAGGGTGGGGAGAGAACTCTGATTTTGTTGTCCACCTGAGTCAAAGGCATAGATGGGTGGGTCCCGGGGTCCCTTTTCCAGCTATTGCTCAGAAACCCTTCACGGTTCTTTGTAAATGGGTACTCAGACAGCTAGTCAAGGGGCAAAGTCTGGACTGGGAGAGTAGGCTTATTGGGGGAAAGATAGGCATGAAGGCCTTTGGAGAACTCAGTGCCCCCCCAGCCGCATTGCAGAGATCCCCCCCCCTCCTGCCCCCACCTTGTCCCCAGGCGAGATCAGCTGAGAGGCGCTGGGACAGTAGCCATCCCACAGTTGGTCGCTCTGCTATCCGAGGGTAATGGTTTAGGGACCAGGGTTGGCCTCAGCCCAGCAAGGAAGAAGGAGGTTGAAGCTGGGAGCACACACACACGCACACACACACATACACACACATACACACACACACACGCACATACACGCACACACACGCACACACACCCCGTTCTCCATCCTCTAGGGTCCTGCTATAAGACAGGGCAATCGGGACAACTGGTGTCAGTATCAGAGTGTATGTGCTATTGGAGGGGGGGTCCTGAAGAAGGAATCTCATTCTAGTCAGACGGAACGGGCCAGGAGAGTTAGGTAGGCTGCCCCCAGGACTGTAGAAGGAAAGAGGGGGGGTCACAATATCTGTGTGGGTGGAGGGAAAATAGGGTCCCACGTCAGCGCCTCTACTTTTGCCGGAAGCTTCAGAGCAGAACTCTGCTGGTCTCCCTGTGGGCTCTCCCTATCTCCTGCGCCTAGCCCACCTAGCTCCCCATACGCAGGGCGACCTCTCCCCTTAGCCTCCAGAATCGAGCTGGGCTCGGAGGTGGATGGTGAAGGTGGGCACAGATCCGCTGATCCATTACCCCATCCTGTAAGCCCGGGTAGAAGGCTTTTCAGGGTCATGACTCTTGCCTTCTAGTGACCTTGGGGGAAACCTGGGGTGCGGGGAGAAGGGAGGGCACAGGCTGCAGAGCTGAAAGGTCCTCTCTCAGCGTCTATCCCCCCCTCTTTCCATTCCCCCCCACCCCCAGCCCGTCTCCCGGGCCGCAGCGCAGGGCTCACTGCTATCTGAATTTTGATTTTATTTTATATTTTATTTCCTTGCTTCCCGGAGCGGGTGCCCCCCGGGAGCGGTCCGCCCACCCCCCCCAGCCCCGCGCCTCACTTTATTATTGCAATAAATGTGTCTATAAAGGCGCCGGCTCCGGGGCGCGGGGCTGAGGAGGGGAGCGGGGGGCAGGGATGTAATTTCCCGAAGCAGGAGCCGGAGGCCGGCGAGGCGAGGTGGGGGTGGGGGAGGAAGGTGTTGAGGGAGGGAGAGGGGGAGAAAAGACTCATCAGTTTCCACAGCTCTTGATCACAGTCTCCCCCACAAGCAAGCCCTCCTAACGTGCTCCATTCCTGGCTCCCACCCTCTGATCCCCGTTATCCCGCTCTTTTCCCTCGCTTTCTTCCGTGATCCTGCTCTTCTGCCACTTATGCTTGTCTGTCCCCATTATCTCTCGCTTCATCTCTGCCCCCTCTATTCAGCTGTCCCTCATTATTGCTATTTGCTATTCAGCTCCCTCCAGACTCCCTCACCTCCTTATTTCGGTTCCCCTCCTTCCCTTCCCGGTTCTAAGACTCGATGTTCTCCCCTCACAAGCTCTGGTGGAAGGGCGACTACTGAAGCCAGCCGCTGCCCATCTCGCTTCCCTCCCCGCCGACCTGGCCCCAGCTGCGGCCCCAGATTACCCCCAAATCCCTGTGCGCTGCTCCCTTCTCGAGGCCGGGGCTACGCGTGTCTAAGTGGCCAAGTCAGAGATTAGGAGGGGACCGGGAGGGGGAGAAGAAAGCGGGAAGCCGGGCCACTGGGCTGGGGGCTGGGGGCTGGGGGGCGGCGCCCAGGGAATAGTGAGTGGGACATAGCTCATCTCCTTGAGGCCTGGACTCCTGGGTTCTGCCCAAACACACCTTCTTCCCACTTCCATCCCAGGGCTGGGGAGTCCCAGAAAGCCTCCGCTCCTTCACTCCAGAAGCTAATTAGTGATCAGTGATTAGCGATTAGTTAGTATTGATCCTGCCCCGCCCCAATTCCTTGCGGGTGGGCTTCTTCCCGAGCCTGCTTCATTTGCATGCAGAGGGAAACAGAGACGTTCAGAGACAGAGGGAGGGAGAGACACACACACAGAGATAGAAAAAGGCGCGGGGGGTGGGGATAACCCAGGCAGAGACACCAAATATATCTAGAGATAAATAGAAAGCTCCAGAGTTGGGAAAATAAACAGATTTTGAGAGAGATAGAGGGGGAGGAGAAAACCATGAGAGACAGTAACTGCAAAGATAGGTGGTTAGAGAAATGGATAGCAGAAAGAGAAAGATGGATAAGGAGAAATGGAGAGATAAGAGAGAGATAAAGGAGGGGTGTGTGATGGATGAAAAAAAGAAAGCTGGGTTAGAGACAGGAGATAAGAGGGAGAAGAGAAAGAAGAAAAGAGCAGTAAAGATAAGGAGGAAGGTTGGGGTTTAATAGGCCACGGGAGACAGATTGATAGGGTAGTTTTGTGGGTATGGAGGGGGTGAATACTCCCCAGATAGTTCATCCGTGCTTTCCAGGCATATGATCTATGCTACACCCCTTACCCCCCCCAAAACAAACAACCCAAGGGCATTTAGGCGTGGATACACACTGACACATATCTGGCAGCTACCCAGGCTCTCATAGATACCCTATACACAAGCTAGCTCAAGCCAGACCCATACTTAGACATAGACACACACACACACAAACATACAGATACACTCACAGATAAAGATGCACTCAGATCCGTGGGTACACATGGAAATAAACATACTTGGACACAGACACACACACCTCTTCAGACACATAGGCACATACATTCAGAAATCCACAGATTCATAGGGCGCAGTGCACACACAATCATTTTCACTCCCTCACTCTCCCCAAGTCTCTGCCAGATGTTTCATTTCCCTTCAGGGGGGAAGAAAATTAAACCAGCTTGGTCAGCTGGGGGAATTTGGTTAAGGGAGAAAAGAGTCGGTGGTGGAGGGGGAGGCAGAAAGGAGCGGTGGGCTGATCAGCTTCTGGGACCAGGGAATCCAGGGCTCTGGGTGGAAGTCCCAGTCACTCCCTGTTGAACCTGAGTTCCATCCAGGATGGCTTGTGTTTTTCAGAGGCACGAACCCCCTCAATCTGGCAAGCTTTGTGGTTTGGTGGGGATCCAGGCAACCCAAAAGCCATCTCTGCTTCTTTGAGCCTAGGGGGTTGGACCTGGTTAGATGAAGTCCGAGGATGGTGGTGAGGGTAGTCTCCCAATGCATCTATTTAGCTGCCCTTTTTCCTTCTGGAATCTGTGATTAGGCTTGGGTGGGGGGGGGGGAGAGAAAGAGGGGAAAACTAAGGCAGAATTAGAAATTTAACTCACCCCCTTTTCACCTTTCAGCCTCTTCCCCCCAAGGTCAAACAGTCTGAGGAGGAGTCAGAAATGTGAATGCCTGGGTTTTAGGATGCTATCAGACCTAGCCCCTGGCACAGGATTGAAAGGGAAGTCACTAGGAGAAGGGGCAAAAAGAACTGGGGGTGATACTCTCCCCTCACCCCCATGACCAACCCAGAGTGCTCCCAAACAGGTTTAACATCCAGATAGAAATTCTAGTCTCCCCCCAAGGAAGGTTCCTCCCTTTATCTTCCTTGCCTCTTCCTAACCAGAAGCCATCAACAGCTGTGTGGAGGGCTGAACCTGATAGAAGGGAAGGACCAAGTGGGGGGGAAAGAGAGGCTGGGGAGGCTGGGGTCTGCAGCTTCATTTACACTCCAACCCTAACCCTGTGGCAATGGGTCAGGTCAGAGAAGACAGAATGTTTCTCCAGTAATCAGCTAGAGACACACACATATGCATTCACACACAGGTAGATAGAGATTCATGGATAAACATTTGTGCAGACGTCCACACACATCCACACATATGTGCCAATGATTCTATACAAACACACACACTCACACACAGATGCACCCACATATTTACACTCTGCATCTTCAGGCCTTGGGGACAGACAGAAACACTTCTGTTCACAAACACACACAAATGCACTTTTAGACATTCCGTACAAGGACACCCGATCACAGTGCCCACCCCACATGTGTGCTCATACTCAGAGTCTTCATCAGGAAGGGAAGGGCACAGTTGTCAGGCTTCTGGAATTGAAAGACAGGGGACATGTTGCTCCCCCCCACCAGAAGGCTGGGAAATGGAGTGGGAATCTCTTCAGTCAACCTGTGAGGTTGTGTATCAGGGTGAAATTCTGGGTGAGCTTGTAAGCAGATGACGCTGTGTGTATTTGACATTGTGTGTATGTTGGAGTGTGTGTGTATGCACACAGATAAAGATCTACAGACATAGTAATCCAACACATAGAAAATGGGCAGGAAAGAGGAATCGGAGAATTGGACAAGGCGAGACACAGCGAAACGGAGAGAGAGAGAGGAGGACAGCGCCAGAAAGGAGACGGAGAGAGAGAGAGAGACAGGGACACAGAGAGACTGCCAGCGTCTCTGGCTCATCCTGTCTCGTCTCTCACACATTCGAGTTGTGTCTCTGACACGCTCCCTTTGCCCTTTCCTGGAGGAGCACTTGGGGCCCGACCCTCCTACCTTGCCGCCCCCCCCCCCGCCTACACAAACTTGTTCTGGAGAAAGCGCGGGTCCGGGGGGTACCGGGGTCTCGTTGTCAGCCCGACACTCACCTTTACCCCACTCCCCCAGGCTCCTGGATGCCGCGCAAAGTTAGATCCCGCCGGGATGGGGGATGGGGGTAAAGGGGGATCGGCGCGGCGCAGAGGGATCTCCCCAGCCCCGATCAGTCCTGACCCTGGACCCAGGAGTCCGAGACAACCCCCTGACGCGCAGCGCTCCCCAGGGCTCTGGAGGCCCAGACTCCTGGGTCCCCAGCCCTTTTCCCCGCCCCCTCCTCCTCGAGCCCCCGCCCCCCCTACCTTCCGCAGGAACCAGGGACTGAGGAGCAGGGCCAGCCATCCAGGGAACAGCCGCATCTTCCCGGGGCTCAGGGGTGGGGAGAGGGAGGCAGGCACCACAGGGGGATGGTCCCCAGCTGTGGGCGCCGGGGACTAGGGGAGAAAGAAGACAGGGAAGGAGAGGAGAAGAGGAGAGGAGCTGAGCGATGGACCTGGGGAACTGAGCGCAGGAGAGAGAGAAGGAAAGAGACTGGGGGGAGAACGGAGGGGGGGCGGAGAGGGCGGGGGGAGAAAGTTCAGTCTGGCACCCAGGCGGGGGGGGCGGGACTCTGGGTCCCACCAATCCCGGGCCGCGCCCTCCACACCCCACCTCCCCCTCCCCGCAGAAGGCGGGGAGGGGGGGTGACGAGAGAAGGTGACTTTCACCCCTCCTCTGTCTGGAAGCCACGCCCCAAGGCCACTCGCGAAGGACCACGCCCCCTCCCCATAGGACCACGCCCCCCTGTCTCGGGCCCTGGCCTCCAGGCTAGGTGCTGCCGACCCCTTTATACTTCCTTTCCTTGAGGGAAGGAAGGAGTGAAGTCCAGGGGCTCTGGATGCTGGAGAGTTGGGGTTCTGGAACTCTGATTTGGAGGGTGCTGTAACTGGAGGCTTGCAGAAGGACGGGGGGAGTGTGCTTGGGGGGGGGCCGGTAAGCGCAGCTGCTAGAGGGAGTTGGGTCTCATTGGCTCGGGGAAGCAGAAGACGGGCCTTCAAGGCTCGGGTAGGAGCCCTACAGGAGCTGGGGCCAGGAGCAGCGGGGTTCAAGGAGTGATGAAGGGGGCTTCGGGAGGGCAGCTACGAGATGGGCAGCGTGAAGTGAGAGGAAGTGTCTTCGGAGAGCCTGCAGCTGCGCTGGGGCCAGAGGCTAGGGTGGGGGCTGGGCCCAGGAGTCAGGACCTGGGATAGGAAGGTGGGCGAAGGCTTTTAAAGGTGTGTGCGTGTCTTGGAGGCTAGTGGAGCTGAGGCTGAGTGAGGCAGGTTGGGCTAGTGTAGACTGGAGAACGAGGCGGGGGAAGGGAGAGGTCTGGAGGAGGAGAGGCCTAGCCTTTGGGGGCAGGAATGGGGGGGGGGTCTGGCCCTGCCCGAGCCGTTTGTCAGTCCTATTGACAAACGTGACGGGGTTTCCGCCCGTGATCAATGATTCTCATCTCCTGGCCGAATGAGCCACCGGGCCCTCATCCATCCCCGTCAGAGCCACAGCCGCCGCCGCCGCCTGAGGCCCCCTCCCACCAGCCCCGGGGCCGGTCCCAGAGCTGTCCCAAGGTTTTCCCGGACTCAGGCCCTTCTCTGTATTCTGGTCCCCCCCCCCCCCCCCCCCAGTCCCAGGGTTGCAGGACCTATTGCTCCAGTTGACTTTCGGATTCCTGATTCCATTCCACGCAAATTCCTAATCCGTGGCCCCCCGACCTGCTCCAGTTATCTCCAAGTCAGTTGCTAAGCTTCCTGGGGCCGGGCCTCCTGACCGGTGCAGGAGCCCCCCCCCCCCCCAGGCCCCAGTGCTGCCCCCCCAGATCTCCTTCATTGTTGGGAAAGTCTCCCCTCAAGTCGAACTCCCTTGCTGCTAGCGCGGGCTCATCCTCTCCTCCACTTCCTTCTGCCTCTGCCCCCTCCCGCTCCCCCTCCCCCGACCAAGCCTTTCTCTTTTCTGCCCGCGGTGTCGCCAGCTGTCAGCTGTTGCTACGCATTGAGGCTGAGGTATGACCGAGACCGAGACGGCGACAGACACAGACAGACAGAGACGGACCGCCGAGATCAAGAGCCTCCCAGCGCCGCCGGTGCCCGCCTGCCTCCTCCAGGGAGGCCGCTGGGGCAGAAACGAAGGAGGACGGAGTCAGCCTGGGGAGAGGCTGGAGGCCAGAGGGCTGCACCTGTGCTAGAGGGTGCGGCCCAGGTCAGGCTGGACCCGGGCTCCGCCCTGGGCACCCTGGCTCCCGCCCCCGAGGCTTGGCAGGGACGCAGGAAGGCTCCGGCTGACCGCTAGGGGCAGTCCCTGGGGGCCGAAAGTCATTCCATCCATTCCCCTGCCTTCACACCGCCTACCTATCCGAAAAGGTGCCATCTCTGTTAGAACTGCGCCCTCCCAGGGATAACCCTGGAGACTTCCCGCCAGTCCAGAGCTCTGCCCCAGGGCCCAGGGCTATCCTCCCTTGCTCAGGCTCCAGGCTCAGTTGGTCCTCCTTTTCTCACCTTCTCTCCCTCCTCTCTCTGCCTTCTTGCTCTTTTTCTTGTCCTTCGCCTTCTCTGGCCTGCGGTAGGGAACAGAAGGGGTGACTTGGCTGCCTTCTCCCAGAAATACTTCCTCGGACCGGGCCGGAGTATGTTAGGGTGTGTGTGTGTGTGTGTGTGTGTGTGTGTGTGTGTGTGTGTGTGTGTGATGGTGTGTGTGGGGTGTGTGTGTGAGGGAGGAGGGAGCCCCGGATGTTGAAGGGGAGCCTAAAGGGGTAGGATCCACAGCCCCCGTCTTTGCCCTCTTCCCCTCCCCCTCCCCCGAACTGCCGGTGGTTTGGTGTAGCGCGACAGGCAGAGACTCAGGCGGCTCCCGGGGGCCGGGCACCAGGTGTGCGGCTGGCACCGGGAGGGCTGGCAAAGGCTCTGGCAGCTGGAAGAGGCTGCCAAGCCAGCCAGCCCCACCCCCGCCATTTAGGAAACCTGGCCCGGAGGAGCTTTGGGCACAGCTTGGGGGACCGGCTGGACAAACAGGGGCGCGCAGATACGGGCAGGGGGCAGGGGGAGGGTTTTCCTGAGACTGAGGTCTTCTGGAGGGGCGCGGGGCAGGAAGGTAGAGGGATGGCTGAGGGGTGGAGGCAGGGAAGGAACAGGTAGAAGTTGGGCCAGGGCCCAGAATGGGCTTGAGATGAGGACTGGTTATGAGGGAGGGTCTGTGGGGGGAGGAGGAGTTGGCTAAGCTGGGTCGGGCAGGAGAAAAAAAAGGGTAATTGGGCGGGGGGTTTAATTGGGGGGAAATCTAAATCTTTGTGGAGAAAATGCTGGCGCCACCTGGCGATCAACCTGAGACTTGGTCTATGAGGTGGGGCTGTTCTGGATGCTGCATCCACCTGAGCCCCAGCCTGTGGGCTCTGTATCAACCACGAGGGGGCGCTTCAAGAGCCTTTCTTTGGCAGGTTGGTAGAGGTCCAGCCAGGAGGATCTCTCATTTCTGCAAACACTGCTCTGTTCACCTAGGCAAGAGTCTTGGGGACAGTTTGGAGCCTGGGAAAGAGGTTGGGGGTGGGAATGGGAGAAAGAGGGGCAAAGTGTAAGGAATAGGTAGTTGACCAAGTATCAGTTATTTAAGGAGGAAAATGCCAGACCCGCTGACTTTGAATGGACATTCTCGGGAGGGAGAACCCCATTGAAGGGCTGAGTAGTAAGGAAGGGTCTTTATGGGAAATTGGGTTACAACAAGGTTAAAAAAGGTAAGCAGTATCTCAGTGTAGAAGTCTTGTCTGTATTACCTCCTCTGGGGAGTTGGAATCCGGAGCTAGAGTTCCCTTGGTGACTGAGGAGATGCTTCTAGGTGATCAGAAGTCTGCTCCCTACCTATCTGAATGTTCTACCAAGTGAACAAACACTGCCTGGGAGTCAAGAGACTTGAATTCTAGTCCCATTTTCTATCACTATTAAACCTTGTAACCTCAGAAAAATCACTTCCCTTCTCTTGTTTCAAGAGGCCCCTGTGATTTTTTTTTTAAAAGGGTGGACCCTTCACACGCTGAAGGAATTAATTTCTCAAGTGGGATTTCTTTCTGTGTGGGATACAGTTTTGATCAGGGAGCTCATCCCACCAACAAAAATAGATTAAATCTCTTGACCTGGTGTACTTCAGAAGGTCAAGATGAGGTGAATGGACAGCCTTCAATGAGCTTATCTACCCTGAGGGAATACAAAAACCCAAATAAATAGCAATTATTTAAAAGAGAATGTGAGAAGTACCATGGAAACACAATGCCCAAGCAAAAGTGTTGGCTTGGGAAAATTGAGGGGATTGGACTTGGTGGCCACCATGGTCTGTTCTAGAACTGTTCTCTTCTAAATGTTTTCCATAAAATGGACTTGAACTGGATGATCTCTGTTGTGCTTCCTGACTCTAAAACCAACCTAGACATTTCATCTCAAGACCATTTTTTTTTTAGTTTTTGCAAGGCAAATGGGGTTAAGTGGCTTGCCCAAGGCCACACAGCTAGGTAATTATTAAGTGTCTGAGACCGGATTTGAACCCAGGTACTCCTGACTCCAGGGCCAGTGCTCTATCCACTGCCACCTAGCTGCCCTCAAGACCATTTTTCAGATGAGGAAACAGATCCAGGGAAGTGACTTGCCCATGATCACAAGACAGCAAGTGGGACATGGTACTAGCAAGGTTTAGATGAGATATTTGGCAAGATGGCCCCAAGCCTTGACTGGGTAAAAGTGGATTCTTCTGGATACTAGTTTCAGATTAATTCTTGGAAAGCTTTGGACTCTGACTCTACATCTAGTTCTCTTCCTATTATGGCATTCTATTATGTTTCCTCAAAGGGAACAGCATGAACCAAAAAACAAAACAAAACAAAAAAACAAAAGACCAAACCCCAAACCAACAATTGCCACAACAAAACAAAAGACCTAGAGATAGAGAGCCTAGAATGTGTATGGGGAACAATAATTGGTTCCGTTTTGCTGGAGGGTAGAGTATATAGTGAGAGAAGTAGGAGAGGAAGCTTGGAAGGATAAATTTGGGCCATTGATTGCAATGCCTTAGAATCAGTCTTATAGGCAATGGAAAGACACAGAAGCTCTCTGAGTATTAGAGCGAGGTAGACAGTGCAGTGCTTTTGAAGATTAACCTGTCATTGGCATGGAGGATGAATTGAACCAGGGAAGAGGCATGGCAAGAAGACCCAGAAGGACACTCTAGCAATCATACAAGTGAGAGGTAATGAGGACCTGGACCAGAGTGGTGGCAGTGGGGATGGATGGGAGAGATATTGCAGAGATGTAATCTGCACAGCTTGGCAACTGATTGGCTACAGAGAAATAGAAAGACAGGGAGGAGTTAAAGAAGACTGAAGAGATTTCTGGTCACTGGGGGAATGGTGGCACCATTAAGCAGACCTAGGGAAGGCAGGGGAAGGTGTGCTTTTGAGGTGGAAGGTGAATTTGGTTTTGGACATACTGAGTTTGAAGTGTTCTCCAAACCTTTGTTTTTGAAAACGCAGCTGGAAGTGGGGATCAGGAGTTTGGGACAGGGTTTGGGTTTGGTGATAATCTAATTAAGCAATCATCTAATTAGAGGGAGCAGTTGCAAGCCTTTGTAGATACACACACAGAGGAAGGTAGAAGAGAAGGCACAGACTTGGGTGGGGGAAAGCTTTGCCTTTTGAGGGAATAAGGAACGGTTCTCCCTCTGGTGGTCAGAGCAAGCAAATGCTTTCCCCATCAGTTTTTCTCTTTCCTCCCCACCCCCATCCCCCCAATTATTTCCTCCGCTAAGAGACAGGCCAATTGCAACTCCTGGTTTTTTACAGTTTTATTTATAACAATATCTGTGTTATTTAGTTGTAAAGGAATTCAGCAAAAATTATTAAAACGTTCATATCCCCAAAACAGGGGCTGCCCATTCCTTCCTAGGAGTGCCCCAGGATTTCCTCAGCCAGCCTGAGGAGTGCGGAGGGGCTGTTTCCCAAAAAAATCCCCAACTGTGGGAGCCACAGTGATGGGGGGAAGGGGGTGTCGGACTGGGGGAAGGTTCTGTCTGGGATGGGAGGCCAGGGCAGCATCCATCTTAGATAGGCCAGGGGTAGGCTGTGACTACCCCCAAATAAGACTAGAAATAAGATTAGCTTTGATTTTGGCTGGAAGTCCCCGTTCACCCCAAGGCTGTAAATGTTTTCTTCTCTCTCAGATTAGCCTTTGGGGAACTGGAGGCCAGGAGGGAAGGGTGAATTTCCTTAACAAAGTGTCTTGTACAGGGCAGGATGGGGTGGCAGCTTCTAACTTACCCCCCACCCTAGGACAGTCTGGTGGGGAGTAGTAGAGGAGAGACACCAACCCTCCTTTTAGCCCCATGTCTAAGCTGCACAGACCCTCAGAGCCCTCCCTGCCCCTCACCCCGGAAGGCAGCATTGGGGGGGGGCAGGGGAAAGGAAGGGAGGACAACGGAAAGGAGATAACACTGCTCGCTCGCTCGCTCACTCACATATAAAAAGTAATTCCTTCATTTTTACATTTATACATCGGCCAGGGGGCCGGGTTTGGGGAGGGGGGAGTACTCGGGTAAGGAAGGGAAAGTTTAAAAGGATTTCTCATGGTAGGGGAAAAGGTATCTCTGAAGTCCAGGCTGGGGCGGGGCAGGAGCCCCTATGCCAGGGGGTCTCCCAGCTCATCCTCAAGCCCTCGGCCTAGCAGTTCCCGCTTCTCATCGGTGCTGGCCAGTGAGTGTCGGCTACCATGACCACCCATGTACAGAGTGGCATACACGGGGTTTGTGAAGTTGGTAGGCTGTGGAGAATAGAGGAATCAGGTGGACTCTTCCTGCTGTGCCCTGAACCACCCTGAGCCCCTCCTGCCCTTCTACTCATACCCCTCCAAATCCTAGGTCTTTCTGCTCCCTCTCCCCTGCTACCCTCCTCAGGCTGACTCCCTGTCTTCCATTCACTAATCCTTGTGTCATGCCCAGATCCTGACATCTCTCACCCCAGAAAGCCACCTGTTCTTTCCCCCACTTCCCCACTCTGCCTACCTTATCAGGATCCAGAGCAAAGTCAGCATCCAGAAGTCCCCCAACATCATCTGGCTCCCCACCCTCATACATCTTGTAAGTGGGATTCCCAATCTCTACATTCATGGCTCCATTGGTCATTCGCTGGTGTTGAAAGCCCTTGGCCCTGGGGAAGAGGGGAAGGGCAATAATGACCAAAGTGTCAGAAGAAGGGTCGGTGTGTTGGGGTCATTGGCAAGGCTTAGGAAGTACTGAAGAGGAAGCCACTAAAGGATATCGACTGGAAGATATCACAAGACTTCCAGGGCCAATCCCAACAGCCTCCTTTCCTGGAGGAGATCCTTTCTAACTCACCCCCGGATTCGATGTTTATACCAAAAGACAGTTCCAGCCACCAGAAGCAGCAGCAGCAACAGCAAGAGGGGGATGAGGATGGAGGCTATACCTTGAGAAGGAAGGAAACAAGTAGGGAGGGTCAGGAAAATCTTGGACCTGGGAAGGATCCTACCTCTATCACTCAGTAACTAGACCCAGAATCCTCCAATGTCCTGAGTGGGGTTCCTGACCGTGGAGTCTACAAAGGGATGCAAAGGCACCAACACTGATTCTGCTCAATTCAGCAAGTGGGCTCCTGCTCCCTCCTCCATACCCCCCTTCACATATTCCCCAAACCTACGTCCAGGCTGGGACTTGTTGTCTGACAGCTCACACCGTGGACCTGTATTTGGGGAAAGGCACCTAGGAAGGAAGAAAGGAGGACAGGAATGTTTGGCATGGTCTGCCATGGTCCCAGAGAATCCCCAGGGGAAGTTGTATATAGAGATATTGAAGATGTGTCAAGGTGTCTCTGGGTAGCAGACTGGTATGGTCAAAGAGGAATACCCAGGAAAGAGGTCCTATTAAGCTCCCTAGGACTCACTGGCACTCTGGCATCTGTTTCTTGTTCATGATACAGGAGCCTCCATTGAAGCAGTGACCATCACAGGTGAGACAGCTAGGGGCAACCCGGCCATCGGAGCAGCTGTTGAAAGGGAGGGATTAACTGAAGGTCCTAAAAAGTGAAGGGAAGGGGGTGGGGGGCTATATTGGGGAAGGGGGATAGTGAGAATGGGACATAAAGGAGATAAGGGAGGTTAATGGTGGGGGAGAGGGGTCTGCCGGAAGGGAAATGAATGATCCAAATCTCTCCCCTTCACTCACTTGCAAGTGACATCCCCATTCTGCCTGTTGAGAGAGCAGGTCCCATCCAGGCAGCGGCTACATTTGTCCACCTGGCACTGTGGTCCCTCAAATTGATTTGGGCATCGGCACATCTTGAGGCCAACTGAGTCCATCTGGCACACCCCGTTGTTCTCACAATAGTCAAAGCATTTCTCTATTTGGGTCCGAGTCAAGGAAAGGAGTGGTAGAGAAACAGAGAGATGATCCCACCATGCTCTTCCCCATCCCCACTTCTCCTCATGTTACCCTTCCCACTCTAAAGAATTTCTCCCATCTTCACCAACCTTCCTGATATAAACCATTCCTTCCCCACCAAGGGACCTTTTCTATGTTCTTCTTTGTGACACTGGCCTCCTGGTCATTCCTCACCCATGACAATAGTCATTTCTCCCGATTGTCTCCCATGACTCCTCATCTTGGCTTCCCAGCTTTCTTCAAGGTCCATCTAAAACCCCACCTTTCCCAGGATGCCTTTCCAAGGCCTCCTTAATTTTTGGGCCTTCCCTCTCTTCTATAATCTCATTTGTTCTGTCTATAGCTTGACTGTCCACAGTTGTCTGCACATTGTCTTCTCCATTAGACTGGGATCTCTTTGAGAGAAAAGACCATCTTGTGCCTTTCTCTGGACGTCCAGTGCTTAGCTCTATAATTAATAAACGCTGATTGATTTCAGTCTTTAATACTACCTCCCCTCCCCCTGCTTTGGATCAATCTTGTGTCCATCTGGGTTGGTCTTCCCAAGTTCCTTGAGTCAAAGAGCCTCAGGAGTCAGAAGGACTGTAAGTCCACCTGGTCCAACCTCCTACTTAGATGCATGAATCTCTTCTACAGTATTTCTAACCTCTCCCTGAAAGCCTCCAATAACAAGGGACCCTACTTTCACAGATAGCCCATTTTTAGACAACTTTAATTAGTCAAAAGGGCAAGTAGATGGTGCAGTGGATAGAGTATCAAGCCTGGAGTCAGGAAGACTCATCTTCCTGAGTTTAAATCTGACCTCAGATTCTTCCTAGCTGTGGGACCCTGGGCAAGTCACTTAATCCTGTTTGCCTCAGTTTACTTATCTATAAAATAAGCTGGAGAAGAAAATGGGAAAAGCATTTTTGCTAAGAAAGATCCAAATGGGGTCAACGACTGATGGTCACAATTGAACAAATGAACAACAACAAAACTTATTCATATGTTCTTTCTTATATGGAGTAGAAACTTGCTTCCTTGTCACCCTCACTCTATAGAGAAGACAAGCAGAAGACTGTCCCTAGTCCTTTCAGCAGATCTTCCAGGAACATTTGTTTCCAGTCCTCTCCTGTTCTAGGCAGCCCCGCCATGTCCTCAGGACCCATTCCTCTTTACCCCACTTTCTACCTCCCTGGAGGGGGATGGCACTTACTGAATTGACATCGGTCCCCCAGAAAGTCTGAATGGCACCGACATTGGGGTTGATTGCCCTGGTTGACGGTGCAGGTGCCATTGTGGGAGCAGTATCCTGTACATAACTGCTGGTTGCATGTGGGACCTGTGAAGCCCGTTGGGCACCGACATGTGGGCATGCCTGAGGGAAGAGGAAGGGAAAGGATGAGATAGACCATCAAGAAAAGGGGGGGCAGGGAACCAAAAGAAAGGGGGTAAATATCCCAAGAGAAAAGACAGAACAGAGAGAGGGAAAGGGAGGGGAAAACTGAGGCAGAGAAAGGGGTGAGGCAATAAGTATGCCCCATACCAGAGGGTGAGGCAGCACAGGTTCCCCCATTCTGACAATACTGCCAGCACTGGTCCAGTTCACATTTGTCGCCTGTATATCGAGGCTGGCAGCGACATTTGGGCTGGCGTCTGGCATTGAGGAAGCAACTACCACCATTGAGGCACTGGAGGCTGCAGGTACCTGGTCGGGGTGCTGTTGGAGGCAGTGGTCAGAAGTGACAAAGGGCCCCCCAGTAAGTATGTGCAAACACACACACACACACACACACACACACACACACACATATACAATCTCTATATATCTCCATCTTCTCTCCTCCCCTCCTCTTAGAAGAATCAATGGATAATCTGGGATAGGATAGGGGCTGGGGAGACATATTGAGGGGTATTTTGGGGGGTAAGTGTGTTGGAACTGGGAAGAAGGACTGATCCAGTAGCAGCTGAAACCTGGAGGGTCAGGATGATTGGTTGTGATACCAGATCTAGCTGCTACAGAAGAGGGGACCCTGGTCTGGTGCAAGTCAGGGATTGGGGGCAGGGTGTTTGAGGGCTGTGCCTCAGGGAGACCCCAGAGGTAAGAGATTCCCAAGCTGGGAATGTACCATCTGGTGGAGGAGTAGGTGAGGGCAGCAGAACACAGGTGCCATTATCGAGTCGTTTCCCATTAGGGCAGGTGCAGACAGGGCCACTGGGACTCAGAAGGCAAAGCCATTCACATTTCTTTCGGTCACAGGGATTGGTCACTGAAAGGAAGACAAGGTTTGGGAGTGGAATGCAAAGATCCAATACTGTTCAGACTTCACCTCAGCAGCTCCCCCAAAGACCCAGGATATTTAATCTTCCTCTAGGCCTTCCTGACTTTTTTACCAGATCCTAATGCCAAGGACCCCTAGGACTGGCATTCTTCCTCCCTCCCAAACTCCTTTGATCTAGTTCCTTTCACCTATGAGCCTCTGGATGTCCCATTTCTTTACAATTTCTTTCTCTCCCAATTATATCTCAGAAACTCCTTTTCCATTCCTGAAAACTTCAGGATCCAGGGTCTGATTTCCCATCCTCTGGGCTCCCACCATCAGGATGGAGGCTTACATCTTTCCTCCATCTCCAAGACCCTCTGTTCACCACTTATTAAACCCATCCCTTGCTATAGTCCCCTGCTTCCAAACCCCCTACCTTCAGGTTGTTTATGTTGGTGATACAAGACTACATCTGAAGCATGGCTCAAGCCCCCAGTCAAGTTGATCAAGGGACTGTGTCCAAATTTGTGGATCTTGAAGACCCGGTTGTTGATGTAGGTGACGCCATAGATGTAATCTTCAAAGACATCAATGCTAAAGGGGTGACTCAAACCTGGGCAAGGAATGGGGAAAGAAGGGTAAGAGCAATGATGAAAATAATTCAAATTTATCTCTAGATCTATTTTTCTTAACCCCCAGCTGTACCTACTGGACATTGCCACTTGGACAGCCAACCAAGTGCTAACTAGCACCTTAACCTTAATCTAAATAGATTGTATTATCATCCCTCTCTTCTCTCCCCCTAAATAAACCAGATACCTCCTCCTGTTGCCTTGTCTATTTCTGTCCAGGTTCTACCAGATAACCAAGCTTTCACTTCTCTTTTGCTCCATGCCCCCCCCCCCCCAATATTCAGTCATTAATCCAGGTCTGTCATCCCTTCCTGGGAGTATTCTCTCCTTCTCCCATCCTCCTTCCTGTTTCTACCTGCCACCACTCTAGTTCAGCCCCTTATTATCTCTAGGCTACAGCAGTCACTCTCTCTCTCCCCCTCCAATCCAACATGCATAGTAATGCCAGATTAATCCCCTGCTCAAAGACCTTTTGTGGTTTCTAGTCTATAGGAATAGATCTCAAACTCTTAAGTCTGGCATTCAAGGCCCTCTACAGCCTGCTCCTAACTTAGTTCCCCAGCCTCATCTCCCATTGCTCCCCTACACATACCCTACATGCTGCAGCCAAATTTCATTACTCCCTACATACTTATGTTCTGGACCACCTTGATATTTTATTCTGCCTCAAATCCCACCACTCCCATCTCTATCTATAGAAATCTTATCCATCCTTCAAGACCATCTCCTTTAAGGTGCTTTCTCAAATCACCTCAGCTAGAACTGATGGCTTCCTCCCTCTACCCCCTTCCATCATTTTGTATCACTCTTTGGCATTTAAAGCACCGTGCCCTGCATATGAGTTACTGGTGTACATTCATCTCCCCATTAGACCCTAAACTCCTGAAGGTTAGACACTGGCTTATAGAGCTTCACCCCAACCCCCACCCAGGATCTGGGAGTGGATCTGGGGGGCAGGGGCAGGGATGGGGGAAGGGAACATCTTCTGTGGAAGGCAGTTCTCACTAAAGAGCTCCTAGGAGAGTTCAGTTTTGAGGAAAGGTAGAAAGGCAGAGGAACTGAAGAGACCAGAGGGAAGGCCAAGGAGAAGCATTGGAATGATACAGGATAAGATATTTCTATCCCCAAGTTCATTCCCATGTTGGTGGGGGTCCCCAAGGTGCTTCGGGAAGGTCCTCACCTCTTTTGCTGTCAGCAGCCAACACAGGGTCAGTGCCATTGAGTCGGATGCTGCCGATGATGGAGAGCTTAGCATCAGCCCAGTATAACCGCTCATTATGGTAATCCACTGCCAAGCCTGTGAGAGTCAGGATGAAGCACATCACGGAGGCATGGTGGGAGTATCTTTACTCCCAAAGAGGTAAAGAGAATAAAATTGGGCTGTCTGTCAGGAAAGGATTTCCCTCCAACTTTCTCATGGATACAATCTCATTTACACAGAAGTTCCCTTCCCTTCACACATCAGCATAAGACAGTCTTCTCCAAAGGACCTTTCCAACATTAACTCTCTATACATTTAACTGTCCAAACAATTGGGACAAACCTCAGATTCCTCTAACTTTCAAGGCTTTTGAACCATGACTTTAAAGCTAGATATAGGGCTTCCACCTTTCCACCACCACTGCCCCAAGGCAGAACTCTCTTCCAACTAAATCTCACTTTTCATACCTGTGGGCCACTGAATGTTGTCTTGTACCAGTGTCTCCCTGAGGGTCCCATCCATGGCGGCTGTCTCAATCTTTGGATGGTTGCCCCAATCTGACCAATACATGGTACTGGGAAGAAGAATAAAAATGTGTGGTGAATCCAGAGAAAAAAACTATGGAGTCTAAATGCAGACCAGAACATATTATTTTCACTTTTTAAAACTTTTTTTGTGGTTTTTCCTTTTTAATCACTGTTTTCCCCTTTTAGTTCTGATTCATCTTTCACAACATGATTATTGTGGAAATATGTTAAATATGACTGTAAAAGTATGATTTATATGAGATTATTTGCTATTGTGGCAGGGAAGGAGGAAAGGTAGGGAGGCAGGAAAATGTGAAACAATAACTTACAAAAAGATGAACCCTGAAAATTATCTTTGCATGTGATTGAAAAAATAAAATGATTCAAAATACTATTTGGTAGGGTATGAGTATTGGCTATTTGTATGCAGTAGGAGCTTGTCAAAGAGAAAAACTGTGACCTTTTATGTCCCTCTTCTCTTTTTTGAAAATTAATTTGATGTCATAATATAAGACACAATATAAAGCACAAACAAACTAAACTGATTAGGGGAGGACTCCTTGCCCAGGGATTCAAGTCAGTGTCCTCTAAGGATGATGATGAATCTAAATGGAAATAAACTAGGAGGGTCAACTCATTTTTATGAGCCATAGATATCTTCTAGGGGCAACCAGGAAGAAACCTGGATTTTGATAACAGAAGTCCTCAACTGTTCAGTCAATGAAGTTGATGAATGGGTAGAAGAAATTTCTTGAATGCTGAGTAGGCGGCTATAACAGAACTCATATTCTAGACATCATAATATTTTTATGATTGTTGACAGTTTGTAATTCTTTAAAAAAGTTTCTTCATAGCCTTTCATGACTTATTTATAAAGTAATGGCTCTGCATCTTATATATCTATGCAAATTTCCTAGAGAGCTTGGACATCTGGTTCTTATCAGAGCTATCTGATATAAAGATTTTTTTCACCTTTCTATAGTTTCTCTTCTTATTCTAGTAGCATTAATTTTGTTTGTGAAGACTATTTTTGCATAATTGAAATAATTCTTGTTTAGTTGAGAATTTTCCTCCCTCCCCTGCCTCAGGTATGGTTGTAGGAGGTATCACATTAGGTTTCTCTCTATTTTGTGATATTATTATTATTATTATTATTTAGGTTTTTTGCAAGGCAAAGGGGGTTAAGTGGCTTGCCCAAGGCCACACAGCTAGGTAATTATTAAGTGTCTGAGACTGGATGTGAACCCAGGTACTCCTGACTCCAGGGCCAGTGCTTTATCCACTGTGCCACCTAGCTGCCCCTATTTTGTGATGTTTTTACATTTAAGTCCTATATCTATTTGAATCTTAATACAGTATATAGTGTAAGAAGCTGGTCTAATTTCTGTCAAACTTTTCTAGTTTTCTCAGATGTTCTTTTGAACAGGGAACTTTTCTCCCCAGTAGTTTGTGTCCTTGGGTATATCTGGGTTGGCCTGTTCAACAGCTTCTGGATCTTAAATTCATAAAAGTCCCCTTAAGTAATGACCAATGAAAAAGCATTTGAGAAAGGTCAAAGCATGAGGAGAGGGAGGAAGCAGAGCTCCAGAAGTGTTATCAGACTTAGACATGGAGGGGACTTTCTTGCTGAAATATCTAGATCCAGAACTGGAGGTCATCTACTCTGACACCATTGTTTTACAAATGAGGCAACTCTGGCCCACCAAGATCAATGGAGGTTTACAGAAGTTGGTTTTGCCTAAGGTCATATGTTTTAAGCAGCAAAGTTAAGATCTGGATCCTTGGGCAACCCCTAAATACAATTTTTTTCATTGTTCCCCCCCCTTTAGTTTCTCTAATAAAAAATTATTTTTTAAAAAATTCATGCCCTATAAGAAAACTAAGGGAAAGACTCAATAGGTAAATACTTGAGGACCCCCCCCCTTTTTGTTTTGTACAAGGCAGTGGGGTTAAGTGACTTGCCAACGATTACATAGCTAGGTAATCATTAAGTGTCTGAGGCTGGATACTGGGCTGGTGCTCTATCCACTACAGCACCTAGCTGCCCCGTTTGAGGACTCTTGATGGTCATTCTTGGAAATAGCCACTAATTTTTCAACTTCAAAACTAGCCAGTTAAGTGGGTTTGGAGAAATTAAGTAGAAATCTGAGAGAAGAAAAAGAGGAAAAGGAGATACTAGGATTTGCTGCTGAGGTCTTCTCCCTTATCCGAGAGTGCATCATGTCTACCCAAGTTCTGCAATTCTGTCTCCTAATTATCCTTACCCTCGAAGTGGATCGACCACAATGGCATGAGGCTCATCAATCATGCCCGATATGAGTGTCTTGCGGTTCTCGCCCTTCATCTGTGCCACTTCAATCACATCCCGCCCTGAATCTGTCCAGTATATATTTCCTGCTACCCAGTCGATGGCAATGCCCCGTGGCATCTTCAGTCCTGAAATCTGGAAAGGGTATATGTCTGTCTATGGGATGCTCAATATCCCTCATCAACTAATAGAATGTAAGATCCTGGAGGACAGGGAGTGTCTCACTTTTGTATTTGTATTGCTAACAACTTGTACAGTATCTGGCATATTATAGACACCTAATAAATGGCATTATTGATTGATTGATTGATCATCTAATTCAGTCTTCTTGGAAGGGCCTTTTCTCCCTCTCTTTTCCTAATCCATAGATATAACTCTTAAATTTATCTGTATAGGCTCAACTCCTACTCTCCTTTTCCAAATGATTGAAGATGACTTGAATTTTCTTCTAGCACCTCAAACTCAATACATTCAAAACCGAACTCATTATTTTTTCAAACTTGAATGTCCTCTCAATTTGTAATTTGTTGATGGCATCACCTCTGGCACCACTTCTGGCTCACCTTTTTCAAGAAGTCTAGCTTGACACTGATATACCCTTCCATTCCCCAATATTCTGGGGAACACAGTGACCAGAGTCAGGGTTTAGTGTGGTAATAGAATGCTTTGTATCCCATTATTATTAATTTAGATCCTGGTCATTGTGTCTTCCAGGATTTAGTTCCAAAGCTCCCTCCCTTACCATCCTGATCATTGTCCCTTATTTCCCCAGGAGTTTCTCTTTCAGTCCTTCCCATTTCTTTTTTTTCAAACTGTTCTAGACCTCTTCTTTTCAGGAAAACTCCCAACTAATAACACTGAAATGAGTGATTTTAGTCTCTCTTCACTCCTATTAAGCCAAATTCCACCCCACCTCCTATCCCATCCCCTCACATTAAGGTGGGTGACACCCCCTTCTGTCTGCCGCCGATGACGGTTGGATGTGGTGGGGGGAGCTGTAGGTGGCAGGCTGCGGAAGGATATGGTCCCTGTATGCCAGTTGGTCCAGTAGACTCGGCCAGCCTTGACGTGAACATCCATGGCATCAATGCGGACACTCTCATCACCTTGGAATGCCTGCTCATAGGCAGAGTTGGGGTGTCCAGGGAAGAGGCTCCGAATCTCATTGTCATCCGCAATGTACAGGACCTGGTACTCTGATCCTGGGGAGAGTTTAGAGAGTACTGTGTATCAATTGGGGCAGGGGAGCAGGGAAAAATCTGTGATAAAAGGAATCTCGGGCTTTAACCTGGTGGGGGGCATGGACACCCCCAACTCAAACCCTCCTCTTCAATCATCCTGGTTTCCTTGTTGGCTTGTGGATATCACACTAGTTCTTGCCAGGATTCCCTTCCTCCACATGTTCTTCTGTTCCTGTAGACCTCCTCTCCTGCCAGTCCCACATCTAAATCCTCTAGTTTTTTAGGACTTGTCTAGAGTCTCCTCCTCCATGAAGCCTTTCCCACTGGCCCTCGCTCACAGTGAGCCCTTCCACTTACCCTTGGGACCACAGGTCATTCCAGTGAATTATACCCAATTTTGCACACTTG
The DNA here is from genome assembly GCF_037893015.1 of Macrotis lagotis. Lineage (NCBI taxonomy): Eukaryota > Metazoa > Chordata > Mammalia > Peramelemorphia > Peramelidae > Macrotis > Macrotis lagotis. Next base: position 288,198,830 of record NC_133659.1, read on the forward strand.
TCTTTTGCCACCTGTCATTCATCTCTTTTTCATGCATATGGGCCTGACCTCCCACTAGACTCTGAGTGTCTTATACAGGGGGACTGTGCATCAGCCTTTTTTTGTCACCCAAAACACAGAGCTTAAGGTTGAACTCATAGCTGATCCTCAAGAAATATTCGAATTGGACTGGATCTGACACTCAAAGCCAGGATGGGTCAGGGAAGAACTGAAGCATCCTTAGCTTATGCCCCTGTACCCCAGTGACCTCCACAAAGACTCGGGTCCAGGGTCCCCCCCCGCCCCTGAGCTCTCCATACCTTCTGCTTTGCATGTGTTGTGCACCTTCATGAAGTTTCGAGCACAGCTGCAGAGGTGGCTGCCCTTGGTGTTGTTGCAGAGTTGGGAGCAGGTACCAAAGTTTAGACACTCGTTGATGTCTGCAGGAGGGTGTGGGTGATCAGCAGGGGCTGGGGGGGACCCTACACCCCACCAAAGCCTGCTCAGCCATACTACCTCTGTCCTTACACTCCTGCGATGTCAGCCAGCAGCTTGGGTTCAAATGATGTTCCCTATCACAACCTCCCTACCCAACTTACCTTGGCAACCACGCTGGCCAGGCACAGTGTGGAATCCTGGGCGGCAGGCACAGTATACAGCTTTGGGGCTCTGGATGCACCGAGCTTCATCCCCGCACACACTTCCATTCCCAGCACAGCTGCTCAGCTTTGGGTCTGAGTGAGGAAAAGTAATTAGGATCCTCATCCCTGAGATACATGGAAATTCAGCTTCTCCTCCCCCTCTCCACATCAACACCCCCTCCCCTGCTCCCATCCTCCAACAGAGTGGGTTCCTCTCCAGATCTTTGTCCCTTCCTGCCCCCCCCCCAAATTGAAGTGAAATGATCCAGTACCAGGGCTGCAGCCCTCCTCATCAGAGCCATCCTCACAGTCATCAAACATGTTGCATCGAAGTGTGGCAGAGAGACAACGCCCATTCCGACAGAGAAATTGGGCTTTCTTGTCCTTACAGTGTGGGGACTGGGCTGTGGGGGGTTCTGTGAGGTGGGAATCAGAGAGGGAAGGGTTCAGGAACTCAACCAATGGCAGAGCTCACTCTCAGTCTCACTCTTGGGGTTCAGTTGCTACAACCCTTCCTGCCAGCCTTCCAAAGCCCTCCCTTCTCTTCTGCCAGCCACAAGCCCTTTCAGCCTCAGAATCTGACTCTTATTTCTCAGTCTAGAACCCCTGTTCTCCAATCCCACCATGGTCTACCTGCCTCTCCCAGAATCCTTTCTTGCAATCTGCCCCCAAACTGTCTTCCGGCTTTTCCATTACAATCCCACCCTCCCTATTATTTCCCATTTCCTTCTGCTCCCATGGGATCACCTAGGTTTCCCAGCACTCTTATCCCTCTCTTTTCCTTCCATCCAATTCTCATGAAATCCGTTTCTCTCTTAAGCTTTCCCTTGTACCACAATCCTATCTCTCCCTGCTCCCCAAGGAGCAGTGGAAAAAATGCTAGGTTTGAGTCAGAGAACCTGAGGGTGAATCTAAGCTCTGTTATTTATTATCTGGGTGACTTTGGGCAAATCACTTTTTGGGTCTGAGTTCTCTCTTCTGTAAAATGGGGTGGGGAATTGGAGTAGATGACCTTAAAGTCTCTTTAAACTCCAAATATGTGATCCTGAGATCTACTCTTTCTCAAATCCTGTCCCTCTTTGTCTCTACCCTCCCTGTGATAACTTTTCTCCCACTTTCCTCACTTTCCACATAAGCTGTGGCCTAACTCCCCTGACTACGATTCTATCTCTCCACTGTTTTCTCCACTTTTTTCTCTCTTCTGATAGTCTATTCTTGCTCTGCTGCGTCATCCACCCTGCTTCATCTACATAGTCCCATAATACAGTAGCCTTTCCTTTCTCCCTTCCTCCACATTCCTCTTTTTCTACTTAGCCAACTCATCTTATACTATCCTAGGCCTAACCCAACCAGAAAGAGCTTTCCCCAGAAGCCCTCTCACCACAGTCCTCCTCGTCAGACCCATCTCCACAGTTGTCTGTCCCGTCGCACTGACGTCCAATCCACAGACATACCCGGTTGTTCTTACAGCGGAATGGTCTGTTGGGGGGGCACTGGAAGCGGACTGGGTGTAGAAACAGAAACAGGGTAAGAAGGCACTGCAGGTGGGTGGCCATCAGAGGGAACCAGGGGACCCCCACCTAACCTCATGAAGGGGATTCCCAATAATCTGCCCACCAGTCCACCATATTGGGAAAACACCATCCTGCTTCTCCCCCTCCCTTCTTTCCCAATCTTGGTGGGTTTCCCATGCTTAGTCTCACCACACTCCTCTGGGTTCTCATCTGAGTTATCACCACAGTCATCCTCCCCATCACACTTCCAGGCCAGTGGTTTGCATAGGGTGTTGTTACACTGAAATTCATCCAGGGGGCAGGTCCGTACTTTGGGTTTGGGTGACAAAGAAAAAAAAAAGATATAGGACATAGGATTAGAATGTTTGTTGTTGGTATTTGTTTGCTTATTTTCTTTTTTTAAGAAATAGCCAAGACCTTATGGTCATAAGATCATAACACCTGAGAAAGAGTTGGGAGGCACCTCAGGAGCCATTGAGCTCAATCCAAGATCCAACCCTAGACCTTTTGCAGGTGAGGAAGAGGGGAAAGACAGTTTGGCTAGCCTGGAAAGGCTTAGATTTTAAAACAGATCTTAAAAGCATGGGTAGATTATTCATCTCATACAGGCAAGGGACAGAAGGTAAAGAAGAATGAGTGGTATGGACTAAGGATGCCCTATGTGTTGTCCAGGGAGATAGAAGATGGGGTTTCCTGGAGGCCAGATGCTGGAATGGAGTACTACATAAGAAGAGAGCTTTGATACTAGTCCAGCTTCTTGGAAGGGCTTGGTCTTAGTTCCAGAGAGCAAATCAAGAAGCAATAGGTTTCCCAGAGGCCAGTTAAGTCAGCAAGCACTTCTGAATATTCAAGAATTTTCTCAAATCTGAATGGGCTGGGGCAGCTTGGTGATGCAGTAGATAAAGTACCAGTTCCGGAGCCAGGAGGACCTGAGTTCAAATTTGGCCTTAGACAATAATTACCTAGCTGTGTGGCCTTGGGCAAGTCACTTAACCCTTACTGCTTTGCAAAAACCAAAAAAGAATTGAATGGGCTGCTTCCAGAGCTAGTGGTCTCCTTAGAGGTCTTCAAGATAAGCTGGATGCCCATTTGCCAGGTAAGGGGGATTCTTTGGTAGAGTACAGGTTGAACTAACTGCTCAAAGAAATACCTCCTAATTTTAAGTTCTATGCTACCTCGAGCCTGAGTTATGAACTTGGGGGCCATTAAGAACTAATTCGCCTCTGATACCATCTAACCCAATTCCTTCATTTTTCAAGCGAAGGAAACTCCAAGCCCTAGGATGATAAATGTCCTGTCCATAGTCCCACAGCTAGTAAGCATTTCAGTCAGGATTTGAACCCAGGTACCCTGGCTCTAGACATGATGCTTTTTCTGTTGAATCAGATGAAAATCTGGAGCCTACACAAGAGGGACTGATCATGTACAGGCTGTGAGGAAGAGAACTCAGACTGAGACTGTAGTCTGTGACAGCGATGAACTTGGACTAGGCAGAATGGAGGAAAATGAGCAGTTTCCCAGCAAAGCTGATCCAGGTTTTTACAAGCCTGTTCACGCTGTGTGGAAAGCAGTGGGTTGATAGGAATGAAGCCAGTTAATTAAGCCTGTCAATAACCTTCACCCCCGTAAGGAAGTGTAACTATGCACCCTGTTGACTTGACTTGCATTTCTGGAGGAGGAGAAGGACCGGGGGTGGGTGAAGATTGAAGCCCCAGGCTTAGCCTTCAAAGCAGAAAGGTCCTCCCTCTGCCTGCCTTTGGAGGTGGAAGGAAGGCGGAGAGAGGAGTCAGCAAAGCTGGAGGAGGATATGGAAATATTTTGCCCTAGTCTACACTATTGAGGACAGAGCTACACTGGGGGTAAGAAGATGGGATCAGGGGATGGACACAGTAGAGTCTCTGGGAGGGCTGTGAAGCCAGAGCGTGCCCTTGGCCAACCCGGCTGCTCACCACCAGTGCTGCAGGCCTCCTCATCACTCCCATCCATACAGTCAGCATCTGCATCACAGCGCCAGCGTAGGGGGATACAGTGACCACTCTTGCACTGGAACTGATCCATGTCACAACGAGGGGTGCAGTCTTTCTGTGGGGTGTGGGTGGCAAGAATGGGGATAAGTGGCCTGGTGGTCAAGGCCCTGGATGGGTCAGTGACCCTGGGTGCTATCTGTACTGGCTCTCAGACAGCACCCCTCCTTGGTCCCTGCCTCAGGCCCCCTCCTTAAGTCCCCAAGTAATGTGGTGGGCTGCTCTTCCATTCCTGCCCCACCTCATCAGAGCCGTCGGCACAGTCATGATCTCCATCACATTTCCACCGTCCTGCGATGCAGCGGCCATTGGCACAGGAGAATTCACTCTCAGAGCAAGGCCGTGGGGCTGAAAAAGAAAAGACACCAAGGGGATAGGCCTAAGAATTCACTGGGAAGTCATGTAGGCCCTAGCAAATGCAAGATGGGGGTGACCTCACAATCCTTTCTGCATCTATGCCCCAAACCCAGGCTATCTTGGCTAAGAATCCAGTTGGCACATGGCTATGTCTACCTGACTGTTCTCTAGAGAATAGCTCTTGGTAAAGAGGTGGCCCTCCCTTAAACTCTCTCTTCCAGGGAGAGAGATGTGGAAGGCACATTTAATTGCCCACCCCTTCCCTCAAAGGATAGATTGTGGAATTAGGGAAGGAGTCACAAAGACAAGCCATGGGGACTGGAGGGATGGGTGAAAAGACAGCACAGGGGAGAGGAGAAGTAAGGAGGGCTCTTGGGGTATAGGTGGGAAGGTATCTGGGAACATGGGGGTGTTAGAGACACCTACCTCTGCAACCCCAAGAGGACAGTGTGAAAATGGAGAGAAACATGAGATGAGGTGAAATGGTACAAACTGAAGTACACGACATGGAGCTGGGGGGGAGGTAAGAGGCAGGGTGGGCAGGAGACCCCTGGCCCCAGAGGTAGATGACAGCCCTGGCACAAGCTGGTTGGGCAGTGTAGGGGTACTGGAATGGGGAGGTTTGCAGTGAGTAGGTGGGCAGGCTCTAGTGTCATGGGTTCCTGGGGGGGGTGGGGGGACAGGGGGCACATACTGCAGTTCTCCTCATCCGAGTTGTCGCCACAGTCATTATCATAGTCACACTGCCAGCGGCCTGGGACACAGCGGTTGTTCTTACAGCGGAACTGATAAGGCTCACAGGTCCTCTCATCTGCCAGGGGTGGGGTAAGATAGGGGAGCAGGTCAGACAGAGAAGGGAAGGTCATCTAGCTAATATTGATATGACTTCTAACATTGACAAATTACTGGCCTTAGGTTATCTCAGTTGAGTAGGTCACTTATAGGAGTACAAGGTCTCAGCCATGGGGAGTTCAGGTGGTTATTTATCAGGGAATGGGGGTGGGGTGGATATAGGAGAGTCAGAATTCAGAGCTTATGGAGAGGTCCTCCATGGGGGAAGAAGATCCATGTATGGAGCAATACTGTACTGAGAGGTAAACTGGCAGGAACATTTTACTAAGAGGACATCATGCTAAGGTCAGAGGGAGTATTATGCTCCCTTTATGAGGGAGATAAGATTAGGGAAGGAACAATATCAGAGGGAGAAAGGGGTAGGATAGACCCCTGCCTGGCCTGAAGCCTGAAACTTCATGGGAAGTGGAGCAGTTAAAAGTTTGACTCAGGGGAATTATTACTGAATGGTAGAGTCAGTCTTCAGCCTTAACAAATGAATGATGCCCACCCCTTCTTCCTTTTCAGAGACAGCCCTTTCCTCCCATCTCCCTTCCCCCACACTTCTCCTCCCAGGCTGCATCCCTTTTTCTTCCTATCTAAGTCCACCCTACCATCCCTGCAAGCCTAGCTCACCACACTCTTCTTTGGGCTCATCAGAACCATCTCCACAGTCATCCTCTCCATCACATTTCCATCGAGCAGGGATGCAGCGTCCAGAGTCCTTACAGCGGAATTCGTCCACCCCACAGGTCATCTGGGCTGCAGGTTGGGGAAGAGAAAAATGGTAAAAATCATTAGCTTGAGACCACTCTTCTCTAAGACAGGTGCCAGGAGACAGAGAAGAACCTGGTCAGTTGGGTTTGGGGAAAATTGGGGAAGTGGACCCTTGGAGGTGGGTCCAACCCTGAGTGTTGACACACTCAAGGGATTTTGGGGGATCACTTACTGCAATTAGCAGGTTCATCGCTGCCATCCACACAGTCATTGTCACGGTCACAGACCCAGACCCGGGGGATGCAACGCTTTGTGATGGCACACTGGAATTGGTTGGGGGCACACGTCACTTCCGCTGGGGATGAGGGAAAGACAGGGAAGTGAGATAGAGTCTAATCCTCTATAACACATTTCATAAGCATGCTAACTCCCTTCTTCTGCCTTAGTTCCCAACTTGATGGTGCCTGGTATCTTTAGCTTCATGCCCAGTAGCTAGCTCCTTTGGCCCCAACCCACCCACCACCTTACCTTCATCATTTGAGGGCTCAGGAAAAAAGGGATTTTGCCAAGAGCTTTAAAAATATTTATAAACTATTACATCTTACATCTGAGATTTTTGAATTTTTTTCCAAAGATATGTTCTTTCTCATTATAAACCTACTTGACTTCACAGACTCATAAACGTAAAGTGTCTGACACTGCTGCTGTTGATTAATTACATTAATCTGCCTGTTTTACTATTTTATTTGATACATATCAATTATAGATGACTATTGTTCCACTGCTTCTCACTGTATATGCTGACTGTTGAGTGATTAGTTGATGGCTATCAGTTTCTTAAACATAATTTTTATATTAGAACTACTTGACAAAATGGGGGCTGACATGTTTAATAATGGTTGTAGAGTTGAGGGGTATAAAATCATCCAGAACTCTTTTGATTTGGGGAGATCTTGAGTGTAGGAATAAGAACATTATGAGAGTGCTAAAATGAAGTGAAAAAGAATTGGGGAAAATATAAAGTGATAATTAGCAGGATAACACTGGGAGTGTTTTGTGAATTATTATATCTCATTGACCACTCAAAAATTTCTGACAGTCAACAGAGGCTAGTCACTTGAAATAGACCTCTAAATCATTCCCTGAGGAGGAGTTTATTAAAAAGTTGGGAGATTGTACAAAGTGAGAATGATGGCCAAAAGAAAATCCTAGAGATGTGGGTAAGCCAGAGAAAAGATGCTACAACTCATGATAATGTCAAGTATAGTTTTACTAAACCTCAAAAAGTCCATATCTCAATGTTTGGAATACTCTGTCCTGGAAAAGAAAGAAATGAAGTTTGAACTGAGAATTTATTAAAGAATACCTAAAAATCCAGCAGGCATTTATTTGAGCTAGTCAAAATGCATAGGTGAGTGGGAATTATCAGTGGACTAGCTTTCGAATTTGTGAGGTTTTTCAGGGTGGAAAGACATGAAACAATATCCCTTGAGTGGCACTGTGGGCCTAAACTAAGATTGGCATCATATTTGCTAGTGTCATTCAGCACAAAGAGGAATGGCCTTCCCGATCTCTGATTTGAGTAGAAAAACATGATTAGAATGATCCAAGTGAGATCAATGAGGATGATCTGCGATATCAGCTAACAAATGCTATATTAGAGAATAAATGTTTGACTTATGAGTAGTTAATAGAAAAAAATTAGAATATTTGAGCAAATGACTAAGTGCACTGAGTAGCCTAATTCAATCAGAAGGGGAGGGGGAATTCCTTGTATTTTCCTTGTGAGATGGGGGGAGGGAGGGGATGCTCAGTTGATTTAGTCACAGGATGTAATCACAGATGATAATGTGTTACAGTGGCGTCTATACTGTGTTATTCCTTTGTCAAGGATGAATATCTCTCTAGTCAGAAGGGAGCAATATCATCCAAAGACAAGGTACCTTCCTGTGTGACCCTCAAAAGACACAATCCAGACAGTCTGGCAGAAGGTAGCAGTAGGGAAGAATGGAGCCCTTCACCTCTCCAAGAGGGAGGAGGGTACTGCGTCTTCTCCCCTCCGATTGGTCAGGGGTCTAGGCAGCAGCAATGCTGCTTGCTTAGTTAGAGGCGGCCCATCCAGTAGTAGGAGAGTCAATATAAGAGAATTCAAGGCACAGCTGAGGGAGCAGAGACACACACCCCAGACAGAGAGGCAGTCGCTTGAGACCAGAAATGACTTTAAGGACACTAACCTCTGACAGCAGGAAAAAAAGAGAGAGTTATGAGAGTTATGAACTCAAGAGAGAATTAACCCCAGCAACCGAGTGCCGAGCCACAGAGACAGCACTGCAGAGAGAAAAGAGAACAAGGTCTTGCAGTAAATTGTGCATTGTCTAAGCCACATGCGTCCCCTACATTGTCTCTCGTGGCTATTATATTTTAAGTTTATGCTCACTACCCCCACAAATGAGGTGTGTATCTGTGGCAAAGTGAGGCCTCGGTTTATGGTATTTGTGTGTGGGGAAGAGAAGGGGATGGTTTTAACTGTTATTCTTATTATGCCATTTTAGTAGACGTCCTAGCTTTGAGATAATTGTGTCTAGTGGCTGACTATTAATGGAAAGCCCATTGAATGGCCTTATGTACTATAGTTTTCGGATTGTTAGTGTCAGATACTGTCAGAATTTGAGGGAAGCAGTGTCCCTTTGGGTCCCCAACCCTTGAATGAGAATACAAGTTGGGAGGCAGGCCAGAAGGAATGTTTCATAGGAAAATTCAGTTTTCAACAACTGCAAAACATCTTCTCATGTGAGTGCTAATACATATAGGAAAAATACAATGACAATTTTCTTTTTAGGTTTTTTTTTTTGCAAGGCAAACGGGGTTAAGTGGCTTGCCTAAGGCCACACAGCTAGGTAATTATTAAGTGTCTGAGGTCAGATTTGAACTCAGGTACTCCTGACTCCAGGGCCGGTGCTTTATCCACTGCACCACCTAGCTGCCTCACCATATAGGAAAAATAAAAGCAAAGAACATATTTAAAGGTGGGAGAACAGATGAAATCATCCTATTTGTCAATCCAAAAGATCAAGAGAACAGAAACTGCAAAAGCAAGAGAGATGGGAGATGACCATCAGCACGTACAAACAGGGAAGTGGTGTTATCTGTGGTGTCAGCTGTGGTCTGGTGGGACACATCATCGATGAATGTACCCAAAAGAATTCAAGTTGGTATTGGAGAGGCTGAATTCAATGAAACAGCACCTAGAAATGAAGCCATTCAGGGCCAGTGAATGCAGCTCATCCTAGACATTGAATCAGTAAGTAACCATAACTTATATATCACACTCAATCCAAATAGACTACTATGATAAAAAAGAGCCAGAGTAACAGAACAATTTTCTGTTACATATGTAGACTAGATGGCCAGAAATACTTCCAAAGCACTTGAAAAGGATTCCTCATCTGGTTCAGAGAAAGTGGGTACTCAAGGAAAGAGCACTGACAACCAGTTGGTAATGAGCCCCAAATCTGGGACCAAGAATTGAAGCAAGATGAACAAGTTTGAGGGAAAAGTTTAGGAGTTATGGGAATCCTGGGGAGATGAGAAATTTGAAAGAGAATTTGAACAGAGTTTATAACCAGACAGAAAAGTGAGTTTTTTTGGCCAAAGAAGAAATTGTTCAGGGAGGTATAGGGCAGAAACATACCCTTGTACAAGAAAGCAAGATCTCCATAAAGTAAACATAAAGTAATAGCCAGAACCTGAAACAAACTGATGCTGTTGACTGTTTTTAAAAAAGGCACCAAATGGAAGGAGGAAATGTTCAAACAGCTAAAGCCCAGTTTCCTTCCCAGTCATCCCAGTGAGCTGTTGTGAGCAAAGTGGATGATGACTAAAGAAACAAGGACTGAAGAGGAATCCAGTTGGGACAAAAGGGGGAGTGTGGAACTGGGAGGTAGTACCTTTCTGGACCAACATCTCCTTTGTAGAGATTGCTAGAAAAAAGCCATAAATTTTAGAAATACTGCTAGTCAGACTCTGCTAATTGCTAGTAGACAGAGAAAGATCTAGAATTGTCCAACCCATAGCTAGACTAAGTGATGATGTCGCAAAAGTGGTTCCTCATATAGTCAGATGAAGTTCATTGCTGAACTACATAGAAGGTTGAATTTTACTTTTTGATGTGTCTTGGAAGCATTAGGCATATAATGTTAGGCATAAACTTTTTATTGTGAAAGTTGGATTGTTTTTCTCCATATATACTTGATGATGTGTTGGTGTATTATGTTCTGCACATACATGCACATATATATTAGACACTTGGCATGTCAAATATTGTTTTCCCTATGATATTTTTATTGTGTATAATATTAATTATTATTATTTATTACCCTGACATTTAAGGCTTTCCACAATCTCGTTCTAACTGACCTTTCCAGACTAATTTCATTCTATTCCACCCACTCTCTGTTGTAGCCAGACTAGATCATGAGCTGTTTCTTCATTCTCATCCTGCCTTCTGCCTTCTACTTCTGAAATCTCATGCAGGCAGATGCCTGGAATCCACTCCCTCCTCACTGTCGCCAGTTGAAATTCTTCTCTTTCTTGAAAGTCCAGTTCAGTGCTATTTCTTTTTTTGAGATGACCCCTAACAGCATCCTTCCTTCCCCATGAAAGGGATCTCTCTCCCTCCTCTTATTTATTTATTATTTATTACCGAGTCCCCTCTTTTACCCTGATCACATTCCATCCTGCACAATATTTCTTTGTGTATGTTTCATTCCTGACTCTTCATTATACCATCTTCCCCTCGAGAGCAGTCGTTGTGCCCTAATCCTCTTATGTCTTCTGGATCTTGCCACATAGTTGATGCTTAATAATTGATTGCTCAATTGAATCGAATTGAATTATGTTGCTCAATGAATAAAGTGACTTAAGATCTCTCAAATGAATATTGCATGTATTTCAACTTCTCCCAAAACATTTCAAAGCATTTTCCCCAGTGGTTTTAAATGTCTGGAAATTCTTTCATATTCTCTCTCTCTCTCTCTCTCTCTCTCTCTCTCTCTCTCTCTCTCTCTCTCTCTCTCTCTCTCTGAGACACACACACACATCTGTCTCTCTGTTATTCTCTATCTGTCTCTGTATCCCCTGTTTTTCTCTATTTCTCTATGTCTTTCTCTCTGTCCCTGTCTCTCTTTTTACCCTCCTCAATCTGGCCTCCCCAATGACCAGTCACTCACGACAGTCCCGCTCGTCCTCGCCGTCTCCACAGTTGTCCTGTCCATTACAGCGGAAGATGCCGGGGATGCAGCGATTGGTGTTAGTGCATTTGAACTGGCTGGGCAGACAAACATGAATGTCTGCAGGGGAACATAAGGCCATGGGAAAGTAGGGTCAAGAAAGAGTCCCATAGAGGCAAGAGATAAAAAGAGAAGGGCCAACACTATGGCAGGAAGTATGGAAAGGCCTCCCAGTGATCAAATGGGGAAAACAGAATTCCAGCCTTAGCAGCAGTATGATCTTGGATAAGTCATTTAATTTCTTTGAGCCATGGGTCCTTATCTAGAAACTATTAATCATAATACCTATAGAACTTTGTGGGGGTCAAAGGAGATAATTCTAGAAAGCACTTTGTATTTCAAGCATATATAAATTCCAGCTACTAAGGAGGAGAATAGGAGCTCCTCCTGGGAAAGAAAAAGTTATGGGGGAATGGAGCACTAAATTGAAGTGTTTTGAAGGAGAAAATTTTAAAAAAGAAACTCAAAGTCCTCCATTCCTTTTCCCTAGAAGAGATCACAGAGATTGGCATGTTGAGTGAGCTGGAGTAGGAAGGAGCCCACTCTCTCCTTCCCTTAGGTGCACAGAGAATCTGTGGGTCCCTCTTTGTGGGTCAGGACAGAGGACACTGGTCAGTTCCCTTACCGCAATTAGCCTCATCACTGTTGTCCTGACAGTCATTGTCCCCATCACATATGAAGGCTGGATTTGTGCAGATACCAGTTGAGCACTGAAATTGCCCTGGTCGACACTTGAACTCGGCTATCAAGAAAAAAGCAGTTCATTAAGTATACATCATGGATACTGTCTTTCTTCCCTCCCACCAGAACACACCAGAGCTTGCCTCTCATCCCACCTCCCCAAGGTTTCTTCAAAACCCCAGAATCTCCAATTCCCCCAGTGGCTACCTCATTGCCCAGTATACTGAAAGACTGTCCCCATCTCAGCCTTCCCCTGTCACTTACGACAATCGTGAGGCTCATCAGAGTGGTCACCACAGTCATCCTCTGTGTCACATTTCCACCAGAAGGGGATGCACTTATCATTCTTACACACAAACTAGGGTTTGGGGAAATAAGAGTTTTGGTAGGAGTGCATAAGCTCAAAGTTCCTTTTGGGGGACATTTCTTTTGGGGGAGATAGGGATAGAAATATGGGGAGGCCAAGTACAGCTAAGGGGATATCTATAGGAAGAGCTCTGAAATTATTCATGGGGAGGCAGGGTTTGGGAGTAGAATAGATTATAGAGGTATAAGTATAGGTTACAGGGAGGTCAGTGTGTGTGTATCTCTAGGTGATGAGTTTGGTATATGGGTGATGAGTATGGATAGCATCCCTCACCTGACTGGCTGTACAGTTGGACACACATGTACGCCCATCACCTCCCAGATAGAAGTTGGTGGGACAGGCACATTTGTGGCCCCCACCAGGAGAAAGTAGACACAAGTTGCTGCAGCCACCGTTGTTCACCTTGCATGGGTGATTAGGGACTGTAAGGAAGCAGAGGGGATATGAAAAATCAAAGGATAGTCAGTCTCATGTCTTAGAGCTTTGTTTCTTCCCAGATTCCTAGACAAACTCTTGAACTGTTCCATATATGCCCAGCCACCCCCTCTACAGTGACTAAATATTTTGTAACCTAGCAGTTCTTATAGTATGATCTATGGACATTTGGGGCATCCCAAGGTCTTTTTAGGGGGCTTATAAGGTCAAAAATTTTTTTTATGAAAACTAAGACATTATTAAACTGCAGTTTCCCCCTAACCCTCTTCCAAGTACATATTGTGTGAGATCAGATTTTCTTTATATACTTCAAACAAAAAAAACATATTGCCACAGATTGAATGCAAGAGCAGATATGAGAATCCAGCTCACTTTTAGTAAATCAGGCATTAAAAAGATATGCAAAAATAAAACCATGTCATTCTTCTCATTACTTTTTGTTTTTCAAAATAGTAATTTTTTTGTAAAATACTATTTTAATGGGTTTATTAATATTTTCTTTAAATGAATAAATACTTTAAAAATTTATTAGTTTTAATTTATAATGTGGTAACAGATGGTAACAGATCTAATCTCCATTAAGATAAAGCTCTCTGAGATTTTCAATAATTTTTAAGAGTATAAAGGGGTCCTGAGACTAACAAGTCTGAAAACAGCTGCCCTAACTCTATCCCTGCTCTCACTCTAATTTCCTGCTTTTCCTATTCCCACCTCCACGCACCCTTAGCCCTAATTCTAACTCTACTCTTCTTTGAAAACCTTAATCCCAACCTTAGTACCAGTCTAAAAGCTCAGAAATTAAATATTCTCCTTTCTCAAAACTGAGTTTGGGGATTCTAACCTACAGTGAACTTTACTAAATGGCAAAAAAAAAAAAAAAAAAAAATAACAAGAGTTGACATTTATTCAGTATTTAAAGATTTGCAAAGAACTGTACATATATTTTATCGTTTGGCATTTCCAACAACACTGTGGGATAGGGGTTATATTATCTCTAATTCACAAATGAGGAAATTTAGACTTAGTGATTTTAAAGTAATAGCCTATGATCAGAGAGGGCAGCTAAGAGTGTGGGACCTGGAGTCAGGAAGACCCAAGTTCAAATCCAGCCTCAGACATTTACTAGCTGTGTGACCCCAGGAAAGTCACTTCAACCTATCTGCCTCAGTTTTCTCATTGGTAAAATGAGCAGGAGAAGGGAATGGTCAACCACTCCAGTATCTTTGCTAAGAAAACTTCAAATGGTGTCTCAAAAAATTGTACAACATGAAATAACTAAACAACAACGATCAGAGATCAGGGCTTAAAAGTCCAAGGTTCTTTTCATTGTTTTACATTGCCTTTCCATACCATGACTACAGTCAATCAATCTTCCTTCTACTTCTGATCCCAACTGGCCATCTTGTAAAACCTGTTGTCACAGGTCCTGGGAAAGATCTCAGCACTTCTTTTTTTTAGGTTTCTTTTTTTTTGGCAAGGCAATGGGGTTAAGTGGCTTGCCCAAAGCCACACAGCTAGGTAATTATTAAGTGTTTGAGGTTGGATTTGAACTCAGGTATTCCTGACTCCAGGGCCGGTGCTCTATCCACTGAGCCACCTAGCTGCCCCCTGTCAGCACTTCTAAAAGATGTTGGTAGGTGTTTCTTCCCTAAGAACTCTTACTTTATTTTTGTCATTTTTATCATTTCATTTTCATTGTGATGAAATGAAGGCAGGAATGACTTATTTTCATCTTATGGATAAGGAAGCAGAGAAATGAAATGACTGTCTAGGAGGTGTCCATCGGAAGTGCCACCAGAATGATCATAGATTTTAGAAGCAGAATCATTTCTGGACATTATCTGGTCCAAAATTCCTATTTAATAGATAAGGATATTGAGGCATAGAGAGGGTAAAACTCAATCAAGATCATATAGGTGGTCTTATTTGAGCCTTGTGACAAGTAGATAAATCAAGAATAAATCAATCCATTTTGTAAATGAGAAAACTGAGGCACAAAAAGACTCATAAAATCACAGAACTTAGTGTTATAAAGGAAACTAAAAATTTAGTTTAACTCCCATATTTTGAAGATGAGGAAATAGAGACCTAAAGTGATGTGTTTATATTCTTAGGAGTAAATGACAGAATTTAGAATCAAACTCAGATCTTCTGATTCTCAAGACTAGGTGGTGCAACAGATAGAGTACTGGCTTTGGAGTCAGGAAGTTTTGGGGTTTTTTTTAGATTTTTGCAAGGCAAATGGGGTTAAGTGGCTTTCCCAAGGCCACACAGCTAGGTAATTATTAAGTTTCCGAGACCAGATTTGAACCCAGGTACTCCTGACTCCAGGGCCGGTGCTTTATCTACTGTGCCACCTAGCTGCCCAGAGTCAGGAAGTTTTGAGTTCAAATGTAGCCTCAGACACTCAGTAGCTGGGTAAACTCAGGCAAATCACTTAATTTCTGTTTTTTTTTAAATTTAAAAATTATTTTTCCAATTTTATGTAAAGATAATTTGCAATATTCATTTTTGTAAAGTTTTCTCCCTCCCCAAACCCTATGATAAGGAGTAATCTGATACAGGTTATGCATATACAATTGTGTTACACATATTAATAATGCTATGAAAGATGCAGAATAAAAAGGGAAAAACCACAAGAAGGAAAAAGTTAAAAAAAATTGAAAAAGGAAATCACTTTTCTGTATGCCTTAATTTCTTCAAATGTGAAATGGGGCTAATAATAATACTACATATCTCCCAGAAGTCTTGGGAAGATGAAATGGGATAACATTTGTAAAGCAAGTGGCACATAGAAGATGCTACAGAAATGTTCATTCTCTCCCTTTCCCTTCTGGTAGCACTGTGTATGTAGGGTTCTAGATTCTAGGATTGTGCAGAGGGCTCTGTTGAGTCTTGGGCTCTGGATAGTGAGAGGTGTTAGGGTTAAGAGTCTTTTTTTTTTTTTGCTTTTTGCAAGGCAATGGGGTTAAGTGACTTACCCAAGGTCACACGGCTAGGCAATTATTAAGTGTCTAATGTCAAATTTGAACTCAGGTCCTCCTGATTTCAGGGCTGGTGCTCTCTCTACTGCACCATCTAGTTGCCCTAAGGTTAATCTCTTAACAGTTTTATGGACACAGACTGTTTTCTGTGCCTTTTCTCATGCTAATATAGCCTAGAATAATGTCTTTCCTTCTTCCTTATGTATCCTTCTCTCACACATATCCCTTAAAGACCAATTCACCTCATACCTTCTGCTTCCCTGACTAGCCTGGCCCACACTCACTGTTCCTTCCTCAGAACTCTTCTAGCACCTACTGTTTTGATCACTCTTTTGGTCCATATTATTTGGCCCACTGTCTTGTATGGTAACTGAGATCTCCTATATGCTTATGCTCTTGATTTTCATCTAGATTGTAAGCATCTTGTGGGCAGGGTACCTCCTTGTAAACTTTTAAGCATTTGGCACAATGATGAAGCAGATAGAAGATGTGTTATCAACAACTGTGGGATGGATAGACAGATGGATGAATGAAATGAAATGATAAGGACCCAGAAGTTTCTTAATTACCAGATACTGCTGCCTCATGAAATTGATGTAATCATTCCTCCTCATTCTAACATTCTAGTTTATACTAGTTTTAAACTACAACCCAGTGCCTTTGCTCTAATGGTGGCTCCCCATCCTCACCATCAGGCTGTCGAAGGGCGTGGAAGACATGTAGGTCCATGGGCCGATGTAAGGTGCTGATGAGCAATGTCTTGTTGGTCCCTGTTGTCTTATGGGCCCGGTTTATAGACTTGGTCTCCCAATCAGTCCAGTATACAAAGTCCTCAAACAGGGTGAGTGCAAAGATGTGGGGGATGTCCTGGCTCAGCACTGGGAGAAGAATACCATTGGTGAGAAGTCCTAAAAACATTCTTTTTAACAATAATAGCATCCTTCCTCCTTGCACTGTTCACTACTCAGAGCTGGAAAGAAACTACAGGTGGGGCATGGAGGTTGGAGCTCTATTTTGAGGGCAAGTCAAAGGGGAAGAACTCTTTGGTCAATTTAACTCTTTGGTCCTCATCTCCCTACATCTGTGGTCCCCCTTCTCTAGGACCCCTTCTGGTACCCATCCTTTGTCACATGCGCTTTGGACACTAAACAATGCCCATAGGCTCTGGCCCACAGATGACACTAACCAATATGGCGATTGGAACCATCCAAGCTGGCAAACTCAATGTAGTCCTCACGAGCATCTGCCCAATAGATCCGTTCAGTGACATAATCAAGGGTTAGACCATTGGGCCATGTGATCTTGGTGTCTACAACGACGCTGCGTCCTGTGCCATCCATGCCAATCCTCCCGATCAGTGAGTGGTCACCCCAGTCTGTCCAGTATAGGTACCTGTGCCCACACCAAGAGCCAGGAGGTGAGCATTCCAGAGCCCAGATGCCAAGGCTGCACCCTAGAGTCAGGGGGTGGTGAGAATCTGGGAATGTTGGATTCTTTAGTCCTGAATCTATCCAGACTAGTGTTGTGCAAATTCATGTGCTGGGGCTGACCTTTGCCCTCAGGACACTTTTATCTAAGCATAAGCTCCATGTCCTCTCTACTTACCCATTTTGTACATCCACCACCAGTGCTCTAGGCTCCCGGAGGCCTGAGCTGACCAGCACTGTCCGGTAGGCCCCATTGAGCTTGGACACCTCGATGGTATCTCTGCCTTTGTCACACCAGTACAGGTTTCCACCCACCCAGTCCACAGCCAGCCCATCTGGATTACTAAGGCCCGTTCGGTGCAGCACCTGGGGGAAAGGGGAGGGATAGTATGACATAAGGCCCCATTGAGCTTGGACACCTCGATGGTATCTCTGCCTTTGTCACACCAGTACAGGTTTCCACCCACCCAGTCCACAGCCAGCCCATCTGGATTACTAAGGCCCGTTCGGTGCAGCACCTGGGGGAAAGGGGAGGGATAGTATGACATAAGATCCTCTAAGAAGATTCAGAAGCAGACTAGGGGTTTACTGGTAATCGTTAAAGAACTAGTTCTATAGGGGCAGCTAGGTGGTATAGAGCACCAGTTCTGGAGGCAGGAGGACCTGAGTTCAAATCCGGTCTCACACACTTAATACTTAGCTGTGTGACCTTGAACAAGTCACTTAACCTATTGCCTTGCAAAAAAGAAAAAGAAGAAAAAGAAAAAAACAAGTTCTACCAAATTTTTTTGTATGACATTTAAAAATTTCATTAGCATCATTTACATTTTTCTATCAGTTTCTTAATTCTATACAATCAACAAAATAATAAACAAAGCTCTATTTGTAGATTTTACCAATTTCTGAGGTATAAGTGCTCACACTGAAGATTTAACAATTGGTTCTCTCAAGTCAGTATGAGTGACCTCCAGCGCCCCATCCTGAAAGAGATCTATCTGAACCTCATTCCCTTGGGCTTTGGTCTTTAGATTTTCAGTAAACCTGAACCCCCCTAGAGGGCAGAAAAAGGTGGGGACAGGGGAAAAAATGAGATGACAACAGGAAGGAGAGAGGTCAGACTTCAAGGAGGGTCATCTGCTTCTCATGAGTTTTAAAGAAAGTAAAGGGCAAGGGGAATCTTCAGAGAGTAGTGGCCAGGCCTCATGTGAGGGGGGGCTTGACCTACCAGAGCAGGAGGTCAACAGAATAACTAAGAGAAGAATGTCCAAGAAAGGGAAGAGGGAGATTGTTTATGTAAGGATCTAAGCAGGAAGGATTGACTGTTATTGGCTGGTAAAAGGCTCTTATTCTTGTTGGTAGTGTGTTTATCTCTTGGATAGCAGCTTGGATCTCTTCTCAGAAAGTTATTTTTGCTTTTTATTTGTAATTTAAAGAAATGCTGAATTTAAGTAAGAGGTTAAGTAGATATAACAAGCTCAAAGACCCCCTGAAGTCCATCTATGCTTTTCTTGGGTTCATGTACCCCTAGGTTAAGAACTCCTGCTCCACAAATGAAAAAAATTAAAGTTATATATAATCATATGAAAAAATGCTCCAAATAATTCTTGATTAGAGAAATAAGAATTAAAAATAACTCTGAGGTATCACCTCACACCTATCAGATTTGCTAAGATGACAAAAAAAGGAAGATGATCAATGTTAGAGAGGTTGTGGGAGGATTGAGATATTGATGCATTGCTGGTGGAGTTGTAAACAGATTCAACCATACTGGAAAACTATGGAATTATGACCAAAGAGCAATAAAACTGTTCATACCCTTCAACCCAGAAAATCCAATACCAAGCTTATATCCAGACGAAATCAGGAAAAAAAATAGGAAAAGTACCATATGTTCCAAACTATTCATAGCAGCTTTTTGTAGTGGCAAAGAATTGTAAATTGAGGGGATTCCCATCAATTAGGGAAAGGTTAAACAAGTTATGGTACATGAATACTAAGGAATACTATTGTTCTATAAGAAACCATAAAGGGTCAGACTCTAGAGAAGTATGGAATGAATTACAGGACCTGATGCTGAATGAAGGGAGCAGAACCACGAGAACATTGTTTTTATTAACAACAATGTGATATGATCAACTTTGATGGAAGCAGCTCCTCTCAGCAGTTCAGAGAGCTAGGACAAGCCTATCAGATTGGCTATGGACAATGCTATCTCCATTCAGAGGGAGGAAAACAAAACAAAACAAAACAAAATCCTTTAGAATCTGGTGAACACTACATTCACTTTTTAAAAAATATGTCTTATGTATCTCTTCCCCTTAATCCTAATTCCTCATACTGAAAATAGCTAATCTGTAAACATATTTAACACAAATGTATATGCATAATATTCACCTGACTGCTGCTGAGGGGAGGCAGGTGGGAAGGGAGGGTGGAAGGAAATTTTGTAACTTAAAAAATATACATGTGCATATGGGTGAATGTGAAAAACTTTCATAACAAGTATTTGGAAAAATAAAATATCAATTAAATAAAAAAGAAGTCCAGCTCTAGGAGTCTGTGCCCCTGGACTCTTTTTCCCCCCTCTTCCTCTCTCAGGGGGGGAACCCCTCACCTGGACATTGCTCCCATTGATGTTCATTCTCCGGATCATGCTGCCCTGAGTGGTCACATCTGTCCAGTAGATCATCTGTTCTCGGTAATCAAAATCCAGGGCGACTGCATTGTTGAGGCCCTAATGTATGGCAGGACATGAGGACTGGAGCCTGGGGCAGGGGCAGGGGACTAAAGATTGGGATGGAGGGGCAGTGAGACAGTAGGGAGAGGAAATTGAGGCTGGAGAGGGAAGGCCCACAGACAAAGGAGTGCCCCTCCTCTCCCTCCCAGCCTGGGGTCTTTGTAATTAAGATCAGCATAGGCCCAGGGAGCAGGGAAGTGGGGGAGATGGAGAAGAGGTCTGGGAATAAGGCAAATAATAGGAGGAAAGGTGAAGGAGGGGGCAGAGAAATCAGAAGGTTCTGGTACCTGCTTGAGCAGAGTATAGTTGGTACCATCCAAGTTAAGCTTGCGAAGGTAGTAGCGATTGGCAAAGATCAAGAACGGTTCTTCATCTGGGGGGAAGATGGGGAAGGAAATAGGGGTGGTTGTCTGAGGTCGCTAGTGGAGTGGCATGTCTAATCTCTTCTTCTCTATCTCTGAACATCTGTCTTCCCAAGGTCTCACCTCCCCAGGGACCCCCTCGTCTGTCATAGCCCTAGAATTTGTGGAGATTAGTTTCAGATGTAGATGAAAATAATGGCAAATAGAGCAGCTGCCCATCTGATATGACAAATTACACTGGAAAGTACTGCCTCATCATTAGAGAGGGATTCTTGTGCCTATAATGTCCTGGGGGCCCCCTGTGTTCTTAAGTGCCTTTTGCCCTCTCCCCTGGATACCCCCCTCACCAGTCACAGCCTTGCAGCTGTGGGCGTCACCCCCTCGGGGGGCATAGCCCTCCACACACAGACACTTGTAGCTGCCATGGGTGTTGATGCAGCGCTGGCTACAGGGGAAGGTGGTGCTGCACTCGTCCACATCTGCACATGTCCGACCATCGTCCTTCAGCCGGAATCCTGGGCGGCAGCGGCACTGAGGGGCACAGCGGGCATGGGGAACAGGGCACCAGGGACATGGGGCTGAGGGGTGGGGTGTGGTGGGTAGGAGAATGCCTTAGCCCTGGGGAAGAATTATTCTCTAGTCCACCGCCACCCTTAACGTGGAGTCTTCCAAGGTACAAATCTCTCAGTGCACCCACACCGCCCCCCCCCATTTCTCCCCTGGGAAGGTGGGTCTTGAGGTCTTGAGGTGAAGACCTTGGTGCCCGGCCCAGTGTGTGTGTGTGTCTGTGTGTCTAGGGGCCCAGGTCTGGGCACTCACCTTGTACCCGATCTTCAGGTCCTCACAGTCCTGGCTGCAGCCACTGAGTTTTCGGCTCAGACATTCGTTGATGTGGCAGCTACGCTCATCTGAACCATCGCCACAGTCATCTTGCCCATTGCAGACCAGGGATTCACTCACACAACGTCCACTTTCACATAGGAACTGGGAGGATGCATTACACTTGTGTTCTGGGGAAGGGAAGGGAAGGGACAATTGTTTTCTGGATATCAATATTTCCACAAGTTCTCATTTCTGTAGTATGTGAGGGCTTTTCCTTACAACAGCCTTAGGAGTTAGCACAAATATTTCCATCTTATATATGAAGAAATTGAGTCTTGGAGAAGTTAAGTGACTGGACTGGGGTCACAATGACTGAGTCAGGATCTGAAGTCCTGCTCTCGGGCATCAGTGACTGCAGATGGGCAATTCCCCTTGCATGCTCTCTTACCTGGGCTTGTACAGTGAGGGTTCTTTGGGGCTTCATCACTCTGATCGTGACAATCACTCTCCCCATCACATTCCCACTGGCGGGAGCTCAGGCAGCGCCCATTGGCGCAACGGAACTCATTAGGGCCACACGTGGGGTATTCTGGAAGGGAGGGGAGGAAGGGGGCAGTCAGATGGGCAATGAGCTTCCCTAGACATAGCCCACTGGTTGACCCTTAAACAGGGACACCTGCTCCTTACCACATTCCGGTGATTCATCAGAGCCATCTGCACAATCTCTGTCGTGGTCACAGACAAAATGTTTGGGGATACACTGACGATTCTGACACATGAACTCCCGCTCATCACAGGTGCTGTTGTACACTGTGGGAGAGGGGCCCGGAGCCTGCTTAGGACTAGATGAGCCCCCATAACCCTTCTAGTCCTCTTCCCTCCATTTCATTTCTTGTCTCCATTCCTCTAAGAAACACTTAGGCAAGCTCACCCACTTCCCCAAACCCCAAGTTCCCCCGGTCCCCATGGCTACTTCCTCCTTATCTGCTATTCTCCATCATCCTTGACCAGTTATTCTTAGCTCCATTGGTATGGTAGAACAGACTGAACTCAGAATCAGAACACCTGAGCACTATTAACCCTGGCTGAGAAGCTAACAAACTATATCACCTGTGCCAAGTCAGGAACTCACTAAACTTGAGCCTTTTAGCTTTGTGAGATGGTTGCCAAGGGGGGCCCTTTTGATGTAATGCTCTATGATTCTGTGGTTACTTCTCCCCTAGCTCATAGTCCTCGCCCAGTCACTTACAACACCCAGCTGCCACACTCTCATCGGCACCATCAGTACAGTCTTTGTCTCCATCACAGAGCCAGCGGTCAGGAACACAGAAATGCATGCCCGGGCAGGAGAAGGATGATGGGCCACATGTCTTGCCCTCTATAAGGGAAGGATTGGTCATTGAGAGCCTCAGGGACAGGGGGCCACACACATACATAAATACACACACAGAAAGAGCCACCCTCTTCCCCACCCATGTTGGCTGAGTCATTTCTAGGCTCATCCTTGAGCAGTCCTTTAGAACAACAACTCCCCACTCTTTCCCTCCAGAAGATGAATAGCCATTCCCAGGTACAACTTTCTTATCTAGACATTCGTGGCCACATGTGGCCTGGCTCCTCCACCCTCTTCCCCTCCCATTAACCCTGGTAACTCACGGCAGGGTGCAGCTTCATCAGAGCCATCCCCACAATCATCACTCCCATCACATAGCCATTCCTTAGAGATGCAGCGATGATTTTGGCATTCAAACTGGGCCTCTGAGCAGAACTTGTCTGGAGGAAGGATGCACGGGAATAGCAGTTAAATCAGGGGCAGAGATATGGGCAGGATGAGCTGTCTTGGGAATATGGTGTACAGGCTCAGTTTTAAAACCCTGTGACCTAACATAAGCCCAAGAGAAGGGCTAGATAAGGTGTTCCCAGGTGGGGGGGCACCTAAAAGGCAGGTCCCCTGATTGTTGGGAGAGAAGAAAGAATCTCTACAAAGGCTCACACTTTGTAGTGATAGGTTTGAGGATAAAGGATTTTTTACTCACTGCAATGGGCCTCGTCCTCTCCATGCTCGCAATCATCCTCTTTGTCACACGTCCAGCTCATGGGAATGCATCGGCCACTGGGGCAGGGGAAATAATTCAGGGGGCACCTGGGCTTCACACCTAGGGAGGGAAGCTGGACATGAGGGGACCATCCACAATAGCCCAGTGGACACACAGGTAAAGCCAGTGGTCCTTCCCACCAAGTCCCATTATCCCTGGCCCTTTGCCTACTCCCACTCACTCCAAACTGGTATCACTGACCTGGGCAGTCACGCTCATCGCTGTAGTCCCCACAGTCATTGGCACCATCACAAACCCAGCTGGAGGCATAGCACAGGGACGTCCGCTCGCACGGCAGGAACGTCACCCCCTTCACCCCCAGGCGGAAGTAGCTGCTACAGTCAGTGGTGCCTGGGGGTGGGGGTGGGGGAGGGAGAGGGGTGACATCCTGGTCCCTCCCCCACCCCCTGGAAAGATCCCCTTTCCATCCCTGCTCACTGCCTCCCTTTGTGAAACCCAGGGATGGGGCAGGCCTGGGGAAGAAAGATGGGGCAGAAGATTTTACCATGAAAGGTAAAATCAGGAGGTGGGGGTGGTGTGGGGCAGGATCAATTGTGGATGGTGGAAGTTGGAGGAGAAGGAAGAAATGGGGAGAAAACCAGGACAAATCCTCTACTCACTACAATTCATCTCATCTGATGCATCTTCACAGTCTAAAAACTGGTTGCAACGACTAGAATTACTAATGCAACTCCCATCTCTGCATCGAAACTCATCTGCTGCACAAGCTGTCTCTGTAAAACAGTCCAGTCAGACCCTCATCAGTCTGGAACTGGAAACTAGTAGTCTGAGGGGAAGCGGCTTGAAACCCAGAGCTACCCCCTCCCCCGCCCCAGTGGCTGAGGCATGAGACATCATGGGACTAGACACTTCCAACCTAAGCCAGTCAAAGATCCAGCCATCAACCTGTAATAATAATGGAAAATAACAGATTGGCTTGGGAGCTAGAAATCACATACTAATTGTGAGACAGTGGTTATTACACAAATTCTAGGTGCCTCAAGTGATGCTCTAAAACTATTCAATTTAGAGAAATTTCAGGTCTGCTTCTATGGGGGTGTTTCTTCCTCTCCTCCCCAAATACATAGCAAACTTGAGGGTTTACAAAGCACATTCTTTAAAACAACCTTGTGATTTTGAAAGGGCAAATATTATCATTCCCATCTTACAGATGAGAAAACTAGCTAGTCAAAATAATGGGGAAAAGTCCAGGGTTTGAGTTTAAAAGATCATCTTCTGGTGCTAACATTTACTGTGAGCAGTCATAGACATGGAACCTCTCCAAGTTTCCATTTCCATCCCTATAAAGTATAGTTCATAATACTTGTAATATTTGTAATAGCTCTGTAATAGCTCTCTTGGTTTTTCTGATTTCTTTCAAATTCTAGCTAGAACTATCTTCTGTAAAACATTTTTTCCTGATTCCCCTTAATACTAAGTACTATCCCTACAAAATTATTTACAAATTATCCTTTAAACTACTTGTTTTTAAGATTGCTTGAATATCATCTCCTTCCATTAGATCAGAAGCTGCTTGAAGGCAGAGATTATTTTTCCATTTCTTCTTCTTTCCAGTACTTAGTACAGTGTACATAGTAGGTGCTTAATAAATTCTTGTTGACTTGTCCAATCCAAGGTCTTTGAAAGACTGAAGACCTCAGATCAATTCAATAACCAACCAGGACTACAGGAGACTGATCTCAGAAGAACGTGTATTTTTGGGACCAGGCTAATGCAGGAATTTATTTTGCTTGCCTATGTCTATTTGTTACAAGGATTTGGTTTTCTTTTCTTTCTCCAGTGAGGAGGTGAGAAAGAGAAAGAAAAAAATTTTGTTAATTGGAAAAAAAATAAAATTTAGAGGATGTGTTGTGAGGAAAGGTCTCCAAAGACCTTTTAAATTTGAGCTCTTCTTATTTATAGCAACAACAATAACAATACTACTTAAGGAAACCAGAAACCTAGGGCTCAAAGAGAATCTAACAAACAGGAAAGAGATATTTAATCCCTTTTCTGTTTCATGGACCCCTTTGTCAGGTTAGTGAAGCCTTTGGACCCTTCTGCAGGATAATATTGTAAATTTTTAATGCTTTAAATGTTTAAATTTAAATGTTAAATACAAAAGATTATGAAGGAAACCAATTATCCTGAAATACAGTTACTGAAATAAAAAAAAAGCCAAACCAACAAGCTCATGGAGCTCATGTTAAGAAGCTATGGACTAAGAAGGCTAGGGTGATGCAGGAAAACTCTCTGCTCTGGGGGTAGGGAGGCTCCTGGGGATGAGGAGGAGAGGCTCTTGTACTCACTGTTACACGGGATTTCATCTGAGCCATCACCACAGTCATCTGCCCCATTGCACCAAAGGGTGTTGGATACACAGCGCCCATTGTTACACTGACGGAAAGTCTTCTTACAGCGGCGTGTGTCTGGGGAGGAGAAGGTCAGAGTGAGTGGAAGATTCTTCTGGTGAGCTCACGTTTACTCATTCACTTGGCAGGAAGTACTGAGGATTGCTCCGTATTACAGATGATGGAGAATACAATAAGGACGAATCATGGTCCCTTGGCCTCCTGATAGCTTATCCTGTTCCTGCATTATTCTGCCTTGTTGGGTTGGCTTAGGATCTAGGGTCACCTGTTCTAAGCACCTCCCCAGTACTCCCCACACATCCAGGGCTGGTATGATGGACTGGGATCAGTGGTGGGGTAGCAGATGTGGATAAAGCAGAGGGGTCTCAAGCCAAAATGGTGGGGTTCTTACTGCAGTATGATGGCTTCTCATCTGATTTGTCCTTGCAATGGGAGGTGCCATCACAGGTCAAACTGAAGCTGATGCATTCACCATTGGCACATTCAAACTCATCTTGTGTCCGGCAGGTGGAGTTCGAGGCTGGAAATTGGGGTTATCAACAGGAAGAAGGGACAAAGAAGGTTCAGGATCCAGGGCTTATCCATGTACAACATCTTGGTCTATGTCCCTGAGCACTGAGCCCTACTGGTCCTTCTTGCTGGGAATTGGAAGACAGCCTTTCTAACTGTATGGCTATAACATCACAGACTCAATTTTCTCTTAGTGTTGGGGGGTGGGTGGGTTAGGCTAGACCACCAAGGTCCCTTCCTGCCCCAACATCTTATCAATTTTAGATGATTTTACTCCTGCCCCTTACCCAATCCTTCCCTACCACTCTTCCATATCACCCTTTCACCACATTTCTCCCACCCTGCAGGTCCGTGTCCCCTTCCCTCACCACGGCAAGTGAAGTCATCTTGGAGAATGCGAGCCCCCCGACAAGAACATTTGACATGTCCCTGGGGGGTGAGCATGCATAGGTCCTGACAGCCTCCATTGTTGATACGGCAAGGGGAGAGCTCACCTGGAAGACAAGAAAGCATGAAAGACTCTACTCACTGGACATATACCCAGAGAGATGACCCCTGATACCCTGTGTCAGGCACCAAAAACTATGGCAATAGCATCTAGGATTTTTACTGGGACCCTGGACAGATGAGTGAAATTGGATTTGTATATAGGGGATGTTCAGCATTGAGTAAGCTCTTGAAATGAATTTTGGTGGGGTTCTGGGATGTGGATGGGAACCTTATTTGGGAGTAGAGAACTATAATATGTATATAGATTCCTGAATTGGAGGAACTACTCAAAGGTATATTTGTATATGCAGGTTCTGTAGTTGCATGCATGTAAGAATGTATAGTCCAGGGAGATACCTATATCATTGAAATCACAAATCCTCCCTCTCTCTATCTCTGTCATCTCTCTCTCTCTCTCTCTCTCTCTCTCTCTCTCTCTCTCTCTCTCTCTCTCTCTCTCATTCTTTATGCAAATCCTGGAATGTATACAGAAATATTGGGTTATTAGGGAAAAGCTCTTGGCTGAGGAAATGAGATATCAGAATGCATGGAAGCTCTGTTCTTCTTAAGAAGAACCTAATTCTTTCTGAATTCCAGTCCACTCGTCTATTTGCTATAACAGGATTAGAATGGAGGAAAGAAGAAAACCCCAGAGAAAAGCTCCTGGGTTTGAGGAACAGAGGGCTCATGGAAATGGGAGCATAAACAGGCAAGATCCTAGGTTTTGGGGAGTCTAGGGTATATATTCATGGGGGGGGCCAGAGTGGGAGGATACTCACAACTGTTAGTGTCATTGGCCACGGCAACAATGCCCATGGGTTGCTGGGGGATGTCCACTCGAAGCAGTTTCATGTCACTCCCCACATACTTGTTAGCTCGTTGCACAGCTCGCCGTACCCAGTCTGTCCAGAAAATGTGCTCCCCATACACAGCCAGCCCAAAGGGGTGGACAGGCTCTGACTTCAGGATCACCTGGGGGGATGGGGTCATGGTCACTGGTCATAATTCTGAACTCTGATACCTCATCTTCGATGTAGCCAAACCCAGGGGATGAATGCATCAAGGGGGCAGATGTTCAGAGAATGGGAGAGAAAAGTCAAGGCATTCCACCCAAGATTATCATTGTTCTCTTCCTCTTACCCTTCATTTCTGGCCCATTTATCCTTATTTGGTTTGCCTAACTTGCCATTTCCTCCATCTCTATGAGTGGAAGTCATGCCCTTCCCCTCCCCTCCTTAACCCTTGGACAAGACTCACAAAGAGACCTTGTTGCCCCAATCCCAAACTCACGTATCGGTGGGAACCATCATACTCGCAACGCTCAATCTTGTCCAGTGTGGCATCAGAGAAGTAGAGCTTCTCTGCACGATGGTCAATGGCTAGACCATTGGGTGTTCGGATGTCACGCTCAATCAACGTCAAGACATTGGCACCTGACAGTGCTGCCCGCATGATGCTTGGATGCTGTTCATTCCAGTTGGTCCAGAACATCAAGCTGGATAAGGCAAAAAAAAAAAAAAATAAGGGGTAGGTGATTGAGAGTGGTAGAAGAGCACAAGGCACCTAGAAAGAACCTTAACAAGGGGAACCTGGCATCCAGGAAATGAACAAGAGACCTCAAAAAGTCGAGAAACTCAAAACTCCACTAGAGATTTAAACTATAGGGAAATTTAGATCAATTCTAAAAACAGTATTAAGAAAAATTAAGTTGGGGGCAGCTGGGTGGCATAGTAGATAAAGCACTGGCCCTGGAGTCAGGAGTACCTGGGTTCGGATCCGGTCTCAGACACTTAATAATTACCTAGCTGTGTGGCCTTGGGCAAGCCACTTAACCCTATTTGCCTTGCAAAAAAAAAAAGAAAAAAGAAAAATTCAGTCAGAGACAGCTAGGTAGTGCAGTGGATAAAGCATTGACCTTGAAGTTAGGAGGATCTGAATTCAAATCTGACACTAGCTGTGTGACCCTGGGCAAGTCACCTAACCTCAATTGTCTCAAAAAAAAAATTGAGCCATACATCTAGAATGGGTACATTGAAACACCAGAAAGGGCCACAAGCCCGCAAGTTTACTTCAGCCACACAAACATTCTATGTTCCATGCAGGGGTGGTAGTGGTAGTTGTGGTTGGATTAGAATGACCTCTGATTCCTTTCAATTCTATGATATTTATGCTTGGAAATGTTGGAGTTATGTCTAGAATCCCACAATGTTCTCTATTTTCTTATTTGTAAAATGGTAGGAGTGTGTGATTTCAAAGGTCTCTTTTAGATCTAAAATCTTTCGAAACACCATGTCTTTATTTATTTATGGCAGAGGCTACCCATGAAGCATGTCTGGGCACATGCCCAAGAGCATGTGGTGTCTTGTACCCTATAATGGGGGAAACGGGGTCAAAGATGATTGCAGATTGAACCAAGAAGAGCTTCTCCTTCTTTCAAAGTCAACCATTAGCTCTCTCTGGGACTTCCACTCATAAGACATTCAAGTGGCATAGTGATGACACTGAATCTGGAGTCATGAGTTCAAATCTTGCCTCAGACACTTAACAGTCATGTGACCTAACCTCTATCTGCCTCAGTTTCCTCAACTATAAAACAGGGCTAACAATAGCACCTACTTTGCAAGATCAAATGAGGTCATATTTGTAAAACATTTAGACTTAGTTCATATTAAGTGGTATAAAAATGCCTATTCTCTTCTCTCTCCCCTTCCTCTGGAGGCAGTAGTGGTCAAGCTACATGCATGTGGCACCAGCAAGGCCATGTGCTTGTCTAAGTGAATCTAAGACTGGCTCCTAAGTTCCTAACCACCTTTTTTGTCTCCTTTCTCAAGCCCAGGTGATTGAATGGTGATGAGATATTTTCCTAGGTTTGGTCTACCATGTAAACTTGGGGGGGGGGGGGGTTGGATTCACTGAGGAGTCTGGGTTTCTAAAAGGAATCCCAAAGCACTATTCTTCTCAGAGATGGTCATCAACATGAGCCAAGCATGTCTAACTTGCCAAAAGATATGAACCCTGAGTGAACCACTGCTCAGACAGTGTAGACTAAGATGAAAAGGAAATCTGTTCAGCAGTCCCACACATCCCTGGGGAGCTTTTTCTACTTCCAAGGAAAGTCTAGTAGGAATAATGGATTATGGTTTCATATTTTAAGTATTTGGCAATTGCATACTAATGAGTCTTTTATATTTTAAGCATTTCTTTTGTGGTAGAGGAATTAAGTAGCTATTTTATACTTGATAGTCTGATACATATTTGGCACTTAATAAATAAATGCATCCTTCCTTCCCTTTTATTCTGGTCAGTGAATTTTTTTTTGAGTGGGGGGTAGGTGTGTTTTAGGTTAGGTATATATCAAGATATCATTTGAGAAAATGGCTGGGGACTAAAGTGAAAGAAAGTTGGGGATGTCCTAGAAATAATAGGCACACATCATGTATTCCATGACTCAAGGTCAAATAATATTATTGGAAGAATATTGTTTAAAGAATATTTCAGAGAGAAACTTGAATTCATTAAAAGGACCATACAATATCCCAAAGGTAATTTGGCATCCTCTCCTATGATTTGGGGATCAGTTCATTTGCCATCTTTATTGTTTGTCTAAGATAAATGATGAACCTGGTCTATGGGTTTCTCATACAAGTGAATATCAGAGTCTTCATCCTTTGGTTTTTCCTATGTAGTTAATTAGGCTGAACTCTTTTGAAGAGTTATTGTGGATTTGGTTCTACAATGTTCCATCAGCACAATATCATCTGCATCTGAATGATCTCACATTTCTATGGACTTCTTTTTAAGCTCTATTCTGAACATCTGTATTAATGGCAAACACTTTTGATAAGCATGTCTTCATCTTACTTATTGGATATTAATACTCAAAGTGCTCTTTATCCGAAAGTTCGGCTGATCATCTTTCAAATAATCTTGTATGATTATGAAAGAAATCTTGAAGAAGAGCCTTACGGCAGTATTTCATTCTACTGCTCTATTTGCTTTTAAAAAAAAATCTTCAAGAAACAATAAGCAAAGTGGGATCGTCTATTCACTAAAATTTTCATTCAGTTGTGTAATTGTAAAGATACAGTCTACTATAAAATATTGTTTGGGTAAGATTGCCTGTTTCTTTCTCATACCTTTATCAACAAGGTCCTTTATGCCTGTGCAGATTACTCTCATAAAAATGTTTAGCTATGGGAAAGAAGGTACATGGGTGGTTACTCATGTTTTTTCAGTTAACTTCTTTTGTGATAACAAAGCTGAGTTGTTTTTTTTTTTTTTTTGTTTTTTTTTTAGGATTTTGCAAGGCATATGGGGTTAAATGGCTTGCCTAAGGCCACACAGCTAGGTAATTATTAAGTGTCTGAGGCTGGATTTGAACTTAGGTACTCCTGACTCCAGGGCCTATGCTCTATCCACTGTGCTGCCTAACTTCCCCCAAAGTTGAGATTTTTCCCTAAGTTTCTGGTATCATTTTTCTCTCAGATAGCTTGAGATTTGGTTCCTCAATGGAATGTTTGTTTTCAACTATATCATTTTCAGCCCAGACCTACTGTGTATCTCTGGTCTAATTCAGCTTAATCTCATATTTTTTTTCTTTACTGTATTACTACTTCTTCAAGCAAATTATTGGGGACTATGAATTCAAATGTGATGTTTCTACTCTCACTGAAAGAGAAAGGAATTTGTTCATTGTCCTTCCAGTTTCATCCTTAAATGCCCCTAGGATGTTTTGGATTAGTTGATCTCTTGCCAATCTTTTGGTAAACTTCTTTTTCCTTCTGTTCAGTTTTATGAGACAATAATGCTCATGGATCGTTTTCTATCTTACTCTGTACAAGTTTATGTCCTAAAACAAACTTGCTTTTGGCTGACTTCTCTTTTCATTTGGCAAGGAGATCAAATATTTGTTTATTGAAGTGGTTTCTAAACTCTTTTGTTCACCTTGTTGTGGTGAATATAGATTATATCTGTTAAACTATCTCAGAAAATTGTGGTAGCTCATGTCAATGTCTGATAATTTATCCACAACCCATTCTTATTTTGGCATTAATTAGTTTAAATAAGTTAGGTTGTATTTGCCTTAATGGTGTATCATAAATCTCATTTTAAATTTTTTTCTTCTAATTTGGTATTCTTTCTTCTAATTTGACTTTGTGCAATCAACAAGTTGGTGGTATGACTGTATTCAGAAATGATTCCCAAAACAGTAATCAGCCATTTCCTGAGTTTTAACATATAATCAATTTTCATTTTTTTGGGGATGAAATTATTTGGAGCTCATAATGTCAAGAACCCTCTTGACTCTCTTCCTGAAGAAAATATTCACAATACATATAGCCAAGTATAGCCAACAAGCCCTTGGTTTCTCTTGTTTCTCATAGCTGTACAACATTCTCCAAGATTTTTTACTGCCTTCCCCAATGTTCACCTTTGCATTGAAGTCACTAATTAAAGTATTTATTGGCTTAATTTTGGAGGGTCTTAACAACTGTGCAAAATTTTTCTACCTCCTTATCATCTGCAAGAGATAAACTGCAATTATTTTCCTGGTAGCCTTTTGCAATCTCATCACATCTCTTGCATTATGAGCTAAACAAATGTTCTGTCATCAAATGATGCTCTTTGTTGCTTTTTGGACACACAAAATTCTGCCACTTCCCTTATTTGCCTTTCCTAGGAGAACTTATGAGCCATCATTGTGTTGCAATGCAATTTCCTTTTGTTCTCTGGTTTTATATATAGCAAGAATGTCACAATTGATATGATTCACTTCCTCCAGTAGTACATCCATTTGTTAGTCATCAGAGAAGGATGTCACATCTACAGTAACAACAGCTACATTTTAATGTTCCTAAGTTGCCTAAAAAATAATGTGATTCTTATTGTTCTCTTTCCGCTTTCCTCCCATTCTGCCATCATCATTACTGAAAGTAGAAGGGGGGGAATATGGCACTGGGGTCCATTTTGTACTTTTCTTTGTTCCACATATTTCCATGACAAAAGAATTCATCACCAGATGATGACAAAATATACTGTCACCAAATGATATTCCTTGATGCTGAAACTTTCCTTGGTCCTCAAAAAGCAGTCTGTTGCTGAGATTGCATTTGAAGTCCTTCCAACATGGAAGGACCTACCAGAGCTCATACTTTGTTGGTATAACCTTCAAGAATACGTAACATACTGAGACACTGGAATAGCAATTTGTGGAGGTCAGTTTATCGATATCTTTCCTAAAACGTATATCAGAAGGGGATCAAAGATTGAAAGGATCATACGTATACCAAAATATTCATAAGAGGCTGCTTTGAGGTAGAAATAAATTAGAAACAGAGCAGCTATTCACTGAGTTGGGATGGCTGAACAAACTTTGCCATATTAATGTAATGGAATATCATCATGCCATAAAAAATTGAGAGATTGAAAGAATTCATAAAACATGGGAGGACTCGCATGAATGGCTGCAGAACAGAACCAAGAGGACAATATATGTAGTAACTACAACAGAATAAACAGAAGCAATTTTAAGAGGCAACTAAGCTGAGATTAATTGCAATAGACAATTGTGGAACTGGAGAAATGATGATCAAATGCACTTGTTTCTTCTCTCTAGAGAGGCAGGGGATTATGAGTTCAGAATGTGCCATATGCTGTCAGATGAGAGCATATAGTCAGTCAGTTTTATTTGTTTTACTAAGTTATAAGAGAGGATTCAATGAGAGGTGATAGTGGTAGGGAGAGGGGACATCAACTCGTCAACTAGCATTTTTGTTATTGTTCAGTTGTTTTCAGTTGTGTTTGCCTTTGTGACCCATTTGCAATTCTCTTGGCAAAAATGCTGGAGTAGATGAAGAAACCGAGGCAAATAAGGTTAAGTGACTTGTCAAGGGTCAAGCATCTGAGATTGTATCGGCACTCAGATTTTCCTGACTCCAGGCCAAGGACTGCAGCTCCATCTAGATGGAGCATAAAATAATATAACAAAATAGCATTTATTAAGGACTATTATATTCCAAAAGTTTTATTAAGAATTCTTTCTATCTCTTTATCCAATAATTATATTTACTATTTAAATAGAAAACTTAAAAATCAATCAAAATAAAACTTGGTTCTCAGAATTTTATATAGTACTTCAAATGAAGTTTTGCCAGGCAGAGGTTAGTAGGCCTCTGGAAACTCTGTCTTTAATAATGGAACCATATACTATATTTTTATCTGACGGCTCACTCAACCTTCAGTCTTGCATTTCCAATTGTCTGCTGCCTACTTCCTCAAACTCAGCCCAACTAAAACTGATCATGCCCCCAAGCCTGCTTCCCTCTCCTGATTTTCTTATTTCTGCCAATCATTCTGTCATCATTTTCCCCTGTCGCCCAGGCTTGAACGTCTGGGGGCCATCTTTGATTCTGCCATTATCTAATCAGTCACCAAGTCCTGTCAATTCTTCCTTTGCAATGCCTTTCAAATTCATGCCTTCCTTTCCATTCTAGCTGCCACTACTCAAATTCAGATCCTTATCACCTCATGACTAGCCTATTATATAGTGGCCTCATCATTGGTCTCCCCACCCACAGCCTCTTTTCCTCTCAATCTGTTTTGCTCATCTCTAAGGGATTATATTTTCTAGACCACCACTTTGATCATGTCATTCCTGGGCTAAAAACCTGTCAATGGTTATTCATTGTCTACAGAATGAATAAAAGACAGAGATTCTTAGACTGGTATTTGAAGTGCTCCTAAATCCAACTCTAACCTATATCTCAGGTTTTAATTCCTGACATTTTTCTAAATGAACCCTTTCCTCTGCTATCTTACCCCCCCATTTGTAAAATGGGCTTTTCATGGCATTCTTCTCCCTAGAAAACTTTCTTCTATTCTTCAACTCTGTCTCAAATTCCACCATGTTAGCTTTCAAGTGATCATTACTGTGGTACCAGTATATTTCTGCATTATATTCAGGGCAGCTAGGTGATGAAGGGGAGAGAATATTAGGTCAAGAAATCCTGAGTTTGAATCCTGCTTCAGATACTAGCTGTGGGACACCTACCCTCACTTGATTTGTTTCCTTATCTGTAAAGTGAGGATGATAATAATAGTCCCTTACTATATCAAATGAAATTATGAATATAAAGTGCTTTGCAAGCACTTACAGTCCTCGATAAATCTTTTACTGCTGTTGTTGAATAGTTTCAGTGGTGTCTGAAAACCCCATCTGGGGTTTTCTAGTCAGAGATACTGGAATGGTTTGCTATTTCCTTCTGTAGATCATTTTATAGATGCGGAGAATGAGGCAAATAGGGTTAAGTGACTTGCCCAGGGTCACACAACTAGTAAGTGTCTGAGGCTGGATTTGAACTCAGGCTCTCCTGACTTTAGGGCAGGTTTTTCTGTCCATGTAGCCTAGATACTAGCCACTGTTATCAATCTAGGATTTCAATGGTGTAGTGTAATCTGGATGTTCCCATCACAGAAGCAGATAACTGAATGGTTAAATGCCCAAGGTCATACAGCTGAGTGTTTGACAGGTAAAGTTTAAACTCTGGTCTTTCCAACCCCAAGACTTGTTCTCCATATATACATATTATGTCACATTGCTTTTCATGAATGTCTTATCTCCACATATAGAGAATACAAATCTTCAGGGCAGGTACTTTGCCTCAGATTTTTTAGTATCCTCCATCCTAGCAGAGTATCTTGCTAATACAGGAGGAGGAAGCTCATGATATGAAGTTCCTACTATGTACCAGCCTCTGGGTTAAGCATTTCACAGATATCTGGCATTCTTCTGCCAGATGAAATGTCATCCTCACAACAATCCTGAATTGCTAGGTAGGTGCTATTTTTATCATTTCCATTTTATACTTGAGGAACCTGAGGCAGACTGAGGTTTAAGTGATTTGTCCAGGTTCACTCAGTTAATAATGTCTAAGCATGAATTTGAACTCAGGTCTTCCTAGCTCCAGGATCGGTGTTCTAGCCAGTGCACGACCTGATTGAATTGGGGGAACTCTATAGCCTAAGATTGTGAAAACAATCATAGAGTTATGAGTTTTCAAGTAATCACCTCAGTCCACAGCTGAACTAAGGTCCAGTAAAGCTAACTGACTTCTTAGTAAATGGTAGAGGAAGGGTTAGTCCCAGATGTCTCCCTAGAACAGCAACCTGCCCCCCATCCTCCAGGGCTCCCCCTCTTCTCCCAACTCACTTCTGGCACTCATCCAGCACAAAGGCTCTGGGATGATCGTCGCCGGACATGGTGATGACCGTTTCCCGTTCAAAGGCTCCTGGCCGGCTCTGATCCACCGTATGGCGAGTGATGGTGGATGTGGTATAGCTTGTCCAGTATAAGGTGTCCCAGCCTCGATGGTAGGCCAGACCCTCCACTGACCCCACATCTGGAGGAAGTGAGTGGGAAGATGTGAAGGTCAGTGTGGCATAGGGAAGAAGATGGACAGCAAGAGTAAGACATCTTAGGGGGTGTTCAGTGGGGACCATGGGAGAAGAGGTTGGCTTATTCAAAGTACCCTTATTCATCCATAACAATTAGACCACTTAGAGCCTGGCTTTGGATGAGGAGCTAAGAACATTCTTATTTATCTGAAACAACTAAGCCTACTAAAGCCTGGCATGAGATGGAGAGCTAGGAACACCCTTATTCATCTGTAACAACTAGGTCACTTCAAGTATGGCATGGGATGGGGAGCCAGGGAAGCAATGCAGGCAGAGCTGGGGATCCTTCAAGGTTGTGATGTCTTCTTGTGTTGTCCTATGACTCTCCCATTCCTTATTTCTGCCTAACCTCCATTTTATGGAGGAGAAATGCCCCCATTTTAATATAAGTGGACCTTGTTATATGGAATAGTGAGGTGGAAGTGGGGGAGAGAAGAAAATTCTGCTTAGAGAATTCCTGAACTGTGTTTCTGGAAAATTTGAATATAAAACAAATTTCTGTCAAATGAGTCTTGCTTTAGATGAACTGAAGAAATTTGCTGTTTCAAGGAATTTTGGGTTAAATCCTTCCATAAAGCAATTATCCCACCAAGAATCATCTCTTGGTCTTGAGCCACTCTGTACTCCATCAATGTAGCAGGGGTTCATTAGTCAGGGGTGCCCCAAAATCTTAGTATGAGAGGGATCCCTCCCCCTCCCATGGGCATTTCTGACCCTTACTCTCCACAATGGTGATCCTTCCAGTTCCATCATCATTGATCTGTTGAATGTTCCCAAAGTGAATGTCACTGAAGAAGATGCGGTTGGCAGTGCCTGGGGAGCCCGCTGCTCGGTAGTCAAAAGCTAGGGCAATCACATTCTTCATATGCTCAGGATCCTCAAAGGGTTGCACAGGGGCATTGAGGTTACGCTCATCAGACAAATGGACACTTTTGAGGATAGTGCGCTCTGAGTAGAGCAGGTAGCCTGCATACTCACGACAGGAAGCTCCGTCCTCTGCCAGCATCCCATGGGCACAGGCACAGGCCCGACGCCCACCGCCTCTGTACAAGCAGAGTTGCTGGCACCCACCATTGCCCATTGCACACACATTGGTGCCTAGAAGGAGATCAAGGGAGGTCATCACTCTTCGGTAGCCCTCAGGGTTAAAGTCCCTTATGGCTCTGTAACACCACCCTCAGTGAGAATTTCCTGAGTTGCTTAGGTTTCTCAGTAGTATCCCTTCCATTGCCTCCACCACCCTACATCCCAGGGGATCAATACCATACTTGTGGCCTAGCAACCCCTTGCCCCAGCCAACAATTATATCTGCTACTGGTTATCAAAAGCCAAGCTCATCCTCTGATCTTGCAAACCTAGTACAGAAATCCCCTGACTTCTGAGGAATCTGACCACAGAAAGGGGCTCTCCATCACTTTCAAGAAATGTATTAACTTCTTTTAATTTTCTCCTTTAATCTTTTTGATAATTGGTAAGTACCTCCCAAATTAGAATCCTCTCCCCTCCCCCAGTCTCATCTCTTCCCTTTTTTTGCTTTGGCCTGTAAAGGGATGCAGAACGGCAGATTGCCCCCGCTCTGGACATAGTCAGCCTCCTCTTCTCAGGGCCTTGGTCTTCCAGCCCCTTCCTACCTTTCTGTCGGTC
Source organism: Macrotis lagotis (assembly GCF_037893015.1). Lineage (NCBI taxonomy): Eukaryota > Metazoa > Chordata > Mammalia > Peramelemorphia > Peramelidae > Macrotis > Macrotis lagotis. Next base: position 288,236,560 of record NC_133659.1, read on the forward strand.
TCTGTTGAAGACTTTAATGTCCTTGAGCTGGACTCCAATCCCTGTCCGAAGTGGAACTGAGTCTGTGGCATTGTCCTTGCTCCCTCGCTTGATGGAGCCATTGGCATGGGTCCTGAGAAGAAGAAGGGATATATATATATATATATATACACACACTAGTAGGAGCATAAAGGAAACAGAACACAAGTAGGAATTGTCTTACCTGTCACTCCAGTAGATGAAATCCTCAAACACAGACACAGAAAACATGTCCATGTTATTACTGGACAGAACCACCTCCCGGTTTTCACCTGTCTCCAGATCGATTCGCTCAATCTTGTCCGTCCGAGCATCACACCAGTATAACTTCCCATCCTGGAGGTTAAGGAAAATACCTCATACTTATGGACTGTACCACCAGTTCCTTTCAAGTCCTTTCATACTGAAAGCATGTATGCATGCGTGTGTGTGTGTGTGTGTGTGTGTGTGTGTGTGTGTGTGTGTGTTTGTGTGTGTGAGAGAGAGATCCATCTCAAAAGGATACTGGTCCTTGAGTCTGTCCCTCTCTCTCTAATTTGGTCATCTCTATGGACTATATTAGTTATCCTCTTCTCAGTTAATCAATAATCAATTAATAGGTATTTTATCATTTTTAAAAATTCTAGACACTCAACTAGTTGTTGAGGATATGAATGTAAAAAGTGAAATGATCTCTTGTGTTCTACTCAGTCATTTCCCAGGACCTCTTAATTTTCTAGCTCTTTCATGTATCCTCCTAATAATCTATTCACCCTTTCCCCCTAAATACAGAATAGATAATAGTTGACACATAAAATTTATCATTTAAGGTTTTCTCTAAGGTTTATCTATCCCTTTACTTTTATTATCTTAGAACAATCTGGGTGGTATTACTTTCCCTATTTTACAGGTGAGGAACTTGAACTCAAAGAGTTGCTCATATTCACATAACTAGAGTGTGTCAGAGGCAACATGCAAAACCAAGTATCTCTCAACTTCAAATCTTATGCTATTTCCACTACACCACAGTTCTGGGATTTTTTCTTTACTCTCATTCTCTAGAACATGAATGGAGGCAGCTAGGTGGCGCAGTGGATAGAGCACTGGCCCTGGAGTCAAGAGGACCTGAGTTCAAATATGGCTTCAGACACTTAATTACTTAGCTGTGTGACCTTAGGCAAGTCACTTAACCCCATTGCCTTGCAAAAGCTAAAAAAAAATATCTCTGACTTCTGTATAAGGGTATATAATTAGGGAGGTAGAAAGGGGTGGGCCGAGAGGGACGGGGTGTATGTATCCCCTTCAGCTAAACATAAAGCATTTATGAACCAGTCCTATTGGCCATTTCCTATTGTCCAAGTTATTCTCACCTCATAGTCAACAGAGATGCCATTGGGCCAGCTGATGCTCACATTGACCAAGACCACTCTCTCTGTGCCATCCAGCCGTGATCTCTCAATTCTTGGGTACTGGCCCCATTCAGTCCAGAACAGATACCTATGGGGTAGGCATGAATGTATCAAAGCCCTAAGACATGAGGGGATTTATCCAGGAATTGGACCCACAATTCCTTATCCATGTAGAAAGCAGAATTGGGTTTTGGGGGTTTTTTGGCAGGGTTTGGGGAAAGTCTGTTGGTAGGGGGAGAAAAATGAGAGTTAGATCAAAGAGAGGACTTCCCTACCCTCCAAAGATCTGAGAATAGGGACAAGAATAGGAGCAATCAACACTAAGGCACTCCCTAGAAAATGAGTTGGACAATCTATAGAGCATCCAGGTAAGGCAAGAGAACCAGAGTGGTCAAACATTTCCTCTTCTTACCCCTTCTCTGGGTGGACAGTGATGGCCCGTGGTTTGTCTAGGCCCTGGGAAATGACCACATAACGAAATGAGCCATTGAGTCTGGCAACCTCAATCACATCAAATCCTTGGTCAGTCCAGTAGATGTTGCCTGGGAAAGAAGGTATCCGTCAAGAGCAGAAAGGGTGGGAAGAGGCAGTGGGCAAGGGTTCAGGCCCCTATCTTTCCCCCAACCCTGCCAAGGCTTCATGAATTCCCAGTATCATCCTTTTGTTCCCTTTTTTTTTTTGGTTTTTTAACAGATTTTTAAATCTTTTGTTTTTATATTACCCATATTTTCCTCTATATCTTTATCTCCCCAGAGAGACCAACATCCCTTATATAGGTATTAACAAACTATGACCCAAAGATCGAATCTTGCCATGCCTGTTTTTGTATAACTCAGGAACTAGAAAATCATTGTATGGTTTATATGGGTCATACAAAAAAAAAAAAAGACCATTCTGATTTGACACACAGGATCTCATTTGTCTACTTCTGCTTTTTGACACAATTTTTAAAAGACAAAAAAAAAATCAGCAGAACTGAACAACACATCCTCAAAGTCTTACATTTTATGCACCATTCCACATCGGTAGACCTTAGCCTCTGCAAGGGAAAACATTTGTTCCCTTTTTTTCCTATCCCTCTTGCCCCAGAGTTCCCCTCCCTCAAATCTGGTTCTCAGTCCTTTTCCTCAACCAGCAATCTCATGATACCTCCTCCACTCACCTGCAATCCAGTCCACAGCAATGCCTTCTACACGACCTATCCCATTGGTGACTACATCCTCCCGCCAGGTCTGGTCCCTCTTGGCTCGGCTAATGGTGCTGAGACCCATGTCAACCCAGTAGATTGTGTCATTATCTGGGGAAGGAGTAAAAAGGGGTATATGAGAGGATAAGAATTATCGTGGGAAGTTATACTAGGGGATCTCAGGGGAAATTGGGGAACTGTTGGGGATGGACCATGTGGCAAGGGCCCCTTCTCTCTCTGCTCTCTCCAAATGTCCTCCAGTCATGCCCCCTTTCCCCTCCCAGTGCCACTAAACTTTCTCCCTCTTCAAACAAATTACTCACCAGCATGGAAGTCAATGCCCACAGCAAGAGAGGTTCCAGACACAGGGACCAATGCATCTGACTTGTCATTGGGGTCCAGTGGTATTCCTCGGATTCCCTCATGCACAGAATACAGGAGGAAGGAACCCACACCTAAGGAACATGCTCCAATCAGACATTACTTCCAGGACTTCCCCATCCATGTCCAGCAAAGAGTCTTAGCCCTTCCTCTGAGGAAGATCCATAGAATCATAGCCATAGAGCAGAAAAGGACATCAAAGGCCATCTAGGGCAATTACTTTAATTTACTGTTAAAAGAATTGAGGCCCATTGGGGTTCAATGACTTTCTTAAGGTCACACATCAGAGACAGAATTTGAACCCAGGTTCATTGACTTCAAAGTCAATGTACTTTCCAATTTACCATTCCTTGTTCAGAGGGAGAAAACTGAAGGGCAGAGAATAAATAGCAGTTCATGACTAGGGAAGGTGCATGCATGGCAGGTCTCCAGGAAACTGTCTAAGGTTCTTCTGGCCACCAGAGGAGGGCAGCAAAAATGAAATTTCACCAATAATAATCTCCTCTTCCCTCCTCACTTTATTCATTAGTCCACATGGTCTATGTAGATGGATCACAGACCACCCTATGGTCCAAAACCCATCAGAAGGGGACTCTGGGAAGAGGGTAAATGGGGGTCCTCTCAAACAACCTTGTACCCATGATCACCACTTTTCCTTCTGAAAAAGATCCTCTTCTAAACCTTCTCATTTCTGGCAGTACCATTACTGTTCTTCCTGTCTCTCTCAGGCTGGAGACTTTGCAGTTATCTGAATTGTTTTTTTCCCTCTTATTATTTCCTTATAAAGATTAGTCAGATGCACCCTTTTTTCTATATCCCCCACTATTTGCTTGAGCCCAATCCCTCAGAACCCAACACCTGGATAACTACAATAGCTGCCTCTGGTCCTGACATACTGGAGCCTATTTCATCTTCCAGTGCCAGATTTATCTTCCTAAAATATTTCTCTCATGTGCTTTTCCCCTTTCCTCTTCAAGTACTGTGCTTTGTACACAGTAGACATTTAAGAAACATGTGGGGGTTGAATTATAATGGTTCCCCACTGTCTTTGGAATCTATAACCTGGTCTGCCTAAACCTACCCCCTCAATTTCTTCCCAACCTCAACTCATCCTCGGCTCCACCAGGAAGGTCTACACTCATGTGATTCCTCCTCAATGTCAAACTCATTCTGACCTATGTGATTTTGTCTCCAGGGACCTTGCAATCTCTTCCTTCGTTCTACTTTTCTAGCTCCTCCAACACAAGTCTGCCTCTTCCCACTCTAGCCCATATTTTTTTGAGTTTGGTCATAGCACCTAGTTTAGAATTTATTATTAAATGTTTCAAGTATGTTCATTCTGCCATCCCAGCTGGTCCATAAAGTCCATTGCTGGGTATACCAACCGACCAACTGATGTAGTCCTCTAGGTAAAAAGGGAAGGGGAGGAGAGATGAAGGGTGGGTGTGGAGTGGGTGAAAGGGAGGGTGCCACTGACCCTCACAGGCCTGCTGACCACTTCGGAGGCTATACCCGGCTGTGCACATGCAGGAACGTGTAGTCTCAGAGGTGGGAAGGCAGAGCTGGGAGCAGTCACCATTGTTCACACTGCAGGGGTTAGTTCCTTGGAGGTCTGCATAGATTGAGAAGGGGGGTATATGTGATCAAGGAGCCCCACTCTGGACACCAGAATCCAATTTGGATGACTGCCAGTGACCCAGCTTCTGGGCTGGCCCTGGTCAGAGGCAGTTGGTATTTGGAAATATTTTCATCTTTTCAGCCTACCTCCTCATTCCTCTTACCCTCCCCTCAACCTCTGCTGATACTCTCCTATTCTACCACTTTCTCAACATCCCCAACAACTCTTAGTTCCCATTCTCCTTTTGCCTTTGACCCTCACCAAGCTGGATGCTCTCATCATACACCTTCATGTGCATAACCAAGGTTGTGCTATTTCTCAGGACCACAGCCCCTGAGCCATCTGCCTTGTTGCATGTCCCCATCTTCTCTGAGACCTGGTCTGCCCACCACAGCTTGTCTCCTGTTTTGGAGAAGGAGTAAGAGTATTGAGAAGATATTTAAGAAACATGTCTCAGGTGGAAAGACATAGATAACTTTATTTATCATTGACCAACATCCTTAACCCACACCATTCCCTTCTCCCTTTGTTGCCCATCCCCTTTCTATCCACACACACACACATACACTTCCAAAAGTAGCACATGCCTTGCCCCATCAGGAACCCTGTTCCTTTGTCAGTTCCCCCAAGCCTCACCCATGATGGCTAGTGCAGTGGCTTTGCCCAGCTGGCTCCTCATGGTCTCAATGACCTCCAGGTCACTGCCATCTAGGTTGCAGCGGTTGATGGTGTGGTTTCCAGAGCTGATCCAATACAATTTGCTCTCAGGAAAATCAATAGCTAAGCCTGGAAGGGGAAATTGAAGGGAAAAAGGGAGGAGGGACATGTCACTTCCCACTTGACCCAGTGGTGAACCTGGGATTCTCCTTCACTTTGTCTCTTGTCACTGAGACATGATTCTTCCACCACGGAGTATGAAAGTGCTCTCTTGCAGGCATTTGTGGGTTGGGGAAGAAAGTTTTGGGGGAATGGGGAGCTATATGGATCATAGGTTGATAGTTCTAAATCCAGAAGGACTCTCAGAGACCATGTAATCCAACCCTCTCATTTTACAAATGGGGAAACTGAGATTAGAAAGTAACTTGCCCAAGGTCACACAAATGGTAAAGAAAGGTGAGATCTGAATGCAGGTCTCTGGCTTCAGAGCCAGGGCTCTCTCCATGGTACCAAACTGCCTCTTTGAATTTTGTGGGGAATGGGAGAAAGGGTGGCAAAAAATAATATTCATGTAAAGCTTTGGGGTTTAGAAATTCCTTTACATATACTTTAGAGTCGGAAAGAATATTAGAAATTATCTGGTCCAAAGTCCTCATTAAACAGATGAGGAAAAAAGAGGCCAAAGAGGCAAAGAGATTGATTTAAGGTCAACTAGCAAGTAGGTGATAGAACCTAGATTTAAGTCTATATCTTGTGACTCTAAATCTCAAGCTCTTTCCACTATATTGTTAAATACTAGAGGGAAGGGCTCTACTGAGTTTGGGTGTTTGGATTTGGGACCGAAGGGCAAGGCTCATACCCACAGGGCCTTTCTGGCCAGTGAAGAGGAGGCTGCGGTTACTGCCATCCAGGCTGGCCATGCTGATGTTATCACCATCTGTCCAGTACAACTTCCTAGAGTGGGGAAAAGCATGAGATGAAAGGCAAAGGTCTTATATTTCAAGTTCCTTGATCCTTCCCCAGCATTTTTTATGGATTTTCCACCTTCAAAGTCATGGAATCTTTTTGCCCAACATCCCTGAATAATCATCACCCATCCAGTAAGAAGGGGTTCCCAAGTGAAGTCTTTCTTTGTCTCCCACATGACTCTGAAGGTAGATTATTTCCCTTGACTGACCCATGCAGGGGGTGGACAACAAGTCCATGTGGCTGCTCCAGTCCCTGGACCACTGCATTCTTGAAGGAGCCATCTAAGCGGGCCACATTAATCTGCTTCTTGTTGGTGTCATAGCTTGTCCAGAACAGATTTCGTGACACCCAGTCCACAGCCAGCCCATGAGCATTTGGAAGGTCTGGGGAACCATGGAAAAGGATGTTATATAAGAGCAAGGAAGGGCTGGGAGGGAATAAGGGAATGGGAGTCTGCTATTTATGTGAGGAACATCGGGAGTTGGAGTTAAATGGGCTCAGGGATGAGAGATATTGAAGGAGAAGTCTTAGTAGATTGGATAGATTGGAAGAGGAGTTGAGGTTGAAGGGATACCTGCAGAAACGACTGTCTCAACGCCAGTGCCATTAATGAAGGCACGTTTAATGGCCTGAGTTCGAACATCTGACCAGTAGACACGCTGCTCTCGAGCATCATAATCGAGGACTGTGACATTGTCAATGTCAGGGACAGTGAATGAGATAATGTAGTTGTAGTAGGGGGCATCTAGGTCCACACCCCGGATCTCCATCTGACGAGCGTACAGCAAAAACTTCTTAAACTCTGTAGGTGATGATGTCACAGAATGGGATATCAGAGGCAGCCCTTTGTCTCCAAATTCTCATTGTCTGCACAAGGATCCACTTGTTCTCTGAAGGGGGCCCTCTGATTCTTCTTATTAGTTCTTTCATTCCTAAAGACCCAACTCAGGTGCTACTTTCTTTCTTTTTTTTTTTTTTAAGTTTTTGCAAGGCAAGGGGGTTAAGTGACTTGCCCAAGGCCACATGGCTAGGTAATTATTAAGTGTCTGAGGTTGGATTTGAACTCAGGTACTCCTGACTCCAAGGCCAGTGCTCTATCCACTGCGCCACCTAGCCGCCCCTTGGGTGCTATTTTCAACGAGAAACTTTCCCTGATTGTCGTTTATCTGGACTCAGGGAAAAAAAGATTTGACTCTAAATTTCCCTTAGTAGTTTGTACTGGACTTCTCATTGGCACTATTCCACTCTCCCTTGCACCACAGCTATTCGCACAACTCTACCTTCCCTTCATTAGATTGTAAATTTCTTGAACCATTTTTTGGGATCAGTCAGTCAGCTAGCATTTATAAAGTGTTCCAAGTACTGTACTAGATAAAGTACAAAGAAAAAAAAATAAACATTCCCATTGACTTACACAGAATAGGTACTTAAGAAATGTGTGTTGAATGAATAATTCTCCTCCTCAGCCTTCCACAGTTATGGACCAGTGTCCGAGTCCTGCCCCCCTGCTCCCTGAAGACCCTACCCTTCCATACCATAGCATGTTTTGTTGTCTTTGTTCAGCTTCATGAGGTGAGGGCAGGCACAGGAGACAGTTCGGTTGTAGTTGATGAGGCACAGATGAGAACAAGGACCCCGACCTCCATTGGCCTCACAGGGATTAGGAGCTGGAGGTCAGAGAGAAGAGAGCTTTGATTCTGTTCCTGGAGACCTGGTGTGTCATTCTCCTTCCTTCTTTACCTAGCTTGTTCCTACCTTGTTCTCCCCCCCCCTCCATATTTCTGGTCCAACTATCCCCCCACTCCAGAAATTCCCTTCCATCACCAGTACCAGGCTCGAATCCCCTCCCATATTCCATTTCACTGGAATGTTATCCTCCCAAGTTGGAGGGAGGTTGAGCAAAAAAGGTGTACTTTTCCCTACTTACCTGAGGGACATAAAGAAGAATTATACATCTATCTCTGCTCCCCATTCAGGCCTCCCTCTTATCCAAGAACAGAATAATGTTTTCCCCGTTTATCAGCCTTTCCTTCTCCAATATTCCCTTACCCATAGGTTGCCTGGAGGGATGATACACTTGTAGATCAAAGGGTTGTGTATTGGTCCGCTGGACAACGGTAACATTGTGGCCAGTCCACTTGTTGGCTTTAGCCAGAGTATTTGTTCGCCAATCTGTCCAGTACACCTCTCCTCCATATAGTGTCACTGCAAATGGGTGTGACAGGAACTCGTGCCCCCGAAGCACCTCCATGTGGCCGGAGCCATCGTAGTGGGCAGAGTAGATGGCATCAGACCTAAGGATATGATAGAGTGAGGGGGCTACCAGGATTCACTCATTCTTAGACTTTCTTTTCCTTCATCCTACCCTCTGACAGGGTTTCTTTCTATCTCTAGTGCTCCTAATCCTTAAGAGCCTCAAATTCACCAGTGATTCTGTCCCACCCCCAAACCTGATATGAGAACCCACTCCTCCAGTCCATACCTCCTCTTACCTACCTTCTTGGTCTTTAGCTCTCCTCCCCCTTGAGTCCCTAGATTCCCTGAGCCACCCCCCCACTCTCTAATCAGATTTTATCCTCGATCCTTCTCCAACTTTCTAATGATATCTACCTTCTGGTCCTTAGCTCCTTAACCCTACTTCCCTCATTTCCTATCCTAAAATATTTCTCTCTCTTAGTATACTTCTTCAATATTCCTGAGAGCCCCTGCTGACTTTGGAAGGCACATTCCTGACCTTACTGAGTGTCTGCCCCTGGGGAAAGTAGATATCAGAGAAGAGTGGGGGAGCCAAGAGAGAAAACTCTGATTTGGGGTTCAGAAGTTGCCTTTCAGTGGTTGAAGGGGATCCAGGATAGTCAAGAGAATGAGGTCTAAGGAAAGAGAAGGAGGCTGACCGAGCATCAATCCAGAGAATACGTTTCTCCAAGTAGTCCACAGTGAGCCCATTGGGCCAGCCTCCAGAACCAGTTTCCCGATGGATGGTACGTCGGCCAGCTCCACTCATAGAGGCTGCCTCGATTCGGGGAAGGCTGGCATCCCAATCTGTCCAGAATAGGATCCTGAGATAGGAGTGAGAGGATAAAAGCAAGAATGAAGGGAGAAGACCATGAGAGGAAACTTCCCAGCCTGCCTAAAATAGAATCCTGAGAGGAGGGAGAGGAAAGGTGTTATTGTTTCATAATATTAATAATATCCATTTAATAATGCTTTAAGATATACAAAGTTTCATATTTGTTTGTTTTCATCCCCCAACTACCATGGAGTCAGGGGCTCTTATTACTCTGATTTTGCAAATGAGGAAACTGAGGCAGATATAACTTTATCAGGGTCACACAGCTTATAAGTGTATAAGGTAAGGATTGAACTCAAGTCTTGTTGACTTCAAATCCAGAACTCTATTCAATAAGCCACCCAATTCCTCATCTTGAATGAGGACAACCAGGGGAAGTCTCACCCATCACGGGGGTCCAGTGCTATAGCTCTGGGGTGTTCTATGTCTCCAGCCAGGAGGGTGGTTCTCATTGTCCCATCCAATTTGGCCACTTCAATCTGGTCCAGGTTGCTTTCGACCCAGTATATGTTGCCAGCAATCCAGTCTACAGCCAGGCCCTCGGGCGTTGCCAGTCCATACTGAATCACCACCTCAAAGCTAGTCAATGCTAAAGAGGGGGAGGTGGTTTGCAATGAGGTTAGAGCCTGCTGGGTGGGAGGGAGGGAAGGAGGGAGGAAGAAACATAGGGAATCCAAGAGTCTCACCACCTCCCTCACTTTCCCAATCTCCTGCCTTCCCCTTCTCTCCGACCCCAGATTCCTACAATTCCCTCAACTGTCCCTCTCACCTGCCAACAGGAATCAAACCCAAGTGTGAGCAGGGCTCATGACCTCCCAAGCTCCCTTTTATCCCTATTTAATACACCTCTTACTTCTGAAAAGGGGTGTCCCCCCCAAAAAAAACCCTTTCCAATAAGCCCAGCTCCAATTCCAGCTAGAGACTGCTCATTATGCTAATTATCAGGCTGGCAATTCTTCTGATGATAATTACGGGGCGTCAGCCGACGGGACTTAAAACAGTCTAACTCGATTAGCTGGGAGGGTGGGGGATAAGAAGGGAAAGGGAGCCAGTGGCCCCTGTCTGTCTGTCTCTGCCTCTAGTAGGGTATGGGTTTTCTCTGCATGCCACTCTTTATTCAGGCCTCTCCGCCTCCCTGTGTTATTATGCATCATTCTTTCTCCCTGTCCAGGCACCTCCATTGTCCAGCAGCTTCCCCCGGTAGATCTTGTCCTCCACCACATCAGTCCAGTAGAGGGCACTATGGCTGAGGTGGAAATCTAGAGCAATGGTGTTCCGAAGGCCGGGCACCAGAACGCTGTAGTCCCCTTTGTGAAGGTCAATGCGACGGATTTCATGTCGATTGGAGAAGATGATGAAGGGCTTAAAAGGGTCTGAGGAGGGAGGGGGGGAAGGTCAACAAGGGACCTGGACACCCCTGGTTTTTCTATTCCACCCTACAGCCCAGGATGGGGGTCCTGGGGTTTGCCAGCCCCAACGAGAATGGTTCTGATGCTTAGCCTCCCACTCTTTGCAAATTGGGGTCCTGAGGTATGGCTCCTCCAGTCATGGTGTGTGTGGGTCAGCCCTCAGCTCCCCCAGGGACCCCTCCTCTCCCCCTTCTAGGCCCACAGGACCATGCCCAGCTCATACCCATGCTCTGGCAACTCTCGCCATCTGGCTCCAGCATCCAGCCCTCGTAACAGGAACACTTGACACTGAACTTGATCTGCTCACACTTCTGGCTGCACTTGAGGTGCTTGGCACAGTAGCTCTGGATCTGACAGGTGTGGTTATCGGGTGCCAGTTCCATACCCAGAGGACATGAGCACAAGATGCCATCCCCAGGCACCACAGAGCAGTTGTGGCTGCAGCCACCGTTGTTCAGGGAGCACTGGTCTGCAGGTAAAGAAGCAGGAGGAGAAGAATCAGGACAAGGTGGTCAGAGAGGAACTGGAATCTCAAAGGTCCAGCTCCAAAAGGGCTCCCAAAAGCCTTTCCCTGGACCTTTGAGAAAAGAAATGACCCCTATGGGGCTTCTCAACCAATTTACCCCCCCTGGGAAACTTAGCTTTTCCTTTTGAGCTCCTACACATTGCTTTGCTTAATATCACTATCTGTGTCCTTATCTTATGTCTAGAACTGTAAATAGGAAGAAAGGAATCTTTTCCTTCATAGGACCTTGGTGGACTTTGGGCATGGTGTGTGTGTGTGTGTGTGTGTGTGTGTGTGTGTTTTATGTTTAGTGATGTGTGTGCATGTTTGTGGTGTGTGTATGGGAGGAGTATGTGTGTTGTGTGTATAAGGAATTTATATGTATTGTATGAGGGTGTGTATGATGTGTGTGTAGCATGTGTATGGGGTATGTGTGTATATGGGTGGGGAGTATATGCTGTATGTGTGTATATGTATGATTTCATCCCAAAGCTTTTCCTTTTCCAATCTATTTCCAATCTTTAGACCCCTTCCCATTCTCTCCCTTACCTTCACCTTGACCTCTGACCTCCTCTTACAAGCTGAAATAGCCCTATCTGGTAACCTTGTAAATCCTTCCACAGTGTGGCCCCACCTGGCTTTATCTTCCACCACTCCCGGACACAAACCTTCCTTTCTGGCAAAACTGGTTTTTTTTTCTGTCCCCCAAACACACCCTAATGCATTCCTTTCACCCAAATTTTGCCTTTTGCCTTGGATTCAGCCCAGGATACCCTTCTTTCTCCTTTCCAGCTATCTTAAATCAAATCCCTACAATGGCTGAGCAATCACCTCCAATCCTACTTATCCTTTCTGGCAGGGTTTATGTGCCAGTCACTTCCCTGCCCAGACCAACGTGACTAAGCAGGGTGCTCTGAACCCTTCAACTCAGTGTTTCATCCATTCTCTTGGCGTTTATCTCACCTGCATTCTTACTCCAAACAGCCCAACTAGAGGGAAAGTTTCTAGAGGGCAGAGACAATGACTTGTCCTTGGTTTCCCCCTCCCCAGCACAATGCCTATTATCTGTGTGAGTTCATGAGAGAGAAATGATTTCACCATTGTGAGTAGACTCAGTTGATGCGGATAAGTCTTAGAAAGTTGCCCGAGGCAGCCAGAGGTGATATGACTTGCCTGGGTCTCAGAACTAGTTAACATCAATAGTAGGGATTTGAAAGCAAGTCTTGCTGACTCCTCGGCATTCTATCCACTAAGTTATGCTGGCCCTGAGCGGAGGCATGTAGCATGAGGTAAATAAATAGATGTGGTTTGGCCTCAGCCACCAGGAACTTACCACACAGAAAGCCCTCATCAGAACCATCTCCACAATCATCATTGCCATCGCAGAGCTTGTCAGGGGGCAAGCAGACGGAGGTGTTGTTGGCACAAGTGTGTGAAGGGGCTTTGCAGGCCAGGGACTCACAGTTCTCCTCATCCGAATTGTCCACACAGTCACTGTCCCCGTCACATACCCAGGCCTTACTGATGCACCGTCCTGGTTGGAAAGATGCAGTGTGAGTGGATAGTTAGCAGGAGGAAGGATAACTGTAGTTGATTCCCATATAATCCCCACTGCCATCATTTAAAGTTCAACTGGCTCCTCAGGGGAGGGTATGATGTGGTTTGGGTTCCAGGGGAACCCAAGGAAGACTGTTCTACCATGGACTGTATTTTCAGTTCCCTGCCTAGTTTTGGTGTAATACTCAATCCTCATACTGTGGATTGAGCTTCCTCTCTGCACTGTTTCCATGGAAGCCCCTGTCATCCCAGTCTTCTTCCATACTCCCTGAGTAGACTTTTAGCTCATAGTAGGCATATATAAATGTTTCTTCCCTTCCCTTCCATACATCTCTCCTCCTGACTCCCTGAGTGCTCCTTTTTCTTATCTTAATCTCCTTGCCCTACTCTCTGAATAGATTTCCTTAAAGTTCTTAGCTCATAGTGGGTTTATTGAAATGTTTCTTCCCTTCTCTATCTGTCTCCTCCTGACTCCCTGAGTACCTTCATCTCCTCACCCTACTCTCTGAATAGACTCCCTTTAAACTCTTAGTTCATAGGAGGTGTATATAAATGTTTCTTCCCTCCCATACTCCAAGAGCCCCTCTTTTTTTCTTAAAGTCCTTGCCCTACTCCCTGAGGAGGCTCCCTTAAAGCTCTTGGTTCATAGTAGGTGTGTGTATATATATATATATATATATATATATATATATATATACATATACATATATATATTTATATATATATATTATATATATATGAATGTTTTTTCCTTTCCATATCCATCTCCTCCTGACTCCCTGAGTACGCCTCTTTTTATCTTAGTCTCCTCACCCTACTTTCTGAGTTGACTCCCTCAAAACTTTTAGTTCATAGTAGATGTATATATTTCTTCCCTTCCATATTCTAAGTGCTCCTCTTTTTTCCTTAAAGTCCTTGCCCTATTCTCTGAGTAGACTCCCTTAAAGCTCATAGTAGATATGTTTCTTCCCTTTCATACCTGTCTCTTCCTGGCTCCCTGAGTACCCATCTTTTTATCTTAGTCTTTTCACTATACTCTCTGAGTAGCTCTTAGCACAAAGTAAGTGGGAGATAAACATTTCTTCCCATCTCTTTCCATTCAGGTCTCGTTCCCTATGCTACTTCTCAGTTTCCCTTTTGCCTTTTCCCTTCCACCTCACCCCAGGAGCCACAGTTCTTTACCTGAATCTTTGCAGCCAAACTTGACATTGGGGTCACAGACATGAGTGATTCCTTCACAATTCTTCTCGTCACTAGAGTCCATACAGTCTGTGTCTCCATCACAGCGCCAGCGAAGGGGAATACAAAGCCCATCCAGCCGGCACTGAAATTCATCTGTGTGGCAACCACCGGGTGGTCGAGTGGCTGGAGACAAGGTGTGAAGGAAAGTAAGGTTTTGGGGATAGCCTCTCTCTTCATCCCCAAGTTCAACCTAATAACCCTGGGTACCCAGCTTTCTCTACAGGAGGGACTCCAATCCACCTTCCCAGGCTAGAGCCATCCAAATATTCTCTTCTGCCTACTCCCCCATGCCTTTCCATCTCCAAGGTGACCATCTGTGCTGACGCCAAATGTGTCACCTGCTCAATTCTTCCTTTCCAAAGGCTCTCCCTCTTGCCCTTTCCTCTTGGTTCCTCTGCCATCAACTTAGCTCAGGCTCTAATCAGCTCATACCTGGATTATTACAATAGCTTCCTAGCTCCTTTCCTTGTTTTTTCAACCTTCATATTCCTGGCTAATGTATTGACTAAAATAGCACCTTCAACTTCTCACTTTCCTGCTCAAAAAAATCTGCTGAGGTTCCCCACAACCTCTCCTCACAGGTCCTTTAGGGTCCAGCTCCATTCTACTTGTCTTATCTTTTCTTCTGTTCTCTACTTTTCCATTCAAATTGGACTTTGCCTGACTTATTTGCTAAGTCCTATTAAAAAATTGATAGTGGAGTAGGTAAATGGCACAGTGGATAGAGAGCCCAGCCATGGGAGACTGGAGGACCTGAGTTCAAATTCAACCTGAGACTATTGACACTACCTGGATAAATCACTTAACCCAATTGCCTTGCAAAAAATAAAATAAGAATTAATAGCCCCATATCCTCCAGAAATCCTCCCTTACCCACCAAAGCCCAGAGTTATCTCCCCCTTTCACTGACTCCCATGGAACATAGGCCTATATTATTCCCTCAGCACTTACCACACACTGCCTTGTTTTGTTAGTTATCTTTTCATGTATGTGTGTCTTGTCTCCCCAACTAGATTGTAAGATCCTTGAGGACAGGGACTGTGTCTTATCCTTCTTTGTATTCCCTAAGGTGTCCGGTAAGGGGAGCACTTAATGCTTTTGATTGATTGATTAAGTGGTTATGAGTCTCATTTCAGTGTCTGCCCGCATCCCTAAACACTGCCAAGCTCTTTTCTTTCAGGTGCCCACCCTGATGCAGTTGGCATGGTTCTGGATGCTGTGCCCCTCCACAATGCCCACCCTGGTTAGTAGTGATAGCATGGGTATAGCTGCTGTGCTTCCCTGTGAAGCTCTTATCCAGGTACCCAGAATGGTCAGTGTGGGTCTGGCTTCTCTGCTACCTTCATGCCCCTTCCTCTATGTGATTTTGAAAGTAAATATGATGCCCCTCCTCTCCAGGTGCCAAGCATGGTTAATTTGCATCTGACCACTTCTCCCTACCCTTGCCCCAAGTTCCTTTTCTCTGGGATCATTCCGAAGATGGTGTGAGTCTACAGCTGCTGTGCCCCCTCAGAGCCCTCTCTTTTAGGTGCCCATCTTGACTTGTGCAGCTCCCTGCTATTGAGTTGCTTTGAAGTGCCTACCCTAGTTAGTGTAATTGGTGCAGCTCTGGCCATGCTTCTCTCCTGCAGGTGCCCACCCATGCCCCTCTCCTTAAGATGCCCACCCTGGTTGGTGCAGTTGGCATGGGTCTCATCACTGTAGTCTCCACAATCATTATCCCCATCACAGGTCCAGTGCTCAGGGATGCATCGACCACTGTTACACTTGAACTGGGTGCTAGAGCAGGAGTGACTGCAACCGGCCTCATCACTATTGTCTCCACAATCATTGTCTGGCAGACAGGATGGGGGGCAGGGCGCAGGCAGGGAAGGAGAGAGAGGAGGAGATCAGCAGAGCCAGCCTTCCCCGCCTCCACCACCCCCTCCCAGACTCCAGACTGACCCCAGACCCTCAGGACTCCTCAGTCCCTCCTCTCCCTCCCCACCTCCCCCAGTGCGAAAACAACAAACAGAAAAGACACAGAAACTGCATAGATTGCAGCATGCACCATGGACCACACAGCTAAGGACTGGGGGATGGTGGAAGAGGGATGCTTCTGAGCCTCCTTCTCATATCCTGGTCTCTAGCTCAGAAGTAACAGCACTCTTCTCAATTATACTTTACTTTAGAGGGGTTGGGAGTAGAGTCTCTGATCTTTCTTCCTCCCTCCCTCCCTCCCTTCCTTTTCTTTCTTTCCTCCCTCCCTCCCTCCCTTCCTTCCTTTTCTTTCTTTCCTCCCTTCCTTTTCTTTCTCTTTCTTTCTTTCTTTCTTTCTTTCTTTCTTTCTTTCTTTCTTTCTTTCTTTCTTTCTTTTTCTTTCTTTCTTTCTTTTTCTTTCTTTCTCTTTCTTCCTTCCTTCCTTCCTTCCTTCCTTCCTTCCTTCCTTCCTTCCTTCCTTCCTTCCTTCCTTCCTTCCTTCCTTCCTTCCAATTTCTGCTTTCTGAGGGGGCAGTGGGAAAGAGCAGGCACTAGAAGCAGCCCCTAGTTTACCCTTGTTCCTAAATGAAAGGGGGAACCAAATTCTGCCCCAAACTGTCTCCCCACAAAATTCAAAAATACCTAATTTATTTTTAATTCTGGGAGATCTTGGCACTCAGTGATCAGGCTGATTCTGCCTCTCTATACTGGGTTTCTCTCTCTCTCTCTCTCTCTCTCTCTCTCTCTCTCTCTCTGTGTGTGTGTGTGTGTGTGTAGGGGTAGAGCTTCTAATACTATAAATGGTTCAGCTGTATCAAAGACCTCAGCCTGCTTCATAGGAGGCTATCCATCCTGATTCACATTCCTCTTGTCTTCTCCCTGGCTCTCCTCCACCTGAATCTCCTTCTGTCTCTTCTCTATCTTCCCCTTCCTTTCTCATCTCCTTTTGTCTTTCTTGTTCTCCCTAAGCTTGGCCCACTTCCCTGTAGGTCCTTGGGGAGGGGAGGGGGAGGCCAGGGTTTGCACAACTGTCTGGCAGGTAAGTTGATGGTGGTTCTGAGGATCATAGGGGGATGGAGCTGCCTGCCACAGGGCTGGCCTAAAGGCTCTGTGTGAGTTGATGGTGCATGTGCTACTATGCACTGACCGGCAGGCTCAGGACAGGTCTTTTCGTCAGAGCCGTCCCCACAATCCTTCTCTGAAACACAGAAACCGCCAGGGGAGCCATTGGCACACAAGACTCACAATGACACAGCACAACCTGGTAACACCACAACACTCAACACTCTCACTGCTTAGTCATGATGGAAGCATCCCGGGGACATGTCTGAAGACCCCAAGACAATGACAAGACACAAATCGAGACATTCACACACACAGTGACACCCTCCACTCTGACATAGCATCACCTGGTCCGTGGCTGGTTCCCTGGAGCAGAGCATTCATTGAGGAGGGCAAGGGCTCCAGGGGAAAAGGGTGCAAGAGTAGGGACAGAGACTTCCCTGCTCAAACTGCTCTTTAATTCTGGGCCCTCTAGGGCAGGAATTCCTAAACACTTTGGGGTCATGGTCCCCCTTTGATAGTTTGGATGAAATCTATGGATCCCTTCTCATTAGAATGTTTCTTAAAATAACTAAATAAAATACAGAAGCCTACCATGGAAACCAATTATACTGAAAAAAAGTTATCAAAATTTTTTTTTTACAAAACCAAACAAGCAAGTTCATGGGTTCAAGCTCTAGTCTTCCTCTTTTTCTCTACCTGCCCTCCTTGCCCCAGGCTGGAGTAAGAATCACTCAGGTCTAGCCTAGGGGCAATAGGAGGGGAGAAGTCAATAACAGCAACAGTAACTGACATTATATTTTGCATTGTCTCCTTTGAGTATATTTCTAGAAGGTGTCCCCATTAGCCAGGCCCAACCAGGTGCCAAGCTCTTCCTCCCCTTTTTTCCTCCAGCCAATATAGTAGGACCTCAGTCTATTGGAGGGAGAGAGGTTCCAGTTGAGATTTGACTATCCTACTCTTTTGTCCAGGGTTTGTCCTATTACTGCTAGTACCTCAATGATTAGATGGGGAGGAAAGGAGGGGGAACTGGGTACGGAGAGGGGGAAGCCCTTACCATTGTCACAGCGCCAGTTCATGTTGATACATCTGCCATTGTTGCAGGTAAACTGAGTCAGGGGGAAACAGGTAGGGTAGGCTGTAGATAGGGGAGGAATAAGGGTTGGGTAAGCAACAGAGAGGTGAGTGGATGGCTCTGGCCTCAGAGTACCACCCCCACACTTCATTGCCTAGAAATGTCCATTACCATAGTCCTTTAATAGAATGGCAGCATGGAGAGTGGAGTCCCTCTATAATTAGGATGCTTTCTTCCCAGTGGGAAATCAGGGAGCAGTATGGAGAAGTAGGGAGTATTCCTTCCCACAACCCCACCCAAAGTCCTCAACCTACTTCTCCACCTCTTCTCCTTCCCACTCTCTCACCGCATGAGGCTGACTCATCGGATCGATCCCCACAGTCATCGTCTAGGTCACACGTCCAGGAGAGGGGGATGCATCGGCCACTGGCACAGGAGAACTGATTGGGGGGGCAGGTTCGAGCTGTAGGGGACAGAGGTCAGTGGGGAAAGTTGTGAGTGCACACACACAAAGTTGTGAGTTCCTTCCTTCACTATATCACAGGTCATTCCTGAGGTCTCACTGTCATCCATATTCCCTGCTCTAGCTTCAAAACCTCCGTAAAGCTTACAGGGTTATACATAGTCATACATTTAGAACAAGAAGGGACTTTGTCATCCAGTATAACTGAGGTATTGAGGAATAACATCTTTAAGTAATTTTCTCAAGGTCATATGAGAAATAAACCTATAACCTCTGGTTCCATAGCTGGTATTTTTCATAGCTTATAGGACTGCAGAATAGACCATTTGGGAAGAAGAATGATTCTGTCTTCCTTCCCTGTGGGATTCCATTTCATCTCATTCTCTTACCTAATTCAATAAATTTCTTCATCAAGTCCCCAAGTCCTCTTCCCACTCTGGACTCATGCTTGTGCTTTCATTAAAATTTTTTTTATTATTTTTTTTCACTTATATATAAAAATAGTTTTCAACATCCATTTTTGTTAGGTGTTCTCTCACTGTTCCCTTCACCCACTCTGATAGCGAGTAATCTGATATAGACTGTAACATGCAAAATCATGTTACACTTATTTCCATATTAGTCATGCTGTGAAAGAAGAATCAGAACAAAAGGGAAAAAATCACTGGAAAGAACCCCACCCCCCCAATTTTAAAAAGTGAAAATATTATGTTTTGATCTTTATTCAGACTCCACAGTTTTTTTTGCATGTGAATGACATTTTCCATCTCAAGTCTTTTAGAATTATCTCTGATCACTGTATTGCTGAGAAGAGCTAAGTCTATCATAGTTGATCATTGTACAATGTTGCAGTTGCTGTATACAATGATTTCCTGGCTCTGCTCACTTCACTCAGTATCAGTTCAGGTTTTTCTAGATTTTTCTGAAATTTGCCTTCTCATCATTTCTTATAGAACAATAATATTCCATTATATTCATATATCACAACTTATTCAGCCATTTCTCCTTGATGGGCATTCTCTCAAATTTCAATTCTTTTCATGTGGATCTTTTCTTTTCTTTTTTTTTAATGATTTCTTTGGTATACAGATTTGGTAGTGGATCAAAGTAGCTGGATCAAAGGGTATATGCAGTTTTATAGTCCTTTTGCCATAGTTCCAAATTGCTCTCCAGAATGGTTGGATTAGTTCAAAACTCTACCAACAGTACATTAGTCTCCACTTTTCCTACATCCCCTCTTATTGTTTTTTTTTTTTAGGTTTTTGCAAGGCAAATGGAATTAAGTGGCTTGCCCAAGGCCACACAGCTAGGTAATTATTAAATGTCTGAGACCGGATTTGAACCCAGGTACTACTGACTCCAGGGCCGGTGCTTTATCCACTATGCCACCTAGCCACTCCTCCACTATGCCACCTAGCCGCCCCTACATCCCCTCTTAATATTCATCATTTCCCCTTTCTGACATATTAGCCGATCTGATAGGTGTGATAAAACAATCAGAGTTGTTTTAATTTGCACTTCTCTAATCAATAATGATTTAGAGCACTTTTCATATGACTTTAGATATTTCAATTTATCTGAAAACTGCCTGTTTTGATCTTTTATCAATTGGGGAATGACTTGTATTCTTACAAATTTGACTCAGTTCTCTATATATTTGAGAAATAAGGCCTTTATCAGAAACAGTGATTGTAAAAATTGTTTCCCAACTCTCTGCTTTCCTTCTAATCATGGTTGCATTGGTTTTCCTTGTACAAAACCTTTTCAATTTAATGTAATCAAAATTATCTATTTTGCATTTCATAATGCAATGTTCTCTATCTTGTTTGGTCACAAATTCTTCTCCTCTTCATAGAGTTGACAGGTAAACAATTCACTGTTCTTCTAATTGGCTTATGATATCACCCTTTATGTCTAAATCATGTACATATTTCAATCTTTCTGGTCTATGCCTAGTTTCTGTTATTTGCCAGTTTTCCCAGAAGTTTTTGTCAAACAATGAGTTCTTATCCCAGAAGCTGGAATCTTTGAGTTTCTCAAACAGTAGATTATTATAGTTAGTATCTTGTGAACCTAATCTATTCCACTGAGTTCTCATTCTATTTCTTAGCCAGTACCAAATAGTTTGGATAATTGCTACTTTATAATATCATTTTCGATCTGGTATGACTAAACCACCTTCCTTTGCATTTTTCCCTTTTATCATTTCTTTGGTATCCTTGATCTTTTGCTCTTTCAGATAAATTTTATTATTATTTTTTACAGTTCTATAAAATAATTTTTGGAAGTTTAAGTAGTATGGCACTGATCTCTTGTGGTTTTAAAAGGAATATGTCCTCAGTCTCTTTGGTTTTTTGCTACTGGAGGGGTACATGCTAGATCTAGCCTTCCTTTTTCTTTTCATACTTGTTCTATCTTCCAGGGTTACAGATTAATGGGTCCAGTTCCTTCAGAGATGCCTTCAGAGTCACCCCTGCAGCCTATTCCTTCAGTCTAAATCTCACAACTGCTTTTATCTTCCTAGGATCATTTTTTTTCTCTCTTTTCCCACAGGGAAGCATTGTGTGCTTCTTATTCTCTCAATTAACTCCTTTCCCTGCCAGGTCCCCACCCCTCCCAGGTCCCAGAGGACAATACTGTACCTGAGCAGGTAGAGTTTGATTCATCCTCACTGTTTCCACAGTCATTGTCCCCATCACATAGCCAGCGATTAGGGATACACCTATTATTCTCACACTTGAAGCGGTCAGAGGGGCATGTATGCTGGTCTAAAGAAGGGAAAATTTGGGGTGAGGACAGTAAGGGAAACACTCAGCTTCTAGGTATTCCTTAAATTTCATAGAGAGGAAGTCTGGGGCAGGGAAGTTGAGATGAAATCACTTACGGCAGAGGGCAGGAGCCTCATCACTGTTGTCCAGACAGTCATTGTCACCATCACATTTCCATCGCTCCTGGATGCATCGGCTGTTGGCACATGCAAACTCACCCGGTTGGCATTGAGGTGGAGGTACATAAGATGGGTTTGCTGCAGATCCCCAACAGAGGTGAAGTAGGAAAGTGATAGACAGATTATTAGAGACAAAGGGTGACCTGATTATTAAAGGGATGAAGGTCTAAATCTCCTCAACTCAAATTCTTTTCCTAACCAAGAAACCCATTAGATCTCTTTCCTACCCAATAGGAAGACTTAACCACAAGACCCTCCTCAAACTTTAAAACTTCTTTCTTAACCCTTTGTTGTTCAAATCCCCAAATTCCTTAAGCCTCCCTAGTTCTTTCAGTTATTTCCCTAATGTTTAACATGACCGTACATATATAATCTATATCAGATTGCTTGTTGGAGGAGAGAAAGAGGGAGAAAAAAATTGGAATACAAAAATCGTACAAAAATGAATGATGAAAACTATCTTTACATGTAATTGGAAAAAAAATACTATTGAGTAAAAAAGAAAAACCACAAAAAAGTTATTTCCTTGCCTCATTCCCTACTTCCTCCTACTGGGTTCCTCAATACCAAGTTTCTCCCTCATCATCACTGCTCTGGCTCTGAGGCTATTCCCAAGAGCAGAACAAAGACTCCCACCATCCCAGGCTGACCCACATTTTCAAGTCTTCTCATACCACGGCAGGTGACACCATCAGGATCCAGCACCTGGTCTTCTGCGCACGCACACTGTCGGCTTCCAGGAGTGGCCAAGCAGAGGCTACTGCAGCCACCATTGTTCACCCGGCACTTATTGGTACCCCCTGCAGGGGATGGGTCAAAATCAGGGAATGGAGGAAGGAGATGGAGCAGAGAGAAGGCCAGAGTCGGGGACAGGGGAGATGAAGGAAGGGGAGCAGAATTAGGGAAAGTCAGAGGAGGGCCAAAGAAGGGAGATATAGAGAAGAGAATGAATTGAAGAGATAGAAAGGGAAGAAAGAGAAGTTTGGTCAAGGGTTGGTGAGAGATGGAAATGACAGAGATGATGAATAGGTGAGGTAGAGACTTAGTGACAGTTAAGTGATTTCACCTTCTCCCAAATCTATCATACTGGAAGGGAAAAAAGACAAAGGGGGTAGATGACTGGCCCTTTCTGCCAAAAAGCTGCCTGCTGGTTCAGTTTAAGTCTCATTTGCTCTATTCCATGTGGCCACTATCTCTTTTTTTCTATTTTGGGGTGTTTTTTTTTTTTTGGTCACACAGCTAATTTTTTTTTTTTTTTAGTGTCTGAAGCTGGATTTGAACTCAGGTACTCCTGACTCTAGGGTAGGTGCTCTATCCACCGCCCCACCTAGCTGTGCAACCACTATCTATATGAGAGGGTAATCTAATGCCTCCCCTAACCCTGAACCTGAAATACCTTGCTGCTGTTGGGCATCGTACATGCGGATCTCAAAGATTGGGGGCCTCTCGCTTCGAAGCAGAGTCACAATGGGAGTTGTGCCTGGTGGTCCCCGCTCTAGACGGTACACGCTGCCACTCCGGTACTCAGTCCAGAAGAGGTAGGAGCCATGGTGACACAGACCAAAGGCATGATTCAACTCAGGTCCCTCATACACGATCTGGAGAGGGAGGGGGGTGTAAGGATTGAGGGGTCTTGGCGGGAGGCACAATGAGTAGGTATAAGGGTCATTATAGGGAAGCTAGGAGACATACAGGGTCACTTAGACTGAAAGATGTCATTCAGTCAGAAGTGGGAAACCTAGTCTGGGGAAGTATAAAACTGGGGGATGCTGGGTTTAACCAGGCACCACACGGAATGTCTATGGAATGGAGTTGAATAAACCCTAGCAGCTCTTCCTAGGTTGTCCGAAAAGGTAAAAATAGTTAAAAGTTCCAAAACTAATCAATGTTGTCCTGGGAATTACAGAAAGAACTAGTTGTTCTTTCATTCAATCACGTCCAACTCTTCATGACCCCATGAGCTATATTGTTCATTGGGTATTCTTAGCAAAGATACTGTAGTGGTTTGCCATTTTCTTCTCTAGTAAATTAAGGGAAACAGGTTAAAAGACTTGCCCAAGGTCACCCAGCTAGTAAGTTTCTAAGGCCAAATTTTTAGTCAGGTCTTCCAGCTTCTAGGTCCAGTTCTCTGCTCACTGAGTCTCCTAGGCAAATAGAGCTTAAATGGCTTGTCCAGGGTCTCACAGCTAAGTGTCTGAAGCCAGATTTTAACTCAGGTTTTTCTGACTCCAGGTCCAGTGCTCTATCCACTGGATCATCAAGCTGCCATTAACGGTCTGCCTGAAGATTATTACAGCTTGCACTCAGTGATACCATTACTGTACTCCCCTCCCCTCCCCTCCATCCTTATTCTCAGCCAATCCAAAACTCATCTTCTTCCCCTTTTCCCTTTCCCAGTCCCTTTATAAATCCCTTGTGACAAATGTGGATAGTCAAGCAAAACAAATTTCCACATCAATTATGTCCAAAATTTAGTTATACACTTCAGGTCTATTACTTCTTTGCCTGGAGGTAGGTAGCAAGATTCATCTAAATTTTTCTTTGTGCTTAGTTTTCTATATTAGGTCTTTGATATTGGTTCTGTTTTCCTCATTAAATTGAGGAGATTCCCCTCTCCAAGACAGGGCATATCTCATCCATGGATACAGGTGTAGATGAGTGGTTGATCTTTATCAGTGGAGGGAGTTTCCACACTGGTAGCGTTCCTACACTTTTAAACTCAGAGCTCTAAGCCAAAAAGCAAAACAAAAACTGTCTAAAAGAATCCATCCCTTCATGATGGCCTGAGCTGGAAGCTAGGATATCAGTCTCCTTTATCTTGTAAGTCCTAGGCCAGTCATGGGCACAGACAGACACATATTAAAATACAGACATATGTACACAGATAGCCCCACCTTTCGGTCAGTGCCATTGAGTAGTACAGTCTCAATTCGGTCGTAGAAGGCATCTACCCAGTAAAGGCGACCAGCAGGGATGTCCAGGCTCAGGCCATTGGGCCACAGCACCGTCTTGGATGTCACAAAGACATCCCGGTTGGAGCCATCCATCCAGGCTCGTTCCAGTCGCCCCCGGCGACTATCTTTGGGGTCTTCCTCCCAGTCTGTCCAATACATCCACCTGTTGGCAATAAAGAGTCAAAGTCAAGCCATTCTGCCTCCTGTTTCCATCAGTTTTGATGTCTTAGGATCATCCTACTCTAACCTCTGACCCTTGTATTATAAGACTCTCCTGGTTCTTCATACTATTTTCCCCTAAAGCCATACTTCTTTTTTTTCCTATTTTTATTAAAGATTTAATTTATTTTGAGTTTTATAATTTTCCCCCTAATCTTACTGACCTCCCCCAACCCCTGCAGAAGGCAATTTTTCAGTCTTTACATTGTTTCCATGATATACATTGATCCAAATTGAGTGTGATGAGAGAGAAATTATATCCTTAAGGAAGAAACATAAAGTATAAGAGATAGCAAGATCAGATGATAAGATATCATCCCCCCCCCTAAATTTAAGGTAATAGTCCTTGGTCTTTGTTCAAACTTCACAGTTCTTTCTCTGGATACAGATGGTATTCTCCATTGCAGACAGCCCCAAATTGTCCCTGATTGTTGCACTGATGGGATGAGCGAGTCCATCAAGGTTGATCATTGCCCCCATGTTGCTGTTAGGGTGTACAGTGTTTTTCTGGTTCTGCTCATCTCATTCAGCCTCAATTCATGCAACTCCCTCCAGGCTTCCCTGAATTCCCATCCCTCTTGGTTTCTAATAGAACAATAGTGTTCCATGACATACATATACCACAGCTTGCTAAGCCATTCCTCAATTGAAGGACATTTACTTATACTTTCACAAATCCACCAACAATGTATTAGTGTCCCAGATTTCCCACAATGCTTTCAACAATGATCATTGTCCTTTATGGTCATATTGGCCAGTGTGAGAGTTGTGAGGTGGTACCTCAGAGAAGCTTCAATTTGCATTTCTCTGACAAGTAATGATTTAGAGCAATTTTTCATATGACTATGAATTGTAAAGTCCGACTTCTGATTACCATAAAATGCATTCTTTTTCTCTTTCTGGGATCACTATTATATGTTCTGTATAACCCTCCATCCAGACTCCACTTCAGCTTTTGTTCTGGTACTCTCTGCCTCAGTTGCCTGAATTTCCCCAATATCCAGTTTTCTACACCCTGCCCCTATTTTCCATCCCATTCTTACCAAGTACCCCCCTTGTTTCATATATGTTGGGGTTTGCTTTAGCCTCTACAAACCTGGGCAACTTACCCATTCAGGGGGTCTACCACGATTGCTCTGGGATGAGTCATCTTGCCTTCAATTAGTGTCTTTCGGGTCTGAGCGGCCTTCTCCAGCCTTGCCACGCTAATGGTTTTCTTGGGTCCATCATCAGTCCAGTACAAATTGTCTCCCATCCAATCCACAGCTACACCTTCCACATTATGAATACCTAAGGCAGGGTAGGGGGAAGCCAGGAGAGGAAGCAGGACAGAGTCTTTATTCAATCCTTTACCCAAAATGATTTCATCTTTCCCGCTGCCATTTAACCTCTTCTAGCCCTTCAAGACAAGCAAACACCACATCTACCAAGAGTTTAGGGATAGGCTAGTACAACTATCTCATTTTGATTGATTTGATTGATTTTTTTTGTCGAAGCAATCACAGGTGATTTTCCCAGAGTCACACAGCTAATAAATATCTGGTATCTGAGGCTGGATTTGAACTCAGGTCCTCCTAATTCCAGGGCCAGTGTGCCAACTAGCTGCTCCACAACTATCTCATTTTACAAACAGTGAAACTGAAGTTCAAGTGAGTTAGTCGGCAGAGCCAGGTCTTCTGATTCCTAGGTCAGTGTTTGTTTTTTTCACCACACCAGACACCCTGATGTAGATTCTTTTGTGCTGAGGACAAGGAGTTCTTGGGGGAAGGGAGGGTGGCACATGGTAAAAGAGTAGAAGGTTATTTCCTGTGTTTATTTACATCTATGTCAAAGAGCATGTTCTCATGATATTGCATATGGCAGCCAGTTGACATGGTGGATGCTGCTTATGTCTCAAGTTAATGAATGTGGAGTACTTGAACTTATGCTGACCTGTATGGTCAAATAAATATATACATGTGCAGATGTCTCCAAAGCACAACAGACAAAAATTTGAATGTACAAGATGAATAAGGGAGTGCTTTTTTTTTTCATTTGACAAAAGAATTCATTTCAAGTCTCTTTTAATTAGCATCACAGAATTTTAGAGTTAAAAGAGACCTCAGAAGTCAACCAACCCAACTCATCCCTGGCCAAAAATCTCCACCACAACATCTCCAACAAGTAGCTATTCAACATCACTTAAAGATCTACAGTGAGGAAAAATCCATTACTTTCCATGGCAACCCTTTCTACTTTCAGACAGTTAGAATGAATTGTGGGGGTGTATTTCCTTACATCAAACCGAAATCAGCCCCTCTGTGACTTCCACCCATTTCTCTCCAATATGGAGTCTTATATTTTATATTACTCAATGTCCCCAATCCTTCTCTAGGCCCAGGAAAATGGAAACCAACTCAGATGACATGATTCAGACAAGGCAGTATAAGACTGTGTTTGTCATAGCATGGCTTCATAAACTACAGGGAAGTTTTTGTGATCTACTAGTAAATCATGATTGCTATACACCCCAGACTGGTATACACCACACCCTAGAACATGCTACCTCCTGTCTCCTGACTTGGCTTCTTGACTTCCCAGAACATACTTCTTTCTGTTTGTCTGCTGTGAGAAAGACTTCGTGAAATCTCACAAGACACACCGGACATCTTAACTTGCCTAATCAAAAACTTGAGGAACAACTATGAATCTTTTAATTATTTGCCCTGACCTAAGTTCAAATCCAGCCTCAGAAACCAGATATTTATTAGCTGTGTGACTCTGGGCAAATCACCTATGATTGCTTTGACAAAAAAATCAATCAATCAATCAAAATGAGATAGTTGTACTAGCCTATCCCTAAACTCTTGGTGGATGTGGTGTTTGCTTGTCTTGAAGGGCTAGAAGAGGTTAAAAGGCAGCATGTAAGATAAACTCATAACCACTTTCAGACTTTCTACTATCATCATTCAACAACTCTTCTTTGGAGTTCAAACTCTCTGGATTTATCACCCAATCCAGATCATGGTGATTATTATTTACCAATCTCCAAGATATTTATCCTCCTTCCATAATGAGTTTAATGACTGGATCAAAGTTTTCTCCTCAATCCCAATCTCTGCTTTTATTGTTTTTAACTTATAAATTGAGGTTTCCTCAGATACCCTGATCTCCT
Organism: Macrotis lagotis; assembly: GCF_037893015.1. Lineage (NCBI taxonomy): Eukaryota > Metazoa > Chordata > Mammalia > Peramelemorphia > Peramelidae > Macrotis > Macrotis lagotis. The sequence goes on from NC_133659.1 coordinate 288,264,393, forward strand.
AGTTCTGTAAACCATTCAATCAACTGCCATGGCCTAAACCCCTATTGCAACTCAACTATATATAACCTTTCTAATTTCATGCTCTTGAATACCAAAATTCTTTTATCTAATCTTAATCTATTATCATTCTATTTCTACCTATATCTTAAACTCAATCTTATTTTTTCCCCTTATTGTCATCTCCAATCCCTTTACCCCTCTTTTCTAGTCATCATCCCTGAATACTCCTCCCTTCCCAATTTCTACCACTGAACCATTTCTACAATGCACTATGCTCTCATTTCACATCCTGTTCTTTGGATATACTGATGACCATATATATTGCCAAATCCCAAGCCTGTATTACTCTAACCATCTTCCTCCTTTACTTCTACTCACACTCTGGTGAACAGAGTTGGAGGAAGTCCTAAATTATGCTGATCAGGTTCACTACAAATAGAGCCCTAACTGGAACAAGGAACTACTTCTACTCTTCTCTAATTCTACTCTTCTCCATCTCATTTAACATTGTGGCTCCTATGAGCCTTTCTTCTTTTCAAGCCCTTCAAAGCATTCCTTCTCCTTCTACCCATATGTTAACCCCAAAGTTTAAAACCATTCACCAAACACTTCCCTTTCCCCCTTCTTCTCATCATATATTTCTCTGACATCTTCATCAACTTCATTCTAGTTTCTGACAAAGATAGAGCCCTTCTTAACAAAGCCAATCTTTCTTTGATCCCATTGCCTCCCAAATCCATTATTCCCTCTATCTCTATTACTTTTACTTTCTACTTATCTATGAGTCCTCCATTCTGAACGCCACCCCCCCCCACATAGATCTTATTGTCCCCAATAGCCTCTCATCTTATATCTTTCCTCTCTTCCTCCAAGAAAGAGCCACCTACACAGTATACCTCTACTTACTTTCACTGGATTCTAAACCCTCTCCAAAAATGACTTTTTACTATATAACTTTCTCTCCAAAGTTACAAAAGATCTCTTAATTGAGACATCTAATGGCTTTTTTCTTCAGTCCTCATTCTTGACCCTACTGTGGTTGATCACTTTCTTCTCCCGCATGGTTTTTGCCCTCTAGTTTTCATGACAATGCTCTATTTGCTTTTTTTCTCCTACCTAGTAGATCACTTCCTTTTCAGCTTAGGTTGTTAGATCTTTATCTAAGTCACAGCCATTAAATGTAATTGTCCCTAAGGCCCGGTCTGGAACCTCTTCTCTTTTGTCTCTCTCTTATCTCATTTGTCAAACTCATCACCTTGCATTTTTACATATCCATTCTCTCTCTTCAGCTTTGGTTTGCCATCACCAATTGACTATTGAATATTTCAAATTATCTCCCATCTCACACTCCACATGTTCAGAAAAGTACTCATTATCTTCCCCAAAGCTACACTTTTTGTAAAATTTCCCTATTTTCTTAGTCACTCCATAAACTGATTCAGCTGGTAAATCTTGTTCTTTTTACCTTCACAGCATTTTTCAAATACATCTCCTTTTCATTCATGCAGCACTACCTTGGGTTTAGGCCTTCATCACTTCTTGCTTAGGCTTATGAAACCATCTTCCAATCCATCTCCCTGCTTCAAGTCTCTGATCTAATCTATCCAAACAGCTGCCAAAGTGATTTTCTAAAAGAGTATGACAACCCTTACTACTCCAGGGCTTCCTGATTACCTTTAAGATCAAATATAAACTTTGTGGTCCTTGGTCCCATTCTATCTTTCCAGTCTTCCCACACATTACTGCCTTTCACCCAGACTAAGCTGGCCCCAGTGCTGTTCCTTACACACAATACTTGCTCTCCCATCTCAGTGTCTGAGATGCTTTCTCTCCCAACCTTGGGTCTCTCAGGAAACTCTGTCTTCCTTGAAGGCTCAGAAGTATTTGGTGGTCTACTCAGCTGCTAATTCCTTTCCCCCTCCTGATACCTCCCTTTTTAAAAAGAGAGAGTCTCTCCCATTAGATTGAAAGTTCCTTGAGGACAAGTACTGGTTTTGCATTTCCTTTCCTATGTCTGACCCTTAGCAGAGTGTCTGACATGTAATAAATGCTTGCTGATTAATTGCTTACAGTAGGGAAATTCCTATCCATCCTCTTCCACCTTGTTTCTTATAGGGATAAAAGGGGATATAAAGTTGCAAGTTCAGGAACCTAGTCACCTCTGGAGAACAATCAGAAATGAAGGCATCATGCCAATAAACTGGGAATGGAAGTCAAGGAGGAAATAGAATTCAATTTATGAAAGCATGACTCACTTTTATATTTGCCCCGCCAAAAAAGTGAGGGCTACCTACATTCCTTCTGGCAGGAAGCCTCACTCATGAGAATACATGATTGACTGCTTTGCCCTAATGCTAATATATGTGAGTGATCCCTAGGCAGAATCACTTTGATGCTGTGAAGTCTAAGCACCTTTGGTGGGTGAAGGACAAAGAGGTCTGGGACTTTCCATGGACAGGGCATTACAGGGCCTACATACATCATCCTAACTCTATACTACTTAGCACATGTGATACTCACTAGCTGTGTGACCTTGGGCAAATCACTTAACCCTTGGCTGCCTCACATCCAGGGCCATCTCTAGTCGTCCTGACTCATATCTGGCCACTGGACCAGATGACTCTGGAGGAGTCATCACCCAAATCCAATTCATATGCTTGTCATGGCATCACCTCACTGATGTTATGGTTTTCTTCAAGAATGAAGGACAAAACATTATCATACTGATCACCTGGGGGGGGTCTATTATTTCTTCCCCCTACCTCTATACCAGCAGCCCACCCAGACTAAGCTGCTTCTTTTTATCATTCCCCCAAACTTCTATGCTTTCCATCCTCCAGATGACTTTCTGGTGCTGAGAAATCTTTAAGAAAAGAAATACTCCAAGGATCTCACTGTGGGTGTCAAGTCTCCTCAAGATGTACTGACCAATCCTCTCACTTTGAGACCCTTACCATCCTTGAGTATGGTCTCCCGCTCAGTGCCATCAATCTTCTGCCGACCAATGAGGTAGCTGGTGGTATCAGCAAAGTAGATAAAGCCTGTCTCTGCATGGAAATCCAGTGCCCGGGGGTTCATGAGGTTTTCGATGGGTATCATGTGTTCATCAGGGACCTTGGCACCCATATCCATGCCTCGAATGATACCTGGCCGGCCCTTTCCATATACCAGGAATAGCTCATGCTCTGGTTCTGCAGAGGAAGGGAGAATATGTATTAAGACATCCTTAGCCTGAGAATGAGACCAGTGGAGATTCAGAGAAGGAGTTATGGCTCCTAGAATATACTGGGAAATGGGGGTGGGGTTGAGGTTATAAAGACATCTGTGTCTCTCATCTGGGAAACCTCAAACCAGCATCTTGTACCTTTCCTTCCCTTTCTCCTTCCTCCTACCAAGTTTTGACTATCCTTAGAAGTAAAGAGTGAAGAAGAGAGGAAGGAAGAAAGGGAGGGAGGGAAAGGGAAAGAGGGGAAGGGGTGGGGGAGAGAATTTACTTATCACTGGGGCCAGGGAAAGAAACAAGTTAAAATGGAGTGGGGTGGGGGGAGAGGGAGAAAACTGGCAGAAGTTAAGTGGCCACAGCTGAAGTGTACAAAAATCACTGATCTCAAATGAACAGGTGACAGGTCAGCCTACACTTTCTTCTCTCTTCCTACAGGTGAGCTGGACCAGAGCAGCAGAGCCCCAGGACAGATGAGGAGAGACTGAACCCTGTTACCTACACAAACCCACTCTAAACCCATACCTGCCCCATTGTCTCACCTGCAACCCTGCCCTGTTGCTCTTTTTTAGCATCTTATTTTTATAGCAATTTTGTTTTCCTTGCCTTCTTTTCCAAACATCCCTTCCCTTCTCTCCATCCCACTGAGCCATCCCTTGTAACAAAGATTTTTAAAAGAGAGATAGAAAAAAAAAGGTTGGTTCACCAAACCAAAAGATCCTTAGCATGTGCATGCAAGTATGTGCCTATCACTCACTTTTGCAAGATTTTCCATCACTGCCCAGACTGAATCCTGACCGACAGCGGCAGGTCCGAGCTTTGTGACTGTTGGCCAGAAGACAGATGTCTGAGCAGCCTCCTGGCTTCCCGTACTGGTCATTCTCACAAGCATGGCTCCTCACTGCAGGGAAAGGAGGAAAAGGTCAAGGGAATAACCTGGATTAAAGAATGTTTCCCCCTTAATTCTAAACACCCTTCTAGTTCCCTCACTTCCCCCTCTATGGGAAGGAGAAGCTCTGAGTTTCCCTTATCTAACCTTGACTTGGTACTCTGATGAGTGTCTCCAAGGTTGGAGGCCAAGGCCTTCCTGGGAACAGAGGAAGGAATGTATCTGCTTAGACACCTGGGCTTGGATTCTAGTCCTGTCACTTACTAGCTGGGTTATCTCTGAATGAGATACTTAACTCTGTTTTGTTTTGTTTTTTTGGAGACAATCAGGTTAAGTGACTTGCTCAAGGTCACCGAATTTGAAGTTAGGTCCACTTTAACTCTAGGGCTAGTCCTCTATCCACTGCACTATCTAGGCTGCCCTGAAATGTGACTTTTTCTAAAAATTTTTTTGGGGGGGTTGTGAGGCAATGGGGTTAAGTGACCTGCTAAAAGTCACACAACTAGTAAATATCAATAGTCTGAGGGAAAATTTGAACTCAGGTCCTCATGACTCAAGGGCTCTATCTAGGTACACCTCTTAGTTTAGTTTTTTAAATGTTTTGTAAGCCTCAATCTCCTCCTCTACAAAATGGGTACATTATTTGCATTATCTATTTCATGGGACTTTAAAAAAAATTTTTCATTTATTGAAGGCAATGGTATTAAGTAACTTGCCCAAGGTCACACAGCTAGGTAATCATTAAGTGTCTGAGGATGGATTTGAACTCAGGTCCCTCTGACTCCACGGCTGGTGCTCTATCCACTGAGCCACCTAGCTGCCCCTATTTCATGGGACTTTTATTATTTATTTATTTATTTATTTTTTTGTAAGGCAAATGGGGTTAAGTGGCTTTGCCCAAGGCCACACAGCTAGGTAATTATTAAGTGTTTGAGATTGGATTTGAACCCACGTACTTCTGACTTCAGGGCCGGTGCTTTATCCACTGCACCACCTAGCTGCCCTCATGGGACTTTTATAAGGAAAGTTTTACAAAAGCTATGAAGTATAATAAATGTGAATTATCATTGTTATTATCATTATTATTTTGCAAGACAATTGGAGTTATGTGACTTGCCCAAGGTCACACATCACTATTAGGTATCAATCCATTCAGGTCCATCTGACTCCAAATGTATTGTTATTATTAATAAATGGATTGGCAGGGGCAGGAGGTCCTTATGAGGCTACATGGGGGACCAGGGATTCTAGAAAACAAAAGGGTTGTTTGAGAACTGAAGTTCTCTCTTACCTCGGGGTTGGCGCCGTTGGTGATAAATATGGAGGGCCCCTCCCTTGTCCACCCGAGTGACCACCTGGTATTCTGTGCTATTGAATCGATTCACTCGGATGACACTAGTTTTCTGTTGTGAGTTGGCATTGTCTGAGTTGGTGGCATAGAGATAGTTCTCAAACACAGTCAGGCCATACAAGTGTTCAATCTAGGAGGGAGAAATTGATGTGAAATGGAAGAAGTAGGATTCCATTCTTCTCCTTTCCCCAGTTCCCTCCCAATTTCCACCCCAGCTGAGCCTGGATAACCCAACTTCCATTTACTAATCCTGGAACCTTGTGTCAATTGTGAGAGTCTCCTGTATTTCAGCCTCCTTGCTTATAAAATATTGTCTTGGTTGTTTCACAGGATTATTGTGAAGATCAAATATATAGAGTTGGAGAAGGATTGGGATTGGAACTTGTAGTTTTATGGGTATAGGGACTCCCAGGTAAGGTAGCTCCCTCTGCCAATGTAGGTCAGTATTCTCTCTCTCTATTGTCTTGGCTGTCCAAAGCACTGAGACCTCTCCAGAGTCACACAGCCAGTATATGTTAAGAGGGAGAATTTGAACCTACATCTTTCAGCCTTTGACATCCACTATGTCATACTTTCTTAAATATATGGTAATATTACTATCAGAGAGAGAGGTCTCTCACATTGCCCTCTGACCCAGAGGTTCTTAACTTAGGGTATGTAAACTTGTTTTTTTAAAAAAATTATAATTTATATTGTAATATAATTAATATAAAATAAAAATGAAGTAAAATAAATAATGTAAATTTAAATATTTTTAATTTATATTTTAAAATATTATATCTCAGTATAATTGGTTTCATTTGTGAACCTGTGAATTTTATTAATGAATTTAGAAACATCATTTTGAGAAAGGCTCCCTAGGCTTCCCCAGACAGTTCACCAAAACTCCTAAAAGTTTAAGATTCTCTATTCTAGCTTGTCTACTCTATCAGTTCTAAACTTCTTTTGGAATGATAGTTTTTTCCTTTATTAGGATATTCCAACATGATGATTCCCTCTTACCTCCAACCAGTGTGCTATGGGATGATGGGCCTCTCCTACCCACCTAAGATATTTTGGTACATGGGCCTCAGGTACACAACCAGAATGCTCTAAGGTAGTGATCTCCCCTTCCCTTATCAGCATGACCTGGGGTGATTCTGATCTGGAAAGGGACGTAGAGATCATCCCCATACCCCCATCCTCACCAGGATGCCTTGAATGATGGTCTGTCGACCTTTGCCCTCGTAGTCCACTACCTCAATGTAGTCCAGGTAAGCATCAGCCCAATACACAAGCCGGCTGACCAGATCCAAAGTGATACCATGGGGAAACACAATCTTACTATCCACCAGCTTGGTCCGGTTTTGCCCATCCATGTCACAGCGTTCCACCTTTGGGATCTGCCCATAATCCGTGAAGAAGACCTTCCTGTGAGTGGGGGATATATGACATTGAGGGGAGGGGATTTCCATTAGATTTACTAAGCTCCACCCACTCCCCACCATGACTTTCTGGCCCCCTGGCCAGGCTAGAGTAAGGAATATCAGAGTAAAGGAAAGGCTGAATTCCTTTCACTCCCAGCGTCCTCTGTGCCCCCCATGACCCCTCTTACCCCATGGCAGGGTCAAGAGCAATGCCCTTGGGATTGTAGAGCTCTGCATCCAACAGAGTGACACAGGTGTCTCCATTCCGATTGCATACAAAGATTCTGTCATCAATGTCATCCACAAAGTAGAAGTTGCCTGTCAGCCAGTCGATTGCCATCTGCTCCACATCTGGGTGGAGTAAGAACAGATTTGGTGAGGAGAAACCTATCCTGAGCAAGGTAGCTCCATTCCTTTGAATAAATCCTTCCCTAGATGACTTCCTCTCCAGGCTCATAGAAGTCCTCTCAGTCTGATTCTTAACCACCTTTCATGACCCAACTGCTCTCACTTCTTCCATTAAGTTTTCCTTAACCATGCCAACTCAAAGTACTTTTTCCTCCTCTTTGCTCTCTTGTTAATACTCTAATATCACCTATACTTCCTCATGCTGTGAGCTATATTTTTGTGTCAACCTTATCTCCCCAAGAGGTATCACGAAACTGAAGAACCTTATATAGTATCCAGGCACAGAAGTGCTTAAGGAATATTATTACTATTATTAATAAAAATAACTAGCATTTATGGACTGCTTCAGGACTGGTAAAGTACTTTGCATGTTATCTCATCTGATTTTCATAACAACTCTATGAAGTAGGTACAATTACTATACTCACTTTACAGGTAAAGAAACTGATGTTGATAGAGGATAAGTGGCTTGCTTAGGGTCACACAACTATTTTTAATATTTATGCATTATTATTCCAACTACATGCCAAGAGAGATTTTGAATTCCACATTTTTCTCCTGCCCTCCTTTCCCTCCTCTCTCTTTTTGACAGTGAGTTATCTGATAAAGGTTACACATATATAACTGTTAAACTTATTTCCATATTAGTCATATTATGAAAGATGAATCAGAACAAAAGAAAGGTTCACACAACTATTATTTGACTAGGGCAAGATCTGAACTCAGGTCTTCCTGACTCCAGATACAGCATTCTGTCCCCATATGTCACCTAGCTATTGAATCAAGTTAGTTGACTGGTATGTATCTCACCCTATCATATCCATCCTTTTAGTTCCTTTCCCCTTCCACTTGTCCTTGATTCTATTTCTTCAAAGACCTGGCCTTGTGTGGCTAAGCCAGGAATATCTGGAGCCCCAGGATAACTATGAATCAACGGGTAACCAACCAAAAAGGATGGGATTTGGGGGAGGCATGGAATCCTCCTTTATTGCAAATGAAGGAAATACATGCTTCTCAAAGAGAAGAGAGAGGACAAAGGGCAGGGATTGTGACAAAAGGTACCATGAAAAAGGGAAGTCTGTTGAAAAATGGAAGGTGAAAAGAAGTTTAAGAGAGATTGCTTCAGCAAAAAGGACTGACTCAGATAAATTTACAATGTGCGTAGGGTCACTTGATGCAAGTTTCTATTGACCAGTTCTCTTGAGTGTTTCTTTACAAGCATGGGAATTAGCCTATCTAAAGAAATCTTTAGATCATCAAAAGGTCTGTGAGCCTAACCTCAAAGTTCGTTTCATATCATCTTTATTCCATCATATGGGGTGGTGCTCCTTATTATTTAACCAACCACTTGCCTTTAGCTGGAATAGTTCCCTAAAAAAATGGCTAAACATATGTGCTATGTGAATGTAATGGAATATTACTCATTACTAAGAAGTGATGAACACAAAGAAATCAGAAAATGCTTATGAAGATATATGAAGTGATATGGAATGAACCAACAAACCAAGAAGACAATATATCCAATGACTACAACAATGTAAATGAAAAGACAAAAATGAATTATAATCAACAAACTTGTCCCCAAAGAAGACATTAGAAAATTCACTTCTCTCCCTTTGCAGATGCTGGGGATTATGGGCATGGAACATTGGACTGCAAAGATTGTCAGACTCTGTGGTTAGGTTGGTTACTTTTGCTGAACTATTTTTTTCCCTTCTATTTCTTTTATATTTTTCAACTTTAGCAATGGCTTACTATAGACACTTTAAAAAATTAGTCCCTAATCCCACTCAACAACTTACTCAGGCAATCTGCCCTGAACCTCTAGCTCTAGGTGTGAGGAGTTAATAATTTCTTATTTCTCTCTCTCTCCCTTCCCTGTTCCCCAGACAGAGGGGTTGCCCGCCCATAGGAACTTGGGGGTGTGGACCAGAAGGGCCAAAAACATGGTTTCATTGGAATTTGGCTGAGCTCTGACACTGACTCACAGTCACAGGACTTGGGCTGGTAGAGGAAGGAGGAGTGTGTGGAAGTGGGGAAGGGGAGGTACAGAAACAGCTGGAGATGAGGCAAAGGAGAGAGCAAACTCCAGGTCAGTCCTAAAGTACCTTAGAGAGCCCCTTGTTCCTCTCCCAAGAAAAAACACAAGGGACCAGAGAATGAGAGTCTGTGACATGAGCAAATGGGAAGTCTACCAAAGGAGGTTTTGACTAGTTTTTTTTTTTTGTTTCCTGGACCCCTCGGCAGTCTTGGAAAGCCTCTGAACCCCTTCTCAAAAATATGTTTTTAAGTGTATAAAATAAACTTCTTAAGATTTTAAAGGAAACCAATTATATTGAAATGCAGTTATATATATAATATCTATCTATATCTATATCTATCTCTATCTCTATATCCACATTCACATTCACATCCACATCTATATCCATATCCATATCCATATCCATATCCATATCCATATCCATATCTACATCTACATCTATCTATATCTATATCTATATCTATATCCATATCCATATCTATATCTATATCTATATCTATATCTATTTTAAACCTAAGTTCATAGTTCCCAGGCTAAGAATTCTTAAGCTACCTAATTCTCCCTAAAACCTAACTATTTAGACTCAGCCCTTCTCTTCTAAGAGTCCCCTATGGTTCCTAATCCAGAAGGGCTCTCCCTTTTAGATTAATATTGTCCCTGATCCCTGACAAGGTCATGGGTGCTGGGAAATCAGACTTTTCCCAAGGGGAATGGAGAACCTGAGGGGTTCAGATAAATTCTAATATATCCACTCCCACCCCCAAAGAATGTTTGAATAGACTAAAAAGGGAAGACTTGAGGGAGAAAATATATCCCTGAACCCCAAATATAGCTTGGTCTATGGGGAAGATGGACATGCAATCTCACCTATGGCCTTTGGGAAGAGGAAAGAAGTCTATCAGTTATGGGCTATATGAATAAATATAGGACTCAGAATGTTAGGAGTTTTTTGGGTAGTATCAGGGAGCAGCACCAGCTGATTGTTCCTTAACCTTAAACCAAATAATAGTTAACATTTATATATCATTTTCCCTATGTTATCTAATCTTATCCATACAACAATCCTGGGATGGAGGTGCTATTATTTTTTTTATTATTATTATTTTTTAGGTTTTTAGATTAAGTGACTTGCCCAAGGCTACATAGCTAGGTAATTATTAAGTGTCTAAGACCAGATTTGAACTCAGGTACTCTGACTCTAGGGCCAGTGCTGTATCCACTGCACCACCTAGCTGCCCTGAGGTGCTATTATTATCTGCATTTTACAGAAAAGAAAATTGAGAGAGTTTAAATGACTTGTCCAGAATCACATCGAATATGATTGAGGACAAATTCAAACTTGGAGCTTCCTGACTCTCAGTTCAACACGATCTATCACAAGAGAAAAACTCATTTCAGAGAATTAGTAGGACCTCCCACACCCCACACCCCATCCCAGATTTTTGGACTCTCTCCTATTACCACTTCCTTTGGTACCTTGACCCCCTTCCTTGTCCTCCTCTAAACACAAAATAAAAAAGTGGAAAATCTCTTCATATCACTTCCTCCATCTAAAAATATGAAGATAGAGCTAAAGTGAGGAGGGGAGATTTATGGGTCTAGCCCACTTAGTGCCTCCCATTCTTGCAGAGCAGTCTAGGCAAGCCTAGAGAAGAAATGGTGAAAGCCAGGGATCCCAGTCATAGAGTCCCTTCCTTTATTTATGCAATTAAATCTGCAAATTTGCCTTCAAAGCCCTTTGTTATTAATGATTTCCCTTTCTCTCTTAAATTCCATGTTCCTTTGGTCTACTCAGAGAAGCCTAGGGAGCCCTGGGAGGGAAATTCCCCTGGATTCCCCTATCCTTTATTGGTTTTTAACTATATTTAGTTCTTTTCAGTGGCAGCATGCATGTGCATGTGGGTATGCCTATGAGAATATGGGTAGGTGATCTTGGACTCATGGCTCATGACCTAGAAACCTTAAACCTATAGATGGTGCTTTTAAGCCTTGATAGAATTGATCTTTCTTTTTCTTCAGGGTCCTCATCTCTCCACATTTATTTCAGGAGGGGATGCCTCTTCTCCTTCCAGAGAGATGGAAAGCTTGGAATTAGAGAACAGTCTTTGAGGGAGGATCTCACTAATATGGGGGGGAAGGAGTCTGGTGATCAAGGAGAATGAGGAGCAGAGGCCACAATGGAGTGATGATGCAAGGCACTTTCAGTTCCAGGCCTCAAAATTAGCTTGGGTTTTGTGTTTGCCATTTCTGGGTATCACCCTCCTTTCCCTCCTCATCAGAGGACCATCCTGCTGAAACTTCTCAAATGTTTAACATCTACTTCCCCAAATTATTGTTCCTTTCCATAAAAATAAAAACCACACCCATTCCTCCCCTTTCTAGGATAAGATGTCTACATATTAGAACTGGGGTTCAGGTCCAGGAGTTATATGTCACCCCAAAAAGAAGGGTCCTTCACTGAACAGAAGCTTGATGAAGTCTAGAAGAGTTCTCTCTCCTAATGGAATAGAGGGAACCTAACCTCCCCAAGCACTAGTTTCCTCATCTGTAAAAGTTATCTTTGATGACCTCTAAGATCCCTTACAACCATATGGCCATATTGGAGGGACACGAATCTATGATACAGTCACGGATCTGTGGGATGAGCATGGAAGGGTGTTGATTGTCATCTTGGTTGGTCTGGTTGGCTGTAATAATGTTTGAACAGGTTCAGTTGCTCTAGTGTTAGGATTCTGCATCCCCCCCCCCCCCCTTCAGATTCTGGAATCCCCTTTCTCTAGTCTTTATTGTTTTCAACTTCAGCCCTGGAGAGGTCAGGGTGTGTAGAGGAGAAACCTTCTAAAAGAGTAGTGAGACAGGAAGAGATCCCTCAGTCAGGTCTAAGATAACCTAGAAATTTTGTTTTTATTTCACTCTAGAAGAAAGTATCGGAAGACCCAAGAAGGAAGCAAAGGGGTTAGATGGGGGGGGGGGGAGCAAATTTGAGAACAAATAAAAAAAAAAGATTTGTGAGATTATGGTTACCTAAGTAAACAGGGACAGAAATGGCCAGGTCAGGGGGTGGTGGTGGTGGGAATGGTGTGTATGAATGCATGTGCATGAGGGTATGTGTGTGTGTGCATGTGTGTATGTGGCAGGGAGGGGGAAGGGTGGACAGAGATATCCTTAGCTCTCTTTACCAAAAAAGCTCTAACCCAGACACTGTTCCTTCACCACCCACTTCCCCTCAGCTCACTTCTCCTTCCTTCCAAGTTGATCCTTGTAGAGTGAACTAATATCAGGTTCTGGTACCTTCCACCTGCCTCATAAAGCTGATGAATAGCTCGTCTTGCTCTGTTTTCCCAGTGTCAGAGGCGACCTAGCTCTCCCTTTGCTAAATTTTGCCTTGGAGTTTCCTTTACTATTGGGAAACCCAGTCTACCTTCTAATCATAAGCATCCATCTTGCTCCAGTATGAAAACAGGGGGGCAGGGCAGAGGGAGGCAACTTCAAGGAGACAGCAGGGGAGTCAAGGGCCAGGAGCTGGATCTGTGCCAGGGAGACAGGGCCAACCCTGACTGGGCCAGAGGGAGAAAGCAAGCGCAAGACTCCTAAATTATTATAGGAAACTCAGAGTCAACAGGGAAAGTTAAAGCAAAACATCGACTCCAGGAAATGGAGACTGAGGCCAAGGGAATAGCGCACCCCTCCAACATACAGAGCACCCCTCCAACATACTCCCTGGATGCTCCCTGGGGATCTGAATGTATCTAGATTGAAGCTGAGAGCTGAGGGGGGTGGGGGAGCCCCAGAGAGAAGAAACTCAAGGGAGAGAAGCTTACTCTTTGCTGGGGTTGAGGGGGGAGTGGCAGAGAGGGCATCAGGGCAGGGATTGGAAACATCACTGGCTCAGTGGTGGCTGCTTTCCTCCAAGGCCCCCTCCTCCCCAAATCCCTACCCTATTTCCTGTTGTGATTTTAAAATATGAAAACAAAGACAAGAAAGAAAGAGAGAGCGAGAGCGAGAGCGAGAGAGAGAGAGAGAGAGAGAGAGAGAAAGAGAGAGCGAGAGCGAGAGCGAGAGCGAGAGCGAGAGCGAGAGAGAGAGAGAGAGTTAGTTAAGGGGCCCACCAGCTGGACCTGGGGACCCATTTCACAATCCAACAGTCTAAAGCCTTATGTGATGGGGGGGGGGAACTCTTCACACCTCCACCCTCTTCACCCCACCAGTCCAAGCCACCGGCAGAGGGCCTCATTTCCCCACCACAAGCATCACTGGGTCCAGTACTATCCCCAAACTGCAAATTGCCAAGTCATTTTAGCTAATCCCTGCCCCTTTCCAGGAGTCTGGATCCAACCCCAGGGACTCAATACACACATAAAAGGACCATGGAGATGCTAAATACCAGCCTCCCCCTACGCCCCCCACACCTCTCCTTTCCAAGTCCAGGCTCAGACTCTTAGTGCCCACCCTCATTCCCTCCCGCTGTCTACCCTCAATCCCTCCTGCTGCAGTATAAGCTCATTTTCTGGCCACAGGAAAGATTAAACTTAGAGGGGATGCAAGGCAAAGCAGCTTTGACCAGGAAACTCAGGGACAAATGGGGGACGAAGGACTAAGCTTTGATTTTAACATCAAGTGTTGCCAACCATCCCCTCCCCCTTAGCAAATGGTCCTCATGAACAGACTGGTAAAGTGTCAGGGCTGTGTTTGGCAGACTTGGGGGAGGATCATGGTGCTAGATCTGGGAAGGGGTTGGAGGCTCCTTGGGTATAGAAGGCAGTGGCCTGGAGGCTTCTCTAGAAAAACACCCTGAGGGGCATCACGGTCTGGTGGACACAGGACTGGCCTTGCAATCAAGAAAACATGAATATGAATCTCATCTCAAATATTCACAAGCTATGTGACCTTGAACAAATCATTTTAAACCTTTCTGGTCCTTTGTTTTTCTTATCTATAAAACAGGAGGGGGTGTTAGATTCAATGACCTCTATGTCCTCTTCCAGATGTGCATGGGGTATTTCATCATTGCACCCCAGATGTTTTGCATGCTTTAAAAATATTTATTACTTTAAATGGAAATTGGGTGTCTGGGACTGAAATATTGATCATACATGTAATTCTGCAGGAGGTGAATAGATGCAGTGATTTCCTGCTCTCACAACGTATGGTTTCACTGTTCTACAAAAACTTTATTGAACAAAATCTGTCTCTCCCAGTCATTTGACATTTGGGAAACCTACTCAGAGCATAGAGAGATTCATGTGAGGGGTTCACAAATGGAGAGGGAGGATTAAACCCCAAGAAATCAAGCTTCCTCAAAGAGCCAATAGAAAAGATAAATGTGCCAGCATGGGTTGGGGCATTGATGGATCTCAGTCCTCATTGGGGGGGAACTATTCTCCTGTTTGAGGCCTTCAAAGGAAGGGATTGAGAAGAAGAAAGAGGAATTCTTCTAATTTCTCTGAGACTAGAAAAGAGGAGAGGATCTATCTTCCCCTGGCAGGTATTCCCTGGCCTCAAAGCACGCAGCCCTGCTTCCTCATGTCAAGGACTTTGGAGAGCTCTGTGAGAAGAGCCCAAAGCAGGAGTCGAGTTTTGACTGAGGTGCTATAAGTGTTTACGGGCACCAACCCAGCACATGGACCCCATCTATAATAGCACCACTCCTTGCCCCCAAGGGAACACAGGCATAGGGGAAAATATTAACTCCTTGTCTGTCTCCTTTCTATATATTTCTGGGGTATTTTAGCTTTCCCCTCCCTAGTGATTTCCTTAGGACCCACTGGAGGTAAGGAATCAGTGACATGCTACCCCCCCCCCCTTTATTTATAAAGAATGGGGTAGGGTGAAGTGGGTACAGAGCTAGTGACTTCCCTGGGCTCCCTGTTTCTGATGATTAATACACAAAATCTCAGACAGATCTCTCTGATATGTTGTTCCCCTCTGGCTTCCTCAATCTCAGAGTGTACAGGAAGATGCAAGCCCTATCACTACACAAACACCCCATCCTGGGTCAAGGGACCATTTGAACAAAAGAACCCAGAAGTCTTTCCTACCCCAGTCCCTTCAGCTGTTGCAAAGGGATGCTTGGTTGATTGGGGGTGGGGAATAGTTACCCAGTTTCTTCTTTATTTCTCCTTAAAGATTGAGTTTCACTCCCTGTCATCCCCCACCCAAAGAAGGTGAAGGACAGGATTGTGTTTCCTCACTCCAGTCACCAAAGACTAAACTTGAAAGGAGCAGGAATTTCTAAGAAAGAAAGATGAATTGGGAAGGAGGGGAATTTGATGGCAGGGGAGACAGGGGACATTGGCAGAGGGACCATAATTAGCCTTCACAGTGAGAAGCAAACAACCATTTTGGGGGCAACAGGCAGACACTCAGGCGACATTGGTGTGTATGTTTATGTGATAGGGAGGTGTGGACCCAGGGCAGGTAACTAGGGTAGGAGAAGACTTTGTTCCCTTATAGCAAGGATCTGTGGAAGATTTCTGTAGCCTAATTTGACTGTCCCCATATACACCTCTTTACTCAAATCTCTGAAATCTCTGTGTTCCTTCTACTTTTCTTGGACTCTGCACCCAAATGGGGCCCTAATACATTAATGAGTAGGCAGGATCTGTTTGCCAAATGAGGTGGGGCTGGTGAAGGCTATTTCCTGTTTCTCAGGAGGTAGGGAAGAGGCCAGGACAGAGCCTGGATAACCACCTTCTTCTCATGGGGGCACCCACCCTTCCCCTAGGGCTGAGGAGGGAACTACACACTTCAGGAGCTGAGTTTGCCCAGACCCGTCTAAATGAGGCCCAAGTTGTTGGGGGGGGGAGGGAAAAAAAGTCTTGGGGATCAAGAGTCCCAGCTCTACTCTCTTTCTCCCCAGGGATACCATTTGGAAGATGATGACTTTACTGCTTCCCAAATACAGGGTATATAGGAAGATTCACACCTTAGGGTTACTTGCTCTTCAGGGTCAAAGAACCCCTTTGAAGGGCTTATCCCTTTAACCAATGGGCCTCCACAATGGGTAGTGTCTTCTGAGGCTGGTACTAAAACTGAGTCTCAGGGAAGGGTCAGAGCAAGTGGTCAGGTCTGAATAGTCATCCTTCCAGGAGGCAGAGACAGCATCGACATCTTCTCCAGAACATTCCTATTTGTTTCTGTTCTGTTTTGAGTTTCCTGAGCTAATTCATTCAAGATACAGTTTCAGATACTTCTCCCTCCATAAAGGTTATCGTATTCCTCTCCTTGCTGTTTTGGACTCAGAAATGGCAAAACCATCTTTATCTCAGGAAGTTTACTCTCAGATCTTATTCCTACCTTTCTCTTTAAATCTATGCTCCCCTTCTCTTTCTCTCTTTTCAGTAGGAAGAGGGAATTCAATCTCTTAAGGATTTGGGGGAATCTTCTCCCTCTCTGACACATGAACAAAATCCTCAGTCTTCTTATACCAGGGATATTAGGTTAAAATGCTGGGGTCACATTATGCAAAAAAAGCACCCCAGATCAGTCAGTGGCCAAGCCTTGATTCTTGTTTTTTTAAAGAAATTTTTTTAAATGCAAAACTACTTCAAGAAAGGGTCTATATCAAGTACTGATCCCCTCCCCTTCTGCTCCTCAGACAAGCCCTCTTTTCTCTCCAAGTTGTGCAAACCAGCCTAGCCCCGCCCAAGCCAGCCCAGACTCAGTACTCAGAGCCCTCCCCTACAATCATAACCCATGGGAAAAGGAAGATCTGGGCTAACCTAATGGAAGGACCTCATAAAACTCCAGTGCAAAAGGAGTCATCACTTTCCCTTCCTTATTGCAACATAACTCTCCCACTGGGACACCATAACGTCCTCAAACCCACTCCACCCTGGTAAGAAGCCCTGAAGTCAGCCCATTCCTTTTCTTCTCTGTCTCTGAATCCCAAGGGTCTTGTGGATGGAAATGCCAATCTGCCCCATTCCCTATCTTTGTGTCCCCAACCTCAAATAGTGGACAAGGATTCCTGACAACCTTAGTTCAATTCCCGACTTCTTCAATGGAAGGCTGAAGTAGATTGACTGACTTTTTGTGTGTCATTGGCCCCTTTGGTGAAAATTTTTTTTCCAATAGATGGGATTATAAAAAACCAATTATAGTGAAATATAATTATCCGAAAATATTCATGAACCACTAGATGGTCTCTAAAGTTCCTTCTAGTTCTGAGCACCTATGACCCTAGTATTATCCAAAAATGATGACCCTGCTCAATCCCCTCCAGGTCTCTGTGATCAGAGGGAAGTTCTCTCTGAGACCCTTCCTGGGTCTTTTAAAATCTATTTCTTAAAGTTGTTATTGGCATAAGGATCTCCTGATGAGGAAATTCCTTCTGTCACCTAGCACCTGATCTTCAATTGGTATTTCTAGAATTGAACCCAGGACATTGAAGGTTAAGTGACTTGTCAGGGTCACTCACCTATCATGAGGCAGAGGTAAGATAGGTTTCCCTGACTCAAAGGTCAGCTCTTAGCTCTTTAGGGGGGGATATAGACTCATCTTTATCTTCTAGAGATGCTTTCTTAGGTCCTCTTTCAGCCTCTTCTTAGAATATCCCCACCTCCTGCACCCTGTACAGTCTATAGCGTCCATAGTCATAGACATATACAAAGACATCATCTCATCCAATCCTCTGTCTCCATCCTGACGGATAATATATGACTTTTATGTTCAAATTCCTGACTTTGAGTCAGACAGATGAATTCAAACCATAATCCTATATCCACATTAGACAAGAGCCATTATATTCAGAGTCACCTTGCCTCTAGAACAAATAGAAGTCATTCCATCCAACTTCTTGTTTATAAACCACACAGAGTTAGCTTTTATAATCCCACAGTGACACCAGATGGAGTCACTCCTTCCAATCCTATGCTTTCACATCAAACATGAATCATCCCATCTATCCTCTACGGTCTTCATATAAGCCACGATTCATCCCATTCAAAGCTCAGCCTTCACATCAAATATATGTCATCCCGTCCATCCTCCACTGTTCCCACACCAGACAGGAATCATCCCTTCCATCCTCCACTGTCCCCACACCAGACAGGAATCATCCCTTCCATCCTCCACTGTCCCCATACTAGACAGGAAGGTTTTCCAATCCCCTGTATCCACATCACATACAAGTGATTCCATTTATCATTCTTTGCCACCATGTTGGATAGTGATCACACTACTCAAAACTCCTCTCTCAAACCCTACCTCTACATCAAAAAGAGCAATCCCTTCCATCTTCCACTGATACTGCTAGAAAGGAATCACTGACCTGCATATTGACTGTGAATCATACCTCTGCTCTGTCTCTATGACAGATAAGAATCTTCCCATCTAGCCTCTTGCCTGCAAAGTGGGCAGGAAGACCACATTCATTCCCTTGTCTTCTCACCAGAGAGAAATCATCCCATCCAATCTCTTACTTCCATATCAAACATGAATTATGCCATCTATCCCAAGTTTCCAAACTTGGATAGGAGTCATTACATTTGTTCTCTTCAGAAACCATAAGGAGTTATTCAGTCTATCCTGTGGCTTCTACACAAGTCCCTCCACCTGAGTTGCCACTCAGAGGCAATCTAGGTTACTTTAAGGGGAGGTGACTCACGGTGTAGACTGAGAGAAATGTTGATTGAATATTCCTCCACAAAGCCCTTGAGGCCAGGCATTCGGGCACACTTCAGCAGAGTCTGGGCAGCACTGTCTCCAACATGTACCCAACACACAGTTTCATTGGCATAATTGAAGTCCATGGCTGTAGTCTGGCGGGTGCCTGTGGGTGTTATGGTGGGCACTGGCACCCCACTTAGATATGTGGCCAAGATATTCTGGGAGTTGGCGATCAGCAACACAGCAGGACGGTCTACTGGCTCTGGGAAGAAGAGCAGGAAAGAAGAGTCAAGGAGGCTCCATACCAGTTTTGAGCTAAGAAGGGTTGGGGAAAAGAAGCCATTTAGGGGGAAGAGGAGAGAGAAATCTGACCTAAAATCTTTGACAATTACACGTATCTTGAAGTCATTAACACTTGAAAGTATTATTTCTCTCTCTCTCTCTCTCTCTCTCTCTCTCTCTCTCTCTCTCTCTCTCTCTCTCACACACACACACACACACACACACACACACACACACACTGGGGATAGGGGGGAAAAAAGAGAAATAGACCCATCCACATACATTCCCTCTGGGAAGAGGGAAGGGGAGTCCCTCCCACCAGATCTATGGAAGAGTAAGGAACACATGTCTTTCCCTTCACATATATATACACATACCAGCTGCCTGGGCAAAGAAGGGACAGGAAGAAGCAATTCTACTTATCTATCTCACCGACCTCCCCACCACATACATATAAACATACACACATATCACACACACACAAACCCCTACTCTGAGCAAGGTGAAGAGGAGGTAGGATCAGGGAAAAAGATCCCACCCTTACCTCCACTCCAACTTAAATAGTTGCTATGAGAAAAAGAGGAAGGGGAAGAAAGCCCCATCACTACTACCACACCATCTCTAGGGACATAAGACCAAGAGAAACATTAGGAGCCCAGCCTGCATTGGAACTTGGTGTTCAGACCGATCTTTCTCTACAAACATACCATTCTTGGCCTTGCAGGAGCGGTTATCAGGTTGAAGCAGGTAACCCTCCACACAGCTACAGAAAAAGGCTGCATCAGTGTTGGTGCACACCTGGCTACATGTGCCGTACACTGTACACTCATCAAAATCTTTGGAGAGAAAAAAAACATAGTTAGACTCACCAGTCACTGACCTCCATCTGCTCTAACTCCCTAACCTAGAAACCAAAAGATCCTCACAAAAAGTATTTCCTTCCTCTCCTCTAAGAAACTTGCTTAAATCCTGTGCTGAGAAGAATTCAAGTACATCTTTTTTCTTAAGTTAAATATTTAATTTATTTATTTTCCAACTACATGCAGTGGTAAAGCACAACTTTTTAATACTCCTGCAATAATCCAATCCACTAAATATCCATTAAGTGCTTACTTGGATATGCAGAACACTATAGGAGGCAAAGGGGAGATATAAAGCTTACATAAGCTGAGGTCTCTGCCCTCATGGAGTTGGCAGCTGAGTAAGGGGATATGGAACACATAAAATAAATAGCCATGTCCTTCTTTTGAGCACTCTCTCCTCAAGTTTTTAGTGACATTGCTCTGTCCTGGTTCTTTCCCTATCTGTCTGACCATTCCTTCTCAGCCTCTTTTGCTGGCTTATCATCCACATCATGCCACCTAAGTTCTGTCCTGAGACCTTTTCTCTTTTCTCTCTGCATTCTATTTCAGTAACCTCAACTCTCAGGAGCTCACTTCTCATTTCTACAGAAATGACTTCCTAATCACTATAATCAGTCCTAGTTTTCCTCTTTTGAACTTCAGTCCTATATCAACAGTTGCCTAGTGAACATTTTGAACTGGGTGTCCCATAGACATCTCAACTCAAAATGTTCAAAACAGAAAGTCATCTTTTCCTCCACCACTACCTATCCTGAACTTTTATGCTTGTTGATACTATTCTCTCAGTTTTCCAGGTTTACACCTGTAAATAAGTCATCTTCATTTTCCTTCAACTCTTGTCGATTTTACCTTTGTATCACTCCTCTTGGCCTTCTCATCATAGCAGTTTCCTCTTCTCTATTCATTTGGTCATCACCTAATGTCAAGTCCTCATCCTCTTTTGTCTGGACTCTCACAATGACTTCTAAACTATCTCTATCTCCAGTTATCTCCCTTTTCCAAAGTGAAATGCCTCCAACCCAGATCTTTTTAACTCTTCTGCTCCATAAATTTCTTGCCTATTACCTTCAGGTTCAAATAGAGACTTCTCTTTAAGACTTTTCACATATGATTTCTCTGTCATCACATTCAACTGAGATCAGTGTATACCATGGAAACAATGTAAAGACTAACAGAATGTCTTCTGTGGGAGGTGGGGTGAGGGAAGCAAGATTAGGGGGAAAATTATAAAACTCAAAATAAATAAAATCTTTCTAAAAATACTTTTCACAAATTGATCTATATGTTGGTATATATGTATACATATACATATATATGTATATATATATGTACATCTTTCTCTCCCCCCCACAAGAACTTTCAGTCAAACTGGTCTCTGTCCTTCAAACACAAGATTTTATTTCCCATCACTATGTTTTTCCATGGGCTATTTCTCATATCTGCCATGCTCTTCCCCATTTCTTCCTTTTAAAATGCTTTATTTCCTTCAAAACTCAGCTTAGGAAACCATCTCCTCTATGAAGAATTTCCTGATTCTCTTAATTGCTGATGCCTTGTTAAACAATTTACTTTGTATTTATTTTAAATATAGAAATGTAATACTAGTTTACAAAACCTCTGTTATCAAGTCTTTGGATATTGGTACTGAATCTTTGAGAGGAAATAGATCTTGGGAATAGAGTTCAACTGTCAGGACTTGAAGAGACTGTGAAGAAAGAGTAAGAATTAAATGGACTTCTTTCCAAAGATACTGAATTAGCTGTAAAGAAGTGTCTGAGGAGACATTTTGAGAAAATTAAATTTAAGTCATTTGGTGGAGAAGACATACTAAGAAAAATCTTTAATTACTATTCTAAGAGTATTGTTGAGGAGTCAGTCAGCAGTTGTAGTTGATAGTTACAGATTACTCTAGATATCATCTTTCTCACAGCTGACAACATTGTTGAAATATTTAAGCATGCCTTTGTCATTCATTATATTATTAATAAAGTATATGGCTAATAACATCATTGATATTTATTAATTTAAACCGAATTAGATGTGGGGAGAGAGAGAGAGAGAGAGAGAGAGAGAGAGAGAGAGAGAGAGAGAGAGAGAGAGAGAGAGAGAGATGGGAAAAGTGATTTCTCCAGTTTATTTGTAAACTGCAGTGGGTTCTAATTTAATTCATAAGAGAGAGTGTATATTTCTATTTATTCATTTTTTTCTATCTGCATATGCTCTTAAATTGTCTTAAAATTTGGGCAGATAAAGAACAAGGAATGAACTAGATCAATTGATTGTCAGCTAGCTAGTGCATTCATCCATTCCCTACACATATCTTAAACCCTGCTATATTTATACGTGTACATGTTACTTTCTCCTATTGAATGACAGCTGTTCGAGGGCAGGGATTGTTTGATTTTTGGTTTTGTATCCCCTGGTTCTATGTAGGCACATACCAGCCTCTTGATAAATGTTTGCTGTTGTCTAACTGATTTAACTACGATACAAAATAAGATATACATGATACATGCAAAAAACTTGATTATGACATATCTGTTGCCTAAAAGATAAACACTTAGTTCTTTACCCAGCATTTGAGGTCTTCCACAATCTAGTTTCAATCTATCTTTCCAGCATTATTTTCCATTATAACCCTTAAAATATCCTTTCTGTTTCAATCACAAAGGATTACTAGCTGTTTTCCAGTCTTGGTTTTCAATCACATGCAGAGGTTGGTATGTCCTCTTTTCTCATTCCCATCTACTGAAATCCTTTTCATTATTCAGGGCTCACTTCAGTTGTCATCTTCTCTAAGAAACCTTCCCTGATTTCCCTTTCTAGATGACTAGAGTGTCTCTGGGGGCAAAATGTTCTTACAGCATTTTGTTTGGCTCTTTCCTTATCTCTTATCACAATCTGACTAGCCTTGGGAAAGTAACCTAAGATCTCTGGTACTCAAGTGTAAAAATGGAGACCCTGAACTAGATAGGGGGGTTAGCAAACTGTGGCCAGAGGTCCATATTCAGTCTGCTGCCTGTTCTTGTATAGCTGAGGAGCTAATAATGTTTTCCCCCCATTTTGAAACAAAATAAAACTTCATTTTAAAATATAAAAAAAACTAAAACATCATCCTTTGTTGGCTTATGAATTAGTTTCCCCTCTCCTGGATTAGATGAATTAGATTAGGCACTGAACATAACAGTGCGAGTAAAACATAGAAACAGGTGAGTACAGTAAACATAGAAGATAGTAAGTACTCCGGTTTGGCCACAACATAGAACATGTAGAGACAGGTGGTATAAGATAAGGCTGAAAAGACAGGGTGGCAGAGAATTGTACAGGGCTTTGAATGACAAAATGAATTTAGCTTTTCCTAGATATTCAAAGGTTTTGAGCAGACAACAATCCAATGGACCCCTGCATAAGAAAAATGAGTCTGGTAACTGTGTAAATGATGGACTGAACAAGCATGGGGGGCATGATCAGACAGATGGATGATGATGAAAGTCTGCATTAAGTGGTAGCAGTTGGGAGAGAGGAGAGCATGCCTTTGATGACTTCAGAAGCAGAATCAACAGTGCTAGGCAGCTTATTGGATATGAGATAGATCAGTCCAGAGGAGAGAGTCAAAGACAATTCCAAGTTTTCCAACCAGGGAGAAAGGGGACTGTCATAAGTGACCTTTTATTCTTGTGTCGCTCTCTGCCCTATGTTCTCGAAGTAGAAATTGCCTCTATTATACATATTAGCTATTCATCTTCATTTTCTAGTTTCAGAGAACTGCCTGGGTTGGGGAAGGATTAAATGACTTACTTGGGGTCATATAACCAAGATAGAAGTAGGATTGGAACTCAGATGCTCTTGGTTCACAGGCCAGTTCTCTATCCACTATACCACAGTCTCTCAATTTTACCTTGGAAATTATTTATTTGTGTCTCTGCCTTATTTCTCTTCTAGTAGAATGTGAGGTCCTTGAGGGTAACCACTGAGGATTTGACTAGCCTGGTCAATATTTCATCAATATTTTATTTCTTAATTTTGTCATGTGCTTTTTAAAGTTTTGATTCAATTGATGGTCCGTGAAATGGATGCAAATGACTTTCATTTCTGTTTTAATACTGGCAGTGCCTAGCACAAGGAGGTGTTTTATAAATATTTGTTGATTATGAATTGATTGATTAGTTATTGCAGATAACAACATTCAGCAAAGTACTTAACATAAAGTAAATGATTGGGTGATTAATAAATGTTTGTTCATTTGATTTCCCTACACCTATTCTCTTTCCCTCCCTGTTTAGCTCCCTCCTTCCCATCTTCTCCTCTTTCTGCTATCGGTCTCTGTCTCTCTTTCTCCTCTCTCTTTCTATCTCTGTCTCTGTCTGTCTCTGTCTGTCTCTGTCACACACACACACACACACACACACACACACACACATACATACACACCTTTGCAGCTTTTATTGTCACTCTGGAGCTGGAAGCTGCTATTGCAGTAGCAGGAAGGTCCACTGAGTGTGGGGACACAGTGATGCTGGCAGCCTGCTCTGGAGCAGTTGGCCCGGAGCTCTGGGGAAGGGGGAAAGAGATGGATATAGAGACCCATATATACATATACATATACAGAGGCCCATTAACAGAGTCCCATCATACTGCCCTGGTTTCCTTTTCCAATAGGAAGTTTTCTTTCTCTTCCTGAAGGAAAGTAAAGGGGACAAATGGAGTTCCTTGTATCTGATCTGAATGTGGAGATATGGTGGCCTTGGGCTGAATCCTCAAGGGCCATGATGCTCAGGGTAAGGGAAGTGTGTCCCCTCCTTTTACTAACTCTCTCCCCCTACTCCTACCCTTCACTTCTAACAACTTAGCAATCTTTGCAAGTGGTGGCAAAGGGTAGAAGGAGGAGACTGGAGCTAGGTCTTGTTTCCCTCTGGACCCCTTCCTCATTTTCCTCTTCTGTCCATGACCCACTTCCACCCAGATGACAGAGCAGAAAGAGCTGAGAGGGGGATGAAAATGTGTGTAGGGGAACACCTGTTCCCCCAGGCCTGAAACCCAATTAGCGGTCCTCGAGTGGGGCTGGGTGGCCTGGCAGACTAACCACAAAGACCCCTTTGTCTGTCTACCCACCAACCCCAGCATCAGAGATTGAGAATTGCATGATCTGCTAAAAGGTTTAAGAACTGGAAGCCTGGCAGAGAGAGCTTGGGGGTGTTGCTGGGGAGATAATAGGGCTACATCTATTCCCCCCCAAAAAAGTTTAAAATGTCTTATTCTTTGTATCTTAGAGCAGAATATTCCCTTTATTGAGGAGGGGGGGTAAATGCCAATGGTTTCTGAGTTCTTGGGCACAGAGTCACAATCTACAGGAAGCTGATAAGGCCAGAGTTCAAACTCCAGGTTTAGGGGATGTTAGGTTTCTGAAGGTGGGGGAGGAAGAAACATTGTGACTTCAAAGAAAATGACCTTTAACCTGCCCACTTTTGACCCCTGCCCCAATGCCCCTGAAAACGATCAATACAGATGAAAAAGGGGTAGGGGGTGGGTGGGTGAATAAGAGTTCAAACCCTGGACCCTCTGTGTTCCCCCATTCCTATCCTACAGGCCCCAGAGACAAGAGCCAAAATAAACAAGAAGGAGGAAGAAAAAAAATCTTTTGCAAATTCCTCTCCTCCCTACCCCCCATCCCCAAACAGTGAACAGAATCCAGATGTGACTCCTCCCGAAGGCAGATGTTTTCCAACTACTTAGCACACACGTACATGAAGAACCTCCCTCTTACCCTCCAAAAGTAGTGAATTGAAGTGCCTACCTCCTCATCTCCCTTTCCCCCCAGTATCATCCAGGCTTCCTCTGTGACCCCCTCCTCCCCTAAGTTTTTCCCCAGGTTGACTCTCTTTCCACTCCCCACACTCTACCATGTTAGTCTACTCCCCCAGCACTAGCCTTCTTCCTGGGTGACCCCTCTCCATCTATCCCTCCCTAAATAGTATGCACACAACCTTCTTTCAGGAAGAACGCCCTTATTCCCTCCCCTCAAGCCTTCTCCAGGATGGGGGCCCTGACCCTGCTCATGTACCCCTAGATTCCCCTCCTCAGCATCCTCTCTTCATCTCAACTTTGACCTCTTCTAAAATCAGATTCAGAACTCTGGATTATTACTAATTCTAAAAGGATTAGGGAGGAGCAAGCGTTTCAGGGAAGTGGGGAAGAGGAGGGAAAAAGTACAATTTCCCTGAAATCTAGGCCTGAATTTTCTCCCCTGAGATACAAGCTCCTCCTCTGTGACTCACCATTAAAAACATCAGGAGGACCCTGACCTCCAGAGGCCTACATTCTCCCTTCTCAGATCAAATGAGAAGTCAACATTTCTGTCCGAGGCAATGGGCAGACAAATGATTTTCATCCTTCCCTTTCACATCCCAGGACTGAGGAAATTTATCATCTGGACCAGCTATTCCATTTTACAAATTAGGAAACCCAAGTAGAGAAGAATACAGGCCCCCTCAAAAGCAAGTGGCAGAACTTGGGCTGGAACCCCTGACTCCTAGTCCAGTGCTCTGTCCCAATGAAGCTGCTTCTGAGGCAGGAGAGCATGGTAGTGGGGATGGTGTGACCATACCTCGGCAATGAGGTCCCTCATCAGTGCCATCAAAGCAGTCTTGTATCCCATTGCAGAGCCGAGACATGGGCACACAGAGTTCTGTACCAGGACAATTGTGTTCATTAGGCTGACATCGCTGGACCTTGCTCTGTGGACCTGGGAAGGAGAAAGTGGAAGGAGGAGGGGGGTGGTGAGGAGACCATTCCCTCCACCATAGGACAGTGTTATACGACAGAAAGCATCTAGCAACCTTCTTCCCCTTCAGGGTCTTTTCCTAAATTATCCCCAAGATTTGCTTCCTCCCTACAAGTGCTGATTAGCACAAAGGAGAAACCAGGCCGCAGGCAAGCACAATGGCAAACTCTATTGCCATGCATCCTGCCAGGATCCAGGCCTCGTGTTCCTGGCAACCTAGGCAGTCTTATTGTTCTGAGCCGAGGGGTGGGGGAGAAGGAGTAGGAGGATTGAGGGAGAACGGTACAGGGAGGGGAGGCTGGGGTCAAGTGTCCGGGTAAGGTGAAAGGCAGAATAGCATTATAGTGTATCTGAGGCAGAAAATCCTACCAAGTCATGAGACTCTTCTCCATACATAGCTCACAACTCTAGTTAAGAACTAGGCAAAGGATGGGGCCTGGATTGAGGCAAGGATCTGGACCTGGCTGGTCTAGGGGAAGGTCAAAGGCTATAATGACCTGGTTTTCTGTCCACCCTATCTTTCTTCTCCCTTAATGGTAGACCCAGGGTCAAGAGAGGTCTACATTCAATATCACTTATCTTAGGGAGTACTGACTGACTGGCTGGGCAAACCTGGGAGGGGGGCCAGGTCTTGCATCATGCTCTTTGGCCAGTCCCCCCTCATTTCCAGGCAGCCCCTGTTTAGGCAAAAACAGGGTATTGGGAAGGGTGTATGTGTATATTGGCAGTAATAACCTAGTTAAACCAAACAGAGTTCATGAAGGGGGGGGGCAGTCTTTGTCCTGAACAGTTCACTGGACACCTGGGGGGGGGGGTCAGGGAATCAAAGAATACTGGATCCCACAGGGGTCTCTTTCTCTAAATCCCGACCCCAAGGAAAAGGGGAAAGAGATGTGGCAGAAAAACCATACATCCTATAACTGAAAGAACATTTATAGATTTATGTGACTTAGAGACAGTCATCCTGCCTGAAGTCCCTAACCTAAGAACAGGAGAGAGAGAGAGAGAGAGAGAGAGAGAGAGATCAAAGAAAACTGCCACCCCCTTATGAGCCCTAAAATTAAAATTGCCCCTGGTAATTATTAGGGGGTGGCAGGCATGTCCAGGAAGAGTCCAAGAAGCCCAAATGTTTAGGGAAGCAAAGATTTAGGGGTCTGATTTGGGCCACAGTAAGAGAGAGGCTTGTTCCTAACAAGACAAAGTTGGGTGATGTGTGGGGGAAGGGAAGAAGGGCTGTCCTCAGGAAGGGAGATGGACCAGGTATTTATGCCTATGGCCTTGACTCTCAGGGCTCTCCCATCTGATCCTTCCACCCCCATTCCCACTCTTAGCCGGCAGGGAGGGGAACCTTTCTCCCAGTTGAAGCAGTTCATGCTATTACACCACTTTTTAGGGCTGGGAGTGGAGGAGGAGGCAAGAAAGGGAACTCTAACAGTTTAAAGGACATTGGAGGATATGTAGACATGAGTGTGGAAGGCCTAGTCAGGGTACCTGGCCTCCAATCTAACAAGATCTAGGAGGAATTTGCTTTTGGGTAAGGGGGAAGGGTATTGCTGGCACAATGTCCAAGCAAGAGAAATTTGAGGGGTCTGACTCTGGTAATGGTTTTCAATGTTATAGTAATAATAGCTAGCATTTAAATAGCTCTTTCAGGTTTGTAAAGGGCTTTATAAACAGTATCTCCTTTGTTCCTTCCAATAACCTTGGAGGGTAATGCTGTCATTTCCCCCATTTTACAGATGAGGAAAATGAGACAGAGTGACTGTGCCCAGGGTCATACAACTAGTAAATGTCTGAGGCTGGATTTGAATTCAGAACTCCCCAACTCTGGATTCAATTCACGGTACTACCCAGCTGCCATTTGATAAAATATGCCCTTGGTTAATTTAGGGTCTGATAAAAGTCTCTTTTTAAAGTCTCTCTTTTTATATAGAGCCTTTGCATGAAGCAAAATAGGATAGAAATAGGAGCAAGGGGATATAAAAGAGGTAACTAGAGATACATACAGATCTCAGGGGCCTCATCGGAGCCATCTGGACAGTCCTTTTCTCCATCACATCGCCAGCCTTTGGAGATACAGGTAATCTGGTCTCTACAAGCAAACTGCTTGGGGCTGCAGGTCTTGGGGACTGTGGGGAGTTGGGGGAGAAAGAAAGAATGGGGGCATCAGAGAGGATTTGGGCCAGGCCCACACCACTGGAATCTTTCTCTGGGGTTTAGAGCCCCCTATTCCCTCCCCCAATGCTGTTTCCCTATCCAGCCTGGGCTCTTAGCCATGGCCTACATGCAGGAGGGAGGAGGGAGAAAGCCATGGCCAGAGCCTGTGGGTCACTCCCAGAACGTTGTGTACCTGGCGAGATGGGGTGGGGGGCTTAGAGATAGGAACCTCAAGGGAACATATTTCCCTTCTCCTCCCCCAACCTCCCAATAACCTCTAAGGCTGCCTTTCCTTTCTCCCTCCCCCAAAATGGGGTCATAGACCCTTTGGCTCATGGTCACTCAGACTAGACACCAGCTTTCCCTAACCCAGTAAGATACAGATAGATAAGGCTTACTTCCAAGAGAAAAGTTAAGCTTTAAGTCCCTTGTTCCCCCTACCTTGCCTTACTGCTTTAACCAAAACTGGAAAATTAGTTCTTCCTAATCCCTGGCTACCTCATCCAGACATTCACTTTTTGAACTCTGGCTCCTCCAAGCCCCACCCATGTACCCCAAACCTCTGGCACCCACAAGGTACCAGGCCCTTGGCATCAACTGTGGCTAGGCTTAGAGCCCATAGACAAAGTTGGGTTATCTTCTTCTCTCTTTGAAGCTTCTTAAGGATCCAAAGCCCCATGACTCTGCATAGGGTGGAGGTTAGGAATCCAAAAGGTGTCTTTCAGTTGAGGATGCAGCAACATGGAGAGTGATCAAAGTAAGAAACTCACCCCACCATGGGACCCCTCCAATTGATACAGTCAAGGGTCTAGGGGGAAGGGGATGATACTCAAGGACAAAATGATATCCTAAGATTAGGCCCCTTAGCCTAGCTAGGTTTAAGTCAACCCTGTAAATAAAGAATGAAGACATATAAATATAATGAATAAGAGGGCTAGGCCATCTCACTAATTTCTTTTTGTTTCCCCACTCTGGCCTATGTGAGGAAGGTCTGCGGATGCTTTATTCTCCAAGGAGAGAATCTCTCAATCTTTCCCTTCTCTCACCTCACCTGAGGTCTCATCTCCCTCTCTCTTGTAGCAGTTTAAATCCTTTCCCTTCTTGCCTTTTCTTCTTTAGGGAGAGGAATTGGTGGGTCCCTCTCCTTCAGAAAAATGTCTCTTCAGAATCCCCAAACCAGGGCCCACCTCCTCCACTTCCAGCATCTTCTCTTTTGGGGCTACAATCCTCTCAGATCCCTTATTCTCCCCACCCCCATTCCCATGTCTCTCCAAGTCCTCCCCCTACCACCCCCACCACCTCCTCCCCTGTCCCTCCCCCCACCAGGGGGTCCAGGCCTCCAGCCAGGACCTTAGCAAAACCCAGGAAATGCATCAAGGATGGTCTTGCCAGGCCCCAGGAGCTCCCCCACCCCCAATCCATCCTAGCCCTCAGCCCCAAATAAAGGGCCCTTGAGGAGGTAGATAATGCTGAGTTCATTGCCCCACTGGACCAGCTGTGAGGTCTTCCCGGGAAATGGAGCTCGTTAGCATTCGGAAGAACAGTCTTCGTCCCTCAACAACTCTGTTGGCTGGGGGGGGGGGGGCGGATTTGGGAGTGGTGCAAAATGGGATTCAGAGACAGATGGGATACTTGAAGAGAGAACTAGTCTTCGATGGCCCTAACCACACTCCACTTTTACTTCTCTTTCCTGTCCTTCTCAGTTTCCCTTTCTCTCCCTGAACTCCAGGCCCAGGCAGGGTCATTTGTTGCTTATCCCAGCCTCTCCCCATCCATGTCCCATTCAATGTTCTTCCCATCTATCCCTCCCTCCCCCTCCCCTTGCTGCTGCTTGGTCCCCCCAGTCCCTCCCCCCTTTTCATTTTTTGGCTAGAATTCGACAGAGGAAACAGCAGCTGGCAAACTCCAAAAGCTGGAATGAGTGAGATTCACAAACCAGATGTGCTCTTGGGGGGTGGGGAGGGGAGGGACTGAAGAAGAAAGGGAAAGCAAAGAAAGGGGGGGGCTCAGGGTTCCTTTTTTCTTCCCAAAGGCATCCATTCTGCTTTCCCTGGTGCCACACCATTCCCCCCCTCCCCTGACCAGGTCACTGCGTGGGGGGGGTGGGGAGAACCCTGCCTGCTGGCCTGTCAAGCAAAGGAGGGTGAGGGACCTAAGGCTCTTCTGGACTCTGTGGGTCTCGGGAGGAAGCGAGGCAGATCTGCAGGACAGGCCCATACCACTTCAGTAACTCACTTTCAGATAACTGACATGGCTAAGATAAGGTTTTTTATCTAATACTCCCAGCCATACTCATCTGGAGGGACTTAGAATCTGCCTCACTTGGAGGGGGCAGACACTCCTCCCTCCTTTCCCCATCCATATCACCTGAATCTAAAACAGCAGGAACTCCCATCAACCTTTGTCTAGCACTAAAGAGAGAGGGGAGCTGACAGTGTGCTCCTACTTAGGAGGTATAGATGCCTCTAGGAAGAATTAGGGATGTGATCTTCCTTTTCAGCTCCCGAGTTGGTGGTGTTCCTCGACCAGCTGCATAGACAGGCTAGGATCCAGTACAGCAGTGACAAGAGGCGATTTTTTGGTCCATTTCCATTTGGAGGAGGAGAGGGAGCTGGAGTTTGGGGGGGGCAGCTGGCTGAGTAACAAACTTCTGGGAGAAAGAAGAGAGAAGGAAAGGGAGGAAGGGAGGGAGAAGACAGCCAGCAGTACAGAAGGGGCGTCTGTTCTCAGCTTCGCTTCTAGACGAATGTGACCGCCATGCTAAAGCTAGCTGACACCCCGGCTCTTCCCACTCCCCACCCTGGGCTCATGGCCCAGTCCTGGCCCTTGGGGCCACTAAGAATGACCCACTGGAAGCATCAGGGCTTGGTTGTTCGGCCAGACACAACATGGACTCCCCCTGTCCTGGCTGAAGCCTTCTGTCCATTTCTGGGACCTTTGGGGAGAAGGGGACTGGACTGGGCAGTGGAAGGCGGGTTGTGGGGGGGGCTGGGAAGAGATTAAGACCTGGAGAAGGAAAATAAGGCAAAGGCCTTCCTTTAGGGAAGAGAAGTTGAGAAGATGGAATGTTGGAATAAGGGGTTCTCATCATTCTCCACCCCAATATAAGAACAACTTGAGAGGGAAGGGAAGTGGTTTATGAGGGGATTTCCCAAAAGATTGGAAAGACCTGGGGACAGAGTGAGTAGGGGAGATCTCCTACTTTTGCAACACAGAGCCAAAGGGAGAGATTAATTTTCTTCTCCTGGGGCCATCTAAGGAAAGGAACCACATAGGGTATTTTAAGGGGGAGGGGTTGGAGTAATACTCTGGGGGACATGGTATACAGGAATATGAATGTTTCGATAAACTGGGAATGGGGATAGCAGAAGAGCCGGCCAGGCCCAAACCCAGAGCTTTTTTACTTGATTTAATGTATTTTGGGTGTTACCCCACAGCTCTGGAGGCTCCCAGAGGCTCAGACACATTTTTGTCATTCCTGAGTCTGGGCCTCTGCTCTGTGGCCAGGATGGACGGATGGGGTGGCTCAGACCGCTGGGGGAGGAAAAGCAGGCCCCCTCCACCCTGAGTCAATATTGACACAGCCGGACATGATCCTGACCCTTAACCCCCCCCCAACTTGATTTTTCTTTGCCCCAACAAATGAAATCCAGACCACTGAGCTAACCTTAGAGGTCATCACAGCTATCCCTCTGCCTTCACCATCCTAAACCTATCTGCCTATACTTTGAAAGGATTAGGTTAACTGGATTCCCCAAATCTTTCCCCTGGTTTCTTTAATTATTGGGAAATTCCCCTTGAAGTCCAGGTTTCCTCTCTCCCGATGCTGTCACAATCTCACATTCTGCCCATGAGATATGGTAAATCTAGTCACTGTACCCTGAAGATGCCACCTCCGGTCCCTTCAATATATATTCCCTAACTAAAGGGGGGAGCAAAGAGAAAAGAAGGTGAGGGAAACATTCCCTTTGTCTAGTCTTTACTGGAAGCTTAAAAACTCATTACCTTGGCCAGCTCAAGAAAGGGCACATGATAGAGACTTAGGGGGTGAGTGGAGACAGAGAGAGATCAAGAGATAGACAAGACCTGTGGAAAAAAGGCAAGAAAGACTGAAAGTGTACAAGAGGGGAGACAGAGAGAGAGAGAGAGAGAGAGAGAGAGAGAGAGAGAGAAGTCAGGGAGGGGTCGGCAATCTAAGTGTAAGCTGCCAGAGACAATGACATAGCTGTCCTGGGGTGAACTCAGCAAATGACACTATAATGGAAGCAATAGTGTGGAAATGGGGTTGAGGGGACTAAGTCCCTTCCCAGATGCCTGAAATTCCCAGAAGTGGGGGACAAGCTCCCACTACACAGACAAGGATAGACTTAGAACTCACATCAAGGCCTTTCCATGTCAGGGACCCTTGGAAGAGGGAGAAAGGGGGAAAATTAAGAGCTGGGCATCTTCCCTGAAAGATACCTTAGGCTGGGCCAGTGGCAGTGGAATGGGGTGGGGTTGGAAGGAGCAGGCAAAGGACAGATGACCCCACCACCCCAGTCTCCCTCCATCACCACAGAGGGTGGTTTCACGCTTGGAGCCTCCAGGCCACAGGCTCCGGAAACACTCCAGAGCCGACTGCTTCCTTCTCTAAACAATGTTGATTCCTGCTGATGGAGCTGAAACCTGGGGCGCAGCTACAGAGCAGGGATTGAGAGAAGTTAGGTATCCCCAACTCAGGCACACATCCCTAGATCCACCTTGGAACTAACTTCAAGGGAAAACCTAGGTGAGAAAAACTTTGTTCAACTATGCTCACATATTTCCTCAAGGATTTCCCAAAAGCAAATCGTTGGGACCATCTCCTGCACCCTTCCACTCATGATTCGGGGAGGGCTCAGGGTTCAGTGACCCAGGAATGAGACCCTCCATTTTCCATCTTCATTGAGGATAGAGGTGTAGAGGATGGTGAGATCTGAAAGGGAACTTCCCAGAAGTCAAAACTTCTCATAGTCCAAATTTCTATGTTTGGGATGGTGATTCCTTGCTCAGTTTGGTAGAGGGGTCGGGTCAGGAGGAGGGAGAAATACTGGAAGACAGCATTGGATGAAGCATGTGGTCTGGGCTCAGAGGTGGGGAGGGGGAAAGGAGACGGAGATGATCTGGGGAAGGTGAAGGGGTACAATATAGAGTAAATAGGAGGTGGAGGATTTGGGAAGAAGAAACTCAAATCAACTCTTGCTTCAACTATTCTATTGATTCACAGAGGAAGGAAGGTAACCTCTCTCTACCCTCAACTAGCAAGAAGTGTCTAAGAGGGGAAACTGAGGTACAGAAACAAAATAACATGGGCTTTTAGGTAGTTTTTCCCCCTTAAGATTAATTTGAATGTAATATATCATTTCAGAGTTTACAAAGCACATTCCCCTGAAACAGTCCTGTGAGGTAGATTGTGCAAGTATTATTATTACCATTTTACAAGTGAGGAAACTGAGGTTTGAAAAAGTGAAATAATTTGCCGATAGTTACAGAGCTGGTACTCAATGATAGGTTCCCTGATTTTATTATGCTTCATTCATTGATCTTTCCCTATTACAACCACTTCTCTCATCTCATTCTTTTGGATGCATCTTGGTCTGAGATATTGGAAATTGGGGAGGGGGCAATATTGGAGAGAATAGTGCCTAAACTGTGAGAGGAGTTGAATGTGTCTGTAACACACACACACACACACACACACACACACACACACACACAAACACACAGAAATACCCTCCAGAGGGGGTAGCTAAAGCCAGCATTAGAGCCCCTGAACACAGGACAGCTGTGTCCCTTTCTCATCCCATTGTGAAACTCCAGCTGGGCCAGGGAGAACATCTCAGGACGTTTTCTGTTCCCTACAGTCTCTTCCACTCCCAACCAAATTGTTTTTCTTTCCTTGTCTTGACTTTTCTCATCCTTCCTATTCTTTCCCAGAACCAGATTTCTCAATTCTGTCTGCCTCAATTTCCTTTCTTGTGTCAGCTTGAGGAGAGCAACACTTGAATCACCTCACTGAAGGAAAATCAAAGTTAAAAATGGTCTTTGGGGATACATTAGGCAGAGACAGACTGGTTTGGGGGAGAGATGAGGGCAGAGATTCTCCCCTCCTCTAAACTGGGCAATGAATGTCTATTTTTTGTTTTTCTTCCTACCCCAAAGAAGACAGAGAGTCCCGAAGGAGGCTTTAATTGAAGGGGGGGCATAGAATCTCCCCCTCTCTACTTCCATGGGATCCTCTGCTCTCTCGAACTTTTCTGCACACACCCCCCCCACTCAGCCTCACTCTTAACTCAAGTAAGAGGGTCTTTGATTCCCACTAAGGTCAGGGGGGAAGGGAGTACAGGGCACTTGGATTTTGGAGAAAAACTTTCCCAACCCCAAACTTGGCAAAGTTTTGGAGATTGGAAGTGGGGGGGGTGTGGAGGTGTGGGGGGCCTGGGGAGGGAAGGTCACTTCTTGCTGTGGGCAGAGTATGGAGCCCCCTGGGGGAAGAGAGTGGTGAGACAACCCTCCCCCCCCCCACATATACACACACTCAATCTGTGTTTGAGGTTCAACTCAGCCCAGCCTAACCCCCATCTATTCGTCTCTATTCATGACTTAGGCAAGACTTGAACCCATGACTCAGGGTTAAATGGGGAAAATGGTCAAAAGGGGGGGAAGGAGGGGGAAGAAGAGGTCACCCCCAGTTCCCTAAAGCACACACAGTTCCTGCTAGAGCTGATGTCTGCATTATGCAAAGAGAGAAGAGGGAGGAGGGGAGAAATTAAAAACAAATTCACCTAAGTGGCAGAAATAGAAAACAGCGGCAGCAAAGCCCCCTCCCCTCCATCCCCAAACTCCGATGCCAGTCCAAACTGTTAGGGTACCAGAAAGGCATCGGGAGCCCCCCTTGAACGATCCAGAGCAGCCTCCCAGTCCCTCTCCTCACTGATGACGTCTGACGTTTCATCCCAAACCTCCAGAAATGAAGAAGGGAAATTCGAAGTAACATAACAACCCCCACCCCTCCCACCTCCATCCCCACACAGCTCAGCCCAGCCCTGGCTACCGACGGGGGCCCACAAAGGGGGGCACGGGGAGAGACGAGGCACCCGGCCATTCTAGGACCCGTTCCCCGGGGCCCCGGCTCACACCTCTGCCCGGGTGGGCACCTCGGAGCCGCGCTCCCCCCTCGGCTTTCTCCCTCTACGCATTCTGCACGCACTGCAGACCCCCCCCCCCCCTTTGCAGATGTGTAATGCAAATCCAGATTCCTTCACAATTCCGATCGGGATGGGGGGGCGGGGGCGGGGGCCCCGGGACGCGTCCTCCGCCGGTCTTTGTCTGAGCTGGGGAGGGGGGCCCGGGGAGCATCCCTCACCCCCCCCCCCGCCGCCGGCCGGGACCCCCGCTCCCAGCCCCCAGTCGGGGCGCCGCCGTGTCAGCTGGAGCCGGATAACAAAAGGGCCCCCCAGCCCGCGGCCCCCTCCCCGCGCCGCAGCGCGAGGTGGGGGGCGTCCTGGGGGAGGGGCGGGGGCCGGGGGCTCACTCACCATCCATCGCGGCGGCGGCCAGAGCCGAGAGCAGCGGCAGCAGCAGCAGCGGCGGCAGCGGGCCCGGCATGGTGCCGCGGGGCCCGGGCGCGCAGCCCCCTCCTCCGCTCGGCCTCGGCCCCCCTGCAGGGGGGTCCCCCGATCCCCTCCCCGCCTTTATTTCTCTGCTTCCTCTGTGCCCAGCGCGGCGAGCCCGGGGGGTCGGGGGCGAGCGGGCCGGAGTCGAAGCCCCTGGGCCGGGGGTCGCGCCCCCAGATCCCGCACCTCGAGGCCCCCCCGGACCCCTCCTGGCTCGCTTGTCCCCTGGCCCCGGGCTTAGCTCAGAGCCCCATCTCGGAGCCGCCTCCGGCTGCAAAAATGCACAATTGGGAGGAGGCGGGGGGGATGGGGGGCGTGGACGGGGGGGAGCGGGGAGGGGGTGCTCGGCCGCTCGGGGGGCGCCGCAGGGGCCCCCTCTTATGCCTCCTTCGTGCGAGGGCCCCGAGCTCGCGCCTGTGCTCCCGGGATAGAGGTGGCGCGGGGGGGGCGGGGGGAGGGAAGGGGGAGTGGGAGGTGGGGAGCGGAGGGAGGGGGCGGGGAGGGGAAGGGGCGGGGAGAGGAGGGGGAGAGCGAGCTACGCGGCAGATGGCCCGCTGCGCATGCGCGCCGGGCTCGCCCTCCCCCTCCGGCGGGGAGGGGGGGGGGAGGAGTGGCAGGGCCCAGGGGGCAGCGCCCGCGAGCCGGGGCGCGGGACCCCCCGCAGGCGGCCGGGAGGGGCGCCCCGCCTCTAGCCCTCCATTTCGCAGGTGGGGAAACTGAGGCCCGGACGGGGCGGCGGCGGGGCTCGAACCCGGCCCCCGGATCCCCGGCTGGCCGCGGAGCCGCGACTCGGCCGCCCCCCCCCCCACCCCGCGCCCAAGGCAGAGGTGGGCAGGGTCCCCTGTCTCTGCCCCTTCCCCTCCCCCTCCGCAGCCCCGAACCCGCTAAGCGCAGGGGCAGGGATGCCAGTCAGCGGCCCGGGCTCCGGGAGAGGGCAAAGGGATTGGCGCTCGGGGCCTGGGGGCGGGGCCTGGCCGCCCGGCCCCGCCCCCGGCCCCGCCCCGGCCCCGCCCCTCCCGCTTCCCTGTAAACAGGGCTGCTCGCCGGGACTCGAATGAACTTGTACTTTCGCCCCGGGTGGAGGGACAGAGCCCACCTCGGCGGCCTCCCTCCCCGCCCCCGGCCCCTCCGTGCCACCCTCCTCCCGCCCCTGGCGCAGGCCGGCTGGGCAGGGCGTGACTCGCTGGCTGGGCGGGGCGGGGCGGGCAGCCCCCCAGAGGTCGCAGCCTGGCAGTTTGGGGGGTTTCTTTTCTTTTTAAACATTTTTATGTTTTTGCCCTTTTCCCACCTCCCAGGTTGCCTTCGGAAATGGAAGCTAGGGGCAAGCGTTCTAGATCTCTGGGTTCTAGAGGCCTGCATTAGAAAGTGTCCCCCACCGCGGTCCCGGGCGCGGCGCTTGGAGTCCCGCAGCGACCCCAGCCCTCCAGCCCCGCGGCCTTCTGAATGTGCGTCTCGCCACTGCCCCCTCCTGCCCACTCCCTCAGCCCGCGTTGCCGAGGGCAGAAGTGGGACCGACGGGTCACGTCCTCTGCCAGATGTCCAAACCCTGAAGCCAGACGTTGGATGTTTGGGCAAAGAAAGGGCAGCAGATCCAAAGGGCAGAATTGGGAGATATCGGGAAATTTCAATCGGGATAGATTGATTGATAGCTCTCCAGAGGTCTCACCTCCCTGGTTTATCCTGCTTCCAATGCATAGTTTCAAGACACGAGCCATTTGCTTGCTCAAAACCATTTCAATCCCTATTACTTCTAGGTTAAAAGACATAGGAAGGAATTGGGGCTTGGGGCAAAGGGGGGTGGTGGTAATTTTTTTTTAAGCAACTGCTTATGTGCCAGGTGACTCACTTTACAAATATTTTATTTGACCCTTATAACAACCCTAGGAAGGAGAAGCTAGTGTTATTCCCATTCCAGTCATGAGACTGGAGTTGAACTTAGATCTTCTTTACTGATGAGTCTAGTGCTATTTAAGGATGTATACATTTATTTATTCATTCATTTATTTATTAGGGGTTTTTTTTTTGCAAGGCAATGGGGTTAAGTGACTTGCCCAAGGCCACACAGCTGGGTAATTATTAAGTATCTGATGCCGGATTTGAATTCAAGTACTCCTGATTCCAGGGCTGGGGCTAGCTGCCCCAAGGATATATACAATTAGATTCCAGTCTAGCCTTCCAAACCTTTTTAAAAATTTCTTTTCAACATTATGAATTTAGCTATTAGTAAACACAGATATTTTCATGTACAGATGAACAAGAACAGGAAGAAAAGACCATATATGAAACTGAACAACTCTGCTCTAGTTGGAGGACAATTGGCTGCTCTCTAACTGGAAAGAACATCTGCTGCTTCTGAACCCACTCAGGTAATCCCCCCAGAGCCAAGATTCAGTCTTTCCTTAACTCTGACTTTCCTTATTTTCCTTCAAGGCTCAGGCCCTGGTGCTATTTTCGCCACAATTCTTCACAGCTCCCTTTTCCAATAATCTTAGCATGCTTAGAGCTATTTTTTGCCCTTTCACTCCCTGGCTCAGATACCATTTGTTTTGGCCTTCTTTCTATCTGTGAATACGTCACATACTTTCAGTAACATGTAAGCTCCTTGATGGTGGGCACTTTTTCTTTTTTGTCTTTGTAGGCCCAGCATCTTCAACAGAGCTTTGCATCTTGTAGGAGTTTAAAATTTCTCTTCCTGATTTCACTCTCATTCCTGGAATGCCTTCTCATTCTAGAACTTCCCTCTGCCATGATGGCCTTTGACTATTCTCTCTCTCTCTCTCTCAATCTCTCTCTCTCTCTCTCTCTCTCTCTCTCTCTCTCTCTCTCTCTCTCTCTCTCTCTCTCCTGTATTGATTTAGTCAAAAAGTTATATCTTTCTTAACACATGTATCACTTAAAATGATTATTTATTGAATTTTCTTTGAAATATCCCTAGGATTCACATCTTTGAGTCTGTCCTCAGTGCTATCACTCTGACCTTTCTGCCTCACTTTTTCATTTGTCTTCTTTAAGTTATCATCCTCCTTTTGCCTCCATATACAGACATTCCTAAGACTATACTCAGGTCTCTTCTCTCTGTAAACCTTTTTATTTATCATCTTAGTTACAATTTTATCATTTTCAGGCTTCAGCTCCCTCCCATCTTTACTAATCTGATTACCAATCACATCAGGGACCAAGGGAGCTGGACTAGGGACCCATATACTGGGGCAGACTGAGGGCATTGGAAAGTATGCTATTTTTATGACTAATACAGAAATGTTTTACATGATTGCACATGTACAACCTATAGTAGATTGTTTATTGTCTGGAGGAATGAGGGGAGGGAGGGACAGAATTTAAAAATCAAAACTTAAAAAAAATTAAAATTATTCTTACACGTAATTGGGGGAAATAAAATATTATTTAAAAGGAAAAAGAAAATATTTTATAAATACAAATATTTTATTGCTAGAAAATCTACTTTTTGGCACACAATTATTTTTTGATGAAAAAATATATTGGAAAATGGTTAACCAGGGCCCATACTATGACCTCTTATTTACCTGTGAGTCTAAAGGTGATGATTCAGGAAAAAAATTCAGACAGTAGCCTTCCCAGGGGATTTCCATGTACCTTCCCTTCCAACTGATAGGAAGTTTTATGATATCTAAGAAGGAGGAACAAGATCTAAATCCTGGAATATAAGTCTGAGCTCCTCTTTCTTTCATTGTCCTTATTATTTGAACTTCCTCCTTGACACATGGCTATTGTTAGAGATATATTTGAGGATCATTTTTTGAGTGAGTGACAGTTAACTTTGGGAATCAGACTTCTAGACTACCATTCAAGGGACTGAGAATGAGGAGCCACTGTCATACTGGATTTAGATTGCCAGTTGTCAAGGATCCTAGCATTTAGAGA
This sequence comes from Macrotis lagotis, assembly GCF_037893015.1. NCBI lineage: Eukaryota > Metazoa > Chordata > Mammalia > Peramelemorphia > Peramelidae > Macrotis > Macrotis lagotis. The sequence continues at coordinate 288,304,937 of NC_133659.1, forward strand.
GCAAAGAAGGGAAAACTGCTTCCCCTCTTTGAGTTTTCTCTGCTCTCCTTCTTTTAGTCTTGATCCTTCGTTGGAATCCCAGACATACAAGACCTTCTTTTAGTCCTTCCTGTAATTTTCAGGATTATGTGGTTTGGGAATCCTCCGCCCCCCCCCCCCAGAAAAAAAAATTTGGTTTAAATAAACTATGAAATATGTTGAATACATAAGTCCTTTAAATATAGTGTTTTGATCATAAAATGGAGAGTCCAGGCACAAGATTGAGGGATCAATAGTTGTATATTTAATTTTTGAAATATTTTGATCGAGTCCATTTCAGCTAAATCCTGAAATTGAATAATAATGAGTCTAAGCTACTTGAATTGGCCCAACCATGGAGGAGCATTTTTTGTGGGCTAAAAGACCTCTAGTGGTCAAGGGCAATAACTACAACCCTTTTATACAAGAGTGTAATTGAACTTGGGGACTTGAATTTTCAAAAACATCACCTTATGGATAACTGTATTGGTATCCCTCACTGGATAATTAAAATGGTGGTATGCTATCATCTTTTATGCCTATAGAAAATTTGAACTGCTGCTACTACTATAAGTGTTAGTTATCAAATATGGCTCTGGCTTTTTTTTTTTCCAAGAAGACAGTTGGAAGTTGCTAGAACTTAGCAACATTAGAAAAGGGGAGTCTAAAAAAAAAGGCAAGAAGCAATTTGTTGTTGTGGGAGTCATTTTCATTGACTATCAATGTCAACAGCAAATTACAAGAAAAGTTAAAAGATAAGCACTACTTCAAGTATAAGAGTTCTAGCCCAACTTATTTAAATAAACTGTTGACTCTGAAAAATGGTACATTGATAAAAATACACTGTCTCTGATTACCACCATTTCTTAAAGGAATATACTTTCAAGTGTTCAAATTTATCTGTGATCTTATTAGTTGGGGTAGAATCTCCAACCAAGCAAATGGCAATCCATCCATGCCTGCCCATCCTGGGCTAGTCTTGTCCATGTTTTCCAATGAATTTACCACAGGTTTTCAACTCACTATGTCAGAAACCTTGGAATCTCCTATTATCCCAAGGATACAACTAGCACACACACTACCTGATGATTATCATTGGCTCTCACCAAGGAAAGAACTCAACTTATTTTTAAAAATTATTAATATCCTTATTATACTGGATAGTTGGATGACATCTTTTAGAGCACATCTTCATAATTCCTTATTTGTGATATGTTGTAGCCTGCCTATACCACAATGTCTTTCCCATTGCCCTTTGGGTGATTTTCAATTTTAATTTAAAATTCACTGAATTATTCCATGACTCACCGACCTACATCACTGGGAAGAATTTTGGCATTAAAAAGATGCGTCTAGTTTCAGGGAGAAGCTTAAGGGTCATTAAAGAAGAACTTTGCTATTTCCCAGAGTTAATCCAATCTGCTCTCCTCTTGTTCAAGTCTGAGCCCAACTCATTGTCCATTCGTAGAATCTATCTAAGACACTTGTGGTGATGATTGAGCTCTACAGATCCTCTTTCCACAGTATATTTAGACAATAGATTTTCTTTATCCTCTTGCCTTTTTCTTTGTGCATTGTTAAGCTAAATTATTTGTGTGAGTATGGATCTCATTTAGGAGGCTTTGAAATATCACAGGACTTGATGAATCAGTGCTATGTCATCTGCAAGATTAGTGTCCAAGTTCTTTGCTACCATGAGGAGAATAACTCAAAATTTTTGTAAATATGTATTTCTTTTCTTATTCTTTGGTCTATTTAAGGTGGAGGTCTAGCTATCTTTGGATCAAAGACTCACATCTTAGTGACTTTTGGTGAAAAGTTTAAAATTACCCTCCAGAATAGCTGGATCACCTCAGTACCACCAATAGTGTATAACCATCTATTTTTAAAAAAATCTTTTTTTAACTATGGAATTGCCACACATGACAACATTTTTTAACAATGTATTATATGAGAGAATGGAAATTTTTTTAAGTGGCTGAAGTTGGAGTTACTTGATTAACTACATACTTATAATAGGATGCCCCAGGGAGAAATCAGCAAAGTGAAGCTTGGAAGGGCAAAAAAGATGAAATATTGAAATATAAAAGGGGGGCAGCTAGGTGGCAGAGTGGATAAAGCACCAGCCTTGGAGTCAGGAGTACCTTGGGTTCAAATCTGGTCTCAGACACTTAATAACTACCTAGCTGTGTGGCCTTGGGCAAGCCACTTAACCCCAATTTGCCTTGCAAAACCCCCCAAAAAAAGAAATATAGAAGGGGTACAAAAGAAGCACTCCACACTGGAAGGCATATGAGACTTGAATGGCTCTACTGCATATAAAAATACCAGCAAAGACCAACATCTCCAGGGCACAGATTATATTCATACCTTTCTTCTTAGCCACTGATCTGCAGAAGATTCTAAAGGGTGACTGGAAAGTATAACTAGTTGAAGCAGGACTGAACATCATAAGCCAATGAAAAGTTTCTGATTGAGGGAACTGGCTGTGAATCAGGTAGAATTTCAAACAGGGAAGCCTAGGCATCTTCTAACACCTGACTGGAAGTGATGATTCTAAATCCAAAAGTTCTTTTGGAGCAGGGGAGGCAAAAGAGGAGAGCCTTTTGACAATCCTGGGCTAAACTTCATTGTTTTAGTTGACAAATATGGTAGTCTTAACTGTAAAGAGCACTGTAATACTCCATCTGAAGAGATGCAGTATCACCCAGCCAAGTCAGCATCTGAACGTGGTGAAATTTATAGCTGCACATTGATAAACCTGGATGGATTGTTTGTGGAATCCAACAGATTCAACTGTTCAGTTTATACACCATGCCTTCAGAAAAGACTAGTGACTGAGTGATTTGCCTACCCAATCTAGACAGCTGCAGGATGGTTTACCTGGTCCAGACTGGCAGCAGCTACCCAGTAGAAGAATGGGCTACCTTACTCTGGTCTTGACTCCTTGGATCCAAGTAATCTTCCTAAGTCTATCTCAACAACAAACTGATCCATCTGATCAAGATACTGTGCCCCACTAGAAACAAGCCTTGAGCTGTGTATCCACTGAAGACGCAATGTCCTTTAAGGAGTCAACCTTGGTGAGCCATGGGGCATCTCCTCTTATTGAAGTCATATTCTGTAGGGAACTTTTAAGATGACCTTCTAGAGAAAGGAAGTATATTGATCCCCAGTAGCTCCAGGATTGCGAATTACCTTGACCTTGTGTGTTTCCCTACATGCATACTTCACTGCATTTGTCATTTAACTTTGTGTCCACTCATCCTCATGGACTATGTATTTATTTGTGGACAGTTGTGCCCTAGATTTTTTTTGGGAAATGCCTTGTAATTACTGTTCCTGCTATGCCATTTGAGTAAATTATTTTGCTAAGGAACTGATGATCTACAGGCTGATGGTTAAGGAGAAACACACAGATAGGGGCTCATAATCTACAGAGTTAGGAGGATAGCCATCCATGGAATTACTGTAAGAACCCTAAAAGTGACAAAGTGCAGGTTAGGGGGAATGAAACCAAAGGTGCTGATTTATGTAAAAGAAATTCTCTGTGGTCTAATGGAAGTGAATAAGCATTTATAAGGTGCCTGGTCTGGGCCAGACACCAAGCTAAGCACTTTTATAAGTATTATCTCATTTGATTTCACAACAACCCTGTCAGGTAAGTTCTATTATTACCTCCATTTTATAGTTGACAAGCCCTGGATTTAGAATCAGAGGACTCATGTTTGAATCTTGCAACTTACAACTTGTGTGACTTCAAGCAGGTCACTTAATGGTTCTGACCATCAGTTTTCTTATTTGTAAAATAAAAGGGTTAGGCTAGATGCTTCTAAAGTCCCTTCCAGCACTAAATCTAGGATGCTATGAAATCTACCAGAGGCAGAAAATTTTTTAATATGATTAAAGAGAAATGTTCAAGATTTCTAAGAAAGAAAGATATCAGAAACTGAAAATCCACTCACTTGCTTTCTCATTTTTACAAAGTCTTTATGAGAAAATTCAATGCATTTATAAAAGGTTTCCTTGATGAGAAAGCATCAGGGATGCTTTCAAAGACAATATTCTAGAACAGCTAATATCTTCATGGTCACATAGGTGACTTAAAGGTATGGAAAATATAAGATCCCACTGCATTTTTTAATCACAAAAATTTATTTGACTTAATAGAAATTCTCATCCAATAATATTTTTCCATGCATATGTAACAGAGGAGACTAGTAGCATGCATATTTATTGAATATTTGTCTTTGAAAGTTTATAAAGTTAATGGCTTTCTACTTTAGAACATGTACAGATATTCTGTGATTCAGGTTTCTCTACTTATTTTCTGGTCCCAAAGTATAATTTCCTGAGCTCCAAAGGGCTAGTGGAGTAGGAATTACTCTTCTCACATATCCTCTCCTCCCCATCCCAACAAGAAGCTCCTGAATGTATGACTCCCTAGTCAAGTCTGTGTCTAGGATGTGGCCACCTCAGTT